>NW_027283962.1:0-330000 GCF_046629955.1 Centroberyx affinis | reverse complement strand
GTGTAGTCTAATGTCATGTCTCATGCCGTGTTGTCTCATGTCATGTCGTCTCATGTCGTGTCTCATGTCGTTTGTCTCGTGTCGTCTCATGTCATGTCTCATGTCGTGTTGTTTCATGTCGTGTCGTCTCATGTCATGTCTCATGACGTGTTGTCTCATGCTGTGTCGTCTCATGTCGTGTCGTCTCATGTCGTGTCGTCTCATGTCCTTTGTCTCATGTCATGTCATCTCATGTCGTGTAGTCTCATGTCGTGTCGTCTCATGTCGTGTCTCATGTCGTGTCGTCTCATGCCGTGTTGTCTCGTGTCGTGACGTCTCATGTCGTGTCTCATGTCGTGTCGTCTCATGTCGTGTCTCATGTCGTGTCGTCTCATGTCGTGTCGTCTCATGTCGTGTCGTCTCATGTCGTGTTGTCTCATGTCGTTTGTCTCGTGTCGTGTCGTCTCATGTCGTGTCTCATGTCGTGTCGTCTCATGTCGTGTCTCATGTCATTTGTCTCATGTCGTGTAGTCTCATGTCGTGTCGTCTCATGTCGTGTCTCATGTCATTTGTCTAGTGTCATGTTGTCTCATGTCGTGTCGTCTCATGTCGTGTCTCATGTCATTTGTCGTGTCTCATGTCGTGTCTCATGTCGTGTCTCATGTCATTTGTCTAGTGTCATGTTGTCTCATGTCGTGTTGTCTCATGTCGTGTCATCTCATGTTGTGTCTCATGTCGTTTGTCTCGTGTCGTCTCATGTCGTGTCTCATGTCATTTGTCTTGTGGTGTGTTGTCTCATGTCGTGTCGTATTGTCTCGTGTTGTGTTGTCTCATATGGAGTCTCACGTTGTGTTCTGTTGTGTCATGTTGTCTCGTGTCGTGTTGTCTCATGTCGTGTTGTCCCGTGTTGTCTCATGTTGACAGACAACACGACATGAGACAACACGACATGGGACAACACGACATGAGACAACATGACACAAGAGAACACAACGTAAGACTCCATGAGACAACACAACATGAGACAACACGACATGAGACAACACGACAAGACAACACAACACGAGACAATACAACACGACACGAGACAACACGACATGAGACAACACGCCATGAGACAACACGACATGAGACAACACGCCATGAGACAACACGACATGAGATGACACGAGACGACACGACATGAGACATGACATGAGACAACACACCACGAGACAACACGACATGAGACAACATGACATGAGACATGACATGAGACAACATGACATGAGACAACATGACATGAGACATGACATGAGACAACACGACATGAGACAACATGACTGAGACATGACATGAGACAACATGACATGAGACAACATGACATGAGACAACATGACATGAGACAAAACGACATGAGACAACACACCACGAGACAACATGACATGAGACAACACGACATGAGACAACACGACATGAGACAACACGACATGAGACAACATGACATGAGACAACATGACATGAGACAACACGACATGAGACAACACGACATGAGACAACACGACATGAGACATGACATGAGACAACATGACATGAGACAACATGACTCGTGTTATCTCATGTCATCTTGTGCCGTCTTGTGTTATCTTGTGTCTCGAGATAACACGAGTCATGTTGTCTCATGTCATGTTGTCTCATATGGAGTCTCACGTTGTGTTCTCTTGTGACAACACGACATGGGACAACATGACACAAGACTATACATGAGACAACATGTGACAACATGACACGAAAGCACAATATGAGAGAACATGACACGAGACAACACGACATGAGAGATGAGAGAACATGAGACAAGACAACATAACATGAGACAACATGACATGAGAAAACGAGACAACACTTGATAACATGAGATAACGTGACAACACGAGACGGCACGAGATAACACGAGACAACACGAGATGACACGAAATGACACAAGAGAACACAGGACAACACGAGATAACACAACACGAGATGACACAACACGAGATAACACAACACGAGATAACACAACACGAGATAACACAACACGAGACGGCACAAGATGACACGAGATAACACAAAACAACACAAGACACCATGACATGAGAAAACAAAACAATACAAGATAACACGTCACGACACAAAATGACACAACACGACACGAGACGCCATCTGGGTACCACTGTTGGAAACACAGAGCCTCTACACGAGGTGAGATGTAAAACACGGAGTGGATCACAGTGTCCTGCAGAGGTTTCAAAGACTTCCACCCTCAGCATGGAGTTTCTTAATACACGACCCCTCACTGATGAAGCCCTGCTCAGACAGGACCACATCCTGGACATGGGCTTCATGTCATGTCTCTGACTGACCTGGCATAAAGGGGACGACTCTGTGCTGGATGAGGCCTTCCTCCTGTCTGCAGGTGCATGGAGAAGGCCACTGAACACCAGGCTGAACTGAAACTGTCTCCTGCTGCTGCCTGATCTTCCATTGAATGCCTTGCTCTAAAATGTAAACCTCCAAACTCCATGACAGTTCTTCAGTCTCACCTGCCGCCCAAAACAAACTCATCTTTCCTGCCTGAGATACACAACCTGTTCATCTCACTTCCAGAAGTGGAAAAGCACTAACCCAACCATCTACAATACATCTCAGAGTCTTTGATCTGCCCATCAAGACACATTAGGTCAATGTAGGAGGCAAGGGAGGAGAGGAGAGGACGGTTCAGCGTCTTCACTTGTCATCATTAAGTTTGTTTGTTTGGAGGTGAGTTGCTCGAGAATCCTCTCGGGGGTTTTTAACTAAATGAGCATCGATTCAGTCTGAGGATGTGGAACTGAACAACTGGTGCCAAACTTGGGTCCAGGGACCTCCAGGAGTCCTGGAAGGGTTCCCAGGGGTCCTTCAGGGGTTTCTGGAGGTCCTTCAAGGGTTTCCAGGGGGGGCAGCAAATGAGTAGTTTGGTTTCATTATTTCATTATTATTTCACGCTCGCATAAGGAAGTTATTTTTATCTGAGCTTTACTTTCCTCCTGTCTTCTGCCTCCTACAGCACAGTCCAGATCCCTGTCTGCTGCAGCACAGCAAACAGAATCACAGTCTTAATGGAACTCATTATTCTGCATGGAGACCCGACATGTCTGGATTATATTCTGTTGTTCTGCCTGCATCATGATCACTGTTGTCTCTCCCTGTCTGTCCAAATACAACATGAAAATAAATTAAATGAAATCAGAACTAACAGAACTTTTCTGAAACATGATGAACATTTGGTCTAATCCACAGTCCAAGAGTCCAGACAAACAGCAGCTGGTTAACTGGAAGACTAGTTAGTGAAACCAGCTGTTAACTGGAGGAAGACTAGTTGGTGAAACCAGCTGTTAACTGGAGGAAGACTAGTTAGTGAAACAGCAGGAAGCATCAGGCTCTGAACCAGCCTTTATCTTTCAGAGGCTTGAGTCAGTTCAGTCACATCACTGTTCAACAGAGAAGTTGCCAGAGTTTAGTTCAGTTTAACTTAGTTTAGTTCATCTTAGTTTAGTTTAGTTGACAATCTCTGCCGATCACATTGTTCTAAGTTGGTAAAATAACCGGATTCATTAAGATCCAAGTCAAATGAATCTCAAATTATCAAATCTTTTTTTTCTCCTCTCTCTTCTACATCTGCCGTCTGCAACTGATGATGTAATAAGAGTTTGTCCGTTTCCTGACTGACTGAACATGGCGGATCGCCTCAGATCAAAGTGTGGCTGCTCTTCACTGTCAATGAACAACAGAAATGCAATATTTGTGGCAAGGTCGGCACGTGTGTTCAATTCAGTTCAATTCAGTTCAATTCAGTTCAATTCAGTTCAGTTCAGTTCAGTTCAGTTCAGTTCAGTTCAGTTCAATTCAATTCAATTCAATTCAATTCAACTCAACTCAATGCACTGAAGCACTGTGACACAGTTATCAGTTAAATGATCTAATCCCACTAACGTTACTTAAATAGCAGAAGATAATAATAACGTTACCTGCTGTTACAGTGTGTAGAGCAGCAGAAGTTATCAGGTTTGTGTTTATATCAGAGAGGAATTCAAAGTTTTCACAGCGGGAGACTGTCTGTCTGTCTGTCTGTGTGTCTGTCTGTCTGTCTGTCTGCCTGCCTGCCTGCCTGCCTGCCTGCCTGTCTGTCTGTCTGTCTGTCTGTCTGTCTGTCTGTCTGTCTGTCTGTCTGTCTGTCTGTCTGTCTGTCTTCATACTGTTTCCACTATACAAAACTACCAGTCCACACAAACTGTGATTCACAAAGTCCAGCATGTCAGACAGCTTCAGTCCAGCAGACCTGGAGACCCTCTCTCTGCAGGTCTACAGTGAGCTGGATCCAGACCTGCTGAACACACACTGAGCTCAGCTCATCCTGCTGAACATGAACCAGTGGAGTTTAGTTTGGCTTGAAGGGAGTTTGTGCATCTTGTCTATCTATAAGTATATTTTTATGTACCATCATATACATCAGGGGTGGGAATCACAGAGTAACTCACGATACGATACTATCACGATACGTTGCCCACGATAACGATGGTATCACGATACAGCGATTCTGCGATACTCGATACATTGCGAGACAATTCATCTACGATACATCACGATATCTGTGTAACCGAAGAAGAAAAAATACCCCTAAAAAGGCAAAAAGCAGGAACTGTGGTGCCCAGGGGGTTCCCCAAATTTTTGAGTAGCCAGCCAGATGGGAAAAGTAGCCGGCTAAGGGATGTTTGCAGTGGCAAAATGCCCCCAGTTTTACATGGTCATAACACCTGCATACTGGCTTTAACAAACCTCCTAGAACAGAAGTCCCTCTAATCTTTCTCTTTTCCTCCCTTTACTTCTCCCATTTATATTTTGAACATTGGCAAAATGGAGTCAGTGGGACTTGGTTAAAGTTGGGTGGTAACATCAAAGGCCAGGAGTTTCTTTAGGAGCGTTACATGAAGCCCCTAAAATGATCTCCTCAGCTAATGCCTTGTATTTAGCGTTATACAGTAGTTTCAGCTGTAATGCTTCAGCTGAGTCCGTCGTTACCATGGCAACCGTTCGCTGCGCGATCCGAGGTTCAGCAGAAATCGCTATTATTTTGAAAACTCTATGAAACTCACAACTCTCCTTGCAATTTCACACGCAGTTCGGTTATTAAGGAGAGTGACAACCGCCTTCTATAACCAAACTCACTACCTGAGAAAATCAGGTACTGACTACCTGACCCAGTCTGACAGCGGTTTGGGTTAGCAGTGTGAACCAGAACGGGGCCGGACAACTGGTCGTTACGTGGCGCGACACTCGTTATGTTACGTGACATTATCATCTTTAATTTGAAAGAGACGGAGGTAAGTGTTGTGGGACATTCTCAAATTTTATATTCCTCAACATTGCAGTTGCTCCTCCAGTTCTGCGTCTCGACCCAGATGATGCGGTTAAAAGTATCAAGTTCCTGTGGTGGAACTTTACCTGAAGTAAACGTTACTATGGTTACAGACGTTATTTCCAGCCGTCGCGAGATCGGAGGAATGGAGTGACTCCTGTTACCCGTACAGACAGTCTAGTCATTTTACTTCAGTCTGCTCCAGTATGCACCATACATATGCGCAGTCACTCTCATTCATAAATTCGGTTGTCACTACCAAATTCTGATAGTGTGAACGTTTAGTGACATTCAGTTATAAAAGTAGCCGGCCAGACAGAGGTGAGTAGACGGCCGTTCACTTTACCCTCATTCATTTGATAAGCGCCACCTCGAGGAGTCATGAAGGAGTGACTCTGGTCAGTCAAAATGGTAACAGGCTTAATGCGGGGGAATCCGTTCAGAGCGCCTGCATGTTTTAATAAAAATATCGATATTTGGCGCCGGTGTATCGATAACGTATCGCAAGAGGAAGTATGACGATATATTCCAGTATCGATATTTTGTCCCACCCCTAATATACATATAGATATACACAGTAATGTGCGTAAATCAAACCTCCAGATTCACTTTGAAATCTATAAAGAAAAATTACATATTTACAGTCTGAAATTGAAAAGCGCTAGGCAATCATTTTTCGCTGAGATCATCAACAAGAACAGTAACAATTCACGCATCTTATTTGCTACCGTTGACAGGTTAACTAACCCTCCGGTTCCAATATCCCCAGAACTAGTTTCTACCAGCAAATGTAGCGAGTTTGCGTCCTTTTTTAATGACAAGATTCAAGGCATCAGACATGCGATTAACTCCTCAATGACAAACAAAAAAGCATCATCACTGCAGTCTTCCAGAAGTAACTTGGTAGGTATGACACAATTTAATCCCATTGACGACAAAACACTCGAAGAAACTGTGTCAAATCTCAAATCATCCACCTGTTGCCTTGATGTTTTACCCACTAGCTTCCTTAAAACAGTTTTGAGCAGCCTGGCAAAAGAACTAATACTTGTAGTTAACAATTCTCTCCAATCTGGCATTTTTCCAAAGGCTTTGAAAACTGCAGTCTCATTAAGCCGCTCCTAAAGAAGAGCAGTCTTGATGCAACTGTACTGGATAACTATCGACCGATATCAAACTTACCGTTTTTAGGGAAAGTTATTGAAAAAGTTGTTCACCAACAACTTAGTAACTTTTTAATGCTGAACAATTGCTTCGATAACTTTCAATCAGGATTTCGGCCCCATCACAGCACTGAGACTGCACCCATAAAGGTACTAAATGACATTCGCCTGAACAATGACTCAGGCAAAGTCTCTGTTTTAGTACTGTTGGATCTTAGTGCTGCCTTTGACACTGTGGACCATACAATTCTATTACAGACATTAAAAAGCTGGGTGGGACTCTCTGGAACTGTCCTTAAGTGGTTCAAGTCATATCTTCATGACAGAAAGTACTTTGTCTCCATTGGAAACTGTGTCCGAGCAGATGGCCATGACCTGCGGGGTTCCACAGGGGTCCATTTTGGGACCTCTCCTGTTCAACCTCTATATGCTTCCATTAGGCCAAATCCTACAAAATAATAAAGTAGCCTACCATAATTATGCAGATGACACGCAAATCTACATATCACTTACACCAGGTGACTATGGACCTGTTGAAACTCTGTGTCACTGCGTCGAACAAATCAATGACTGGATGCGGCAAAATTTTCTCCAACTAAACGGAGATAAGACCGAGATAATTGTGTTTGGAGCACAGAAAGAAAGACAGAATGTCTGCTCTCACCTTGACTCCCTGTCCCTCATAACTAAGAGTCAAGCCAGAAATCTTGGCGTTATCCTGGACTCAGATTTAAATTTCAATAGCCACATCAAATCGGTAACTTCGTCAGCTTACTACCATCTAAAAAATATTGCAAGAGTCAGAGGACTAATGTCCAAACAAGACCTAGAAAGGCTTACCCACGCCTTTATTTCCAGTAGATTGGATTACTGCAATGGTCTGTTCACAGGGCTTTCAAAAAAAGCTCTTCGGCAACTCCAACTTATTCAGAACGCCGCTGCCAGGGTCCTGACCAAAACTAAGAAATACGACCACATTACACCAGTTCTAAAATCCTTACACTGGCTTAGGGTTGCAAAGGGGTGGAAAATTTCCGGTAAATTTCCGGAAAGTTTCCGGTAAATTTCCATGGGAAGTTAAGCTGGGGAATTTTGGAAATATTCCAAATTGGAAACTTTCCATGGGAATTATGGGAATTTATGGGAATTTATGGGAATTAATGGGAATTTATGGGAATTAACGGGAATTAACTGGGAATTGAGGGAAATTTAATGGAAAGGTATCATATCCAAGCATAAATATTTGTTTTGTTATAAGCAGACATCCATCCAAAATAATACAATTAAAACAGATTTATTTGTAAGTAGAACTTTATCAAGTGTTAAATATTTTATTGAACAATCAATTCTTTCATTGAAGAACAAAAACATGAATGTTGAGTTAAATATTACTCATCCCCCCGACCCAACCCATTCAAAAATTAACAAAAATGCACAGGAATGCACAGTGCATGTAGGGGGCGTGGTCTCAATAGCCCTGCAGTAAGCAGTGTGCTATGTGTGCATGTGATTGAGGAATAGCATAGATATTCAACTGTACTTGCATGATATCTGGTTGTTTTAGTCAGGATTATGCTAAAATATATTTTCCCCAACTATATTTAAGTTCCCTATTAAGAGCATACCTTCAATTTAGTAAATTCCTGGTTTATTCCGGTTTATTCCCATAAATTCCCGTTAATTCCCGTTAATTCCCATAAATTCCCGTTAATTCCCATGGAAAGTTTCCAACTTTGAAAATTCCCGGAATTTTGCAACCCTACACTGGCTACCAGTCACTCAGAGAATTGATTTCAAAATCTTGCTGCTTGTCTACAAATCACTCTGTGGCTCTGGGCCCAAACACATCTCTGACATGCTTGTGCCATATGAACCTTCTAGGACCCTGAGGACATCTGGGGCCTGCTGGCTGTCCCAAGAGTTAGAACAAAACACGGTGAAGCAGCGTTTTGTTATCATGCAACACAGACCTGGAATAACCTCCCAGATGATATTAGACAGGCCCCGACTCTGACCGCTTTTAAGTCGAAGCTAAAAACTTTCTTATTTTACACTGCCTACTCTACCCTGTAATGGCTAAAAACTTATCTTTTCAGCTCAGCTTTTACATAACCTTAATTTTAACTCTTTCTGTTCAGGATCCCAACAGAGCTGACACAGGCAAGTACGAATTTTCATTCGTCTTGTCCAGGTAATGCCTACTGCACAGTGAACACTATATGTGGGGGGACAGAGCTTTACCCTGTATGATTCTCATCCATCTCTGGATGGTGAGGTTTTTGACCAAGAGGAGAATCTATGATCCTCATCTGCCTTAGGCAGTGAGATCTGACGTAAAAATCAGATCAAGAGTAGAATCAGGAAGGGACAGGGGAAAAGAAAATTACAGAAAAACATATGTTCACTCACAATGTGCATCTAAAAGTGGGAGAATTTGTTGTATTTGTTGTGTTCTTTCATCTTTCTATCTCATTTGATTTGAACTGCACTAGTTTACTTTTAAGTCTTTTATCTTTTGTATCTCTTGTCTGTACTTTTGCACTTTTTACCTTTACTGTATTTTTATCACCCTGTAAAGCACTTTGAATTGCCCCAGTGTATGAAATGTGCTGTACAAATAAAGCTGCCTTGCCTTGCCTTGCCTAATGTGTTAGAGTAATCAGATTACTTTTTTGTGGTAAAGAGTAACTTAACGTGTTATTTTCATTTTTCTTTCAAATGTTAAATGTTTAGTTAGTGCAAATTAAAACAAATGAAAGCATTGCGCCCCATGATGTGATGACAGCAGCCTGCGACTCCCTGTCACAACAAACAACAACAAACAAACAACAACAAACAACAAACTGCAGAACCTGGAAATATTCACAGTACTTTGAACTGATGGAAGAGAAGAGTCAGAACATTATAGTTAACTGTCAGTTTGTCTTCACTGTCAGACCTGAGATCTGAACTGAGTCCAGACCGGATCAGTCCAGACCGGATCAGTCCAGGCTTCTGTGATCTGACTGGTCTGTGAACCAGCTGACTGAAACACTTCAGACACCAGCTGATTGTTAGTGAGTGAGGATTTCTGTGCAGAGTGATGACATCAGTGAGTAACATGAAAGAACTCTAACAAGTTACTTTTAATAAAGACTAACTTAGTAACGTAACTAGTTACTATTTAGGGCAAGTAACAAAGTAAAGTAACTAGTTAGTTTCAAAAGTAACTTTCCCCAACACTGTATATTACATTATATATGCATACTACATATACATACTACATACAGTACATATCATATACATCCTACACTACATCACACTTCATAGTTAGTTCATATCTCATGTTGTATCTGATGTAAACAGCAGCTGCTGCTCCTGACTGTTTGACCAGCAGAGGTCAAGGGTCAACCTCCCGAAACTCACTGTGCACCTTCACACACACATCCACCTGAGGCTTGCTGTGCAGAGAGAGAGTGTGTGTGTGTGTGTGTGTGTGTGTGTGTGTGTGTGTGTGTGTGTGTGTGTGTGTGTGTGTGTGTGTGTGTGTGTGTGTGTGTGGTGAGTCTACAGTAACTTTATATTGTTCCATGACATTTTTTCCTCCCTTGGCTTCCTGTCAGTTTCCCTGGAGCTTCAGCAGCTTCATGAGATTTTAAAGTGTCCGTGATGTTTGTGTCTGTGATGTTTGTGTCTGTGATGTTTGTGTCTGTGATGTTTGTGTCTGTGATGTTTGTGTCCGTGATGTTTGTGTCTGTGATGTTTGTGTCCGTGATGTTTGTGTCTGTGATGTTTGTGTCCGTGATGTTTGTGTCTGTGATGTTTCAGCTCCATCAGCTTCAGACTGACGGAGCTTCATGGAGACAGAGGGGAAACACAGGTGACTTAGTGTTTTTCTGATTGAAACCTAATTAAAACCTAATTGAAACCTAATGAATGTGTTGAGAGTTTGTCGGTCCGTCCCGCCGCTCTCACCCGGCCGATCCCCCGGCGGGGGACCGGGCCGGTCTGCCTACCTCCTTGCGGTCCTGCAGACAGTCCAGCACGGCCAGGTTGTTGGTCCAGGTGTGTTTGGGGCAGAGCCGGGCCAGGTCGTCCCGGCAGGCGGCCTCCTCCGACAGCTTCCAGCCGGCCGCCCTTCGAGGCTGCGAGGCCCCGGCGGCGGGCGGCGCCTCTCTGCCCGGGGGATCCGCCTCCCGCGGGCCGGGCGGGTTGGGCGGATCCGCCGGCAGGTTCTCCGCCGCCGGGCCGTTATTTGCGGCTTTGATCCCGCAGACGGAGCCGAACCCGCACAGCGACACGCACGTCAACAGCAGCAGCAGCTCAGCGCGTCTGTACGCCGCCATCTTCATCACTGTCAAGCCAGGCAGAATGAGACGGCACCACGTCCGGTCAGCACCTTCCAAAATAAAAGCCTCACTGACCAGGCAGCCGCACAAGCGCTACTTCCGGTAACCATTTCAACAGTAAAAGCCTCAAAGAGGACTATTTCTTATACAAGACCCAAAGTGAAAATAAAGGATCTGAAATACAGTTCTTGTTGTTGTTTTGTCGCAGTAATAAAGACATTATTAAACACTATAAAATACTTTGTTAGAGACTTTATTAAACACTATATTTAATGAGGAATCTGTAGTAAATTAAAATACAATTGTTATGTTTGTTTTCAAAATGTCATTTTCACAGCAAATATTCATAACCAAACAGGCAGTGATGTTGTGAATAGAAAGGCAGATAAACACTAACATACAAAAATAATTATATTGTTAGAAAAATATCTTCCCTTCAAAGACTCTTTCATAACATCACTTCCATAATGAAAGTCATCAGTCCAGCCTGTGTGTCTGATCCCAGGCTGTTCAGTTCACACACACACACACACACACACACACACACACGTGCGTGCACACACACACACATGTGCACACACACACACACACAACACAAGTGACGACTCAAATCAATCTGATGTCTAAAACACAGAAGCACCGACCAAAACCAAACTTTAACCCAATCAGTCATATCAATAATACTCAGAAAATGAATACTCCAAAATGAATGGATATATATAATCCTCTAGGGATTGTCTCCCCAATAATAAAGGGTATGTACCTTAACTATTTTTTTAACATTCAATAATAAATTTAACTAATTAACTATTTTATTACAGTTTTTCTCAGTCGCTTTGGTACATTTCTCGAATCATCCTCGACATTTGCAAAACAGTAAGTGCATTTCTCAAAACAATTTGTACAAATAGCAAAACACCATGGATTACCTGCAGAAGCCAGTCTCTTGCTCAAAATCCTTAGTTCATCTCTCAGAAGTAAATATCTGTGTCAATGAACATGTCAGTGCATCAGAATGACAAGTCCTTGTGTCATTGTGTACGGATAAGACAGACAAACTGCTGAGTCATGTTGTCAATATAACACTGTACTCTGGAGGGATTTCTGATTAAACTATGGCTAAAGTTTTGAAGACAATTACTGTAAATTGTAAGTTACACCTTAGTGTATGTGGGAGATTGATTGCAAGAGACTGGACAGATTCACATTTACGCTTTTACTGTTTGTACTGTAATTTGTTGACAGACCATGTCACTGAGATACAGAAAGGAAAAGACAAGACTGTTTTACAGCACTGCATAGCACAAAGGAAAAAAATACAAAATTAGAAATGTAAACATAGGAAACAGCCTTAGGCAGAACTGTACATGCAGCACTGTATGGGGAATTACAGTGCAGTCTGTCTATACCTAACGTTCCTGTCCTGTAACACTGTGTTGTGCTCTGTCTGTATATACTCACCAACTGAAGGTTCATGAGATGAACCTCTGAGCTATTTTAGAGAACTGGTTGATCATTGGTCGATCTAACGCTTCACACATTCCCCTTCATTAGTGAGAATCAAGTCAAGATTCACCTGAGGGCAATTCATCAATTCAGGACACATTTATAAAAGAAGTCTAATAGAAATGTATAGAAAATATGCTTGACAGATTATGACAACTGGTTCAACCATTTTGCATGTAATGACTTATGCAATGAACTAATGCCTAGATGTTTTGGGGGGTAAGACTATTCAACAGAGAACCAGTATAATACATTTTGATCAACATGACATAAGCAATTGATAATGTAGGAAACAGCAGATAATTGTACATAATCATTTGCATGAATGTGCGAAAGCATTTAGTTTGTTCAAAAGAATGAGAAATTGATTTTATGATGTGCACAAGTGACTAGATGCTGTGGAGGCTGAACAAGGAGTTTTGAGAATTTCAATTCTGATCTGAGAAATGAACCAAAGTGACTGAGAAAAACTGTAATAATAATAATCACAGAAAGTTCAAACTTACACAAACAAATACAATATAAATCTCCATAATAAAAAAAGAATCATAAAAAATAAAATAAATAAAATAAAAGATTCTTATAAAAACTTCAAGTTATTGTGTTCACATGGAGGACCTGCGGTGAAAAAACAAACTGACAAGTAAATCAAAATAAAAACACAAAACAACAATTCAAAGGAAAGAAAAAAACATTAAAGGGGAACCAAACAAAAGCAAAAACCAAAATGAAAAACTCAAACAAAAATCAAACTTAAACAAAAGCAACGACAACAAAACCAAAAAGAAAAATCTATAAAATTTAAATATCTATAAATAAATCTGCTTCATTATCAGGATCTGAAACATTCCCTTTAGATCCTTTCCTCCAGTTAAATAAATGATTTTTCCCAGTGGAGTTTTACTGTCTAAATGTTCCAGAGGCTTTTCCTCCCTGACAGGAAGAAACTGAATATTTACATTTTGGGGATTTTTTTTGTCGTGAAAATGGAGAAATTTAAAGAACAGCAGCTGCTGTTTGGCAGAGAATAAACCTGTGTGTGTGTGTGTGTGTGTGTGTGTGTGTGTGTGTGTGTGTGTGTGTGTGTGTGTGTGTGTGTGTGTGTGTGTGTGTGTGTGTGTGTGTGTAAACCACAGTTATCTGTGGGCTGTTTGACCAGCTGGTTACTGGAACCAGTCAGGCCAATAAATCTCCCAGTTTAGAGCAGACAGACAGACAGAGAGAGAGACAGAGAGAGAGACAGAGAGAGAGACAGACAGACAGAGAGACAGACAGACAGACAGACAGACAGACAGACAGACAGACAGAGAGACAGACAGACAGACAGAGAGAGAGACAGAGAGAGAGACAGAGAGAGAGACAGACAGACAGACAGACAGACAGACAGACAGACAGACAGAGAGACAGACAGACAGACAGAGAGACAGACAGACAGACAGACAGAGAGACAGACAGAGAGACAGACAGACAGACAGAGAGACAGACAGACAGACAGACAGGCAGGCAGCTGCAGCTATTCACACCATTTATACTATTTATTCCATTCATACGTTTCCATCAACATCATGTCTGTTCTGAATATGAGTTACATTATAAAGTTACTCTTTATTAAAAGTAACTTGAGTGTTGTGTGTCTTTATGTGACTTCATCATGTCAGAGTGTGTTTTGTTTCTTCACAGTTTTAAATTCAGTTTAAAACAGCAAGCAGCAGCTTTTCTGTCACTTTCTTCTATTTGTTTTAAATCTGCATTAACAAAAATAAAACTATATGAAAGGTAACAACAATAAAACAATAAGTAATAAGCATAAATGTCATTTTTATTTTATTTAACTTTTTTTTTTTACCAGGAAGTCCCATTGAGAAGTGATTTCTATTTTACAAAGCAGAAGCCAAGAGGCAGGGATGATAAAACACATCTAACACACACAGCCAACATAAAACAATGACATTTAAAACATGAAATAAAAATAAAGTAACACATGGTGTATTATAATAAAACCTTTTACAGCCTGAAAGAACAGCTGTCAGTGACAACGTTCCTTTTAAAATCAGCCAATGACTAAAAATAAATACATTTAAATAAAACAATAAAAGTAACACATTCTAGTTTTAAAAAGTAACTAATAAAGGATTATAACAATTCAAAAGGAACACAGTAAGTTAGTGAGCTCCGCCTGCTTCACAGGAAACAGAGTTCACACCACAGAGCTGATCTGACTTCCACTCTACATGCTGCAGATCTATGACAGCAGACTATGTCAGACATGCAGATAATTACATTAAGTTACATTTAATTACATTACATTATATTACATTACATTACTCTTTCATAAGCAAAAGGTCTTACAGTGTCCCATAATCAACTGACCAATCAATCAAATTTGATTCACATTTCATACATAACCATTCAAAACAATGTGCTTCACAGAGAGTAAAAGAGCTGCAATTTAAAATAAGAAATAAACATAAACACAAGAAAAAGAACAAATAGTACAAACGCTTCGGACAAAAAGAACAGGAAAGTCTTCAGCTTTGGTTTTAAATTCCAGCAGCAGCTCCAGTCTGTCAGGAGTCAGCAGATCTGAAGCTGTGATAGAAACATCATCTAATAATGTGATATAATAATAACTCAGGGACAAATGCTTTCAGAATGAACGAGAGAATGTGTAGATGAAGTGAAGCCATGTGACTCCTCCTTTAACCTCCTGATCTGCCTCCTGTTCGCTTCAGAGGAAATTCCTGGAGTTTTTCTGCCGTTTCAGCTGCTGAGCGGCAGCTGGAGGACAACTGCTGAGGAGGAGTCACACTCCTCCTCCTCTCCTCTCTCCTCCTCTCTTCTCTTCTCTTGTCTTCTCCTCTCCTCTCCTCTCCTCTCCTCTCCTCTCTTCTCTTCTCTTCTCTTCTCTTCTCTTGTCTTCTCCTCTCCTCTCTTGTCTCCTCCTCTCTTCTCTTCTCTTGTCTTGTCTTCTCCTCTCCTCTCCTCTCCTCTCTTCTCTTCTCTTCTCTTGTCTTCTCCTCTCCTCTCTCCTCTTCTCCTCTCCTCTCTTGTCTTCTCCTCTCCTCTCCTCTCCTCTCCTCTCCTCTCCTCTCCTCTCCTCTCCTCTCCTCTCCTCTCCTCTTCTCCTCTCTTCTGCAGCAGGATGGCAGAGTAAGTTCACTTTAACTTTATTCAGGCTGAATTTTATTGCGTTCCTGAGTCAGAAAAGTTTCACTAATGATTTCCTTCTTCTGGTTTTCTTGTTTGAAGGAGGAAGATGTCGTCGAGCCGGAGGAACCAGCTGAAGGTAAGACTGAAACGCCTCAGACCGGTTCAGGTCTGGGTTCAGGTCTGGGTTCAATGTCTTTATCGATGTCTGTTAATGACAGTACTGCATGTTCCATATTTATAATATGCAAATAGTCATCTAATCATTTATAGACTGTAAATGTATTTGGGTTGAGCTTTTTCCAGTTCAGGAGCATCGTTCTTTCAGCTGCAGCAAACCTCCTGACAGGAACCAGTCTGGTCTGCTGTAATACAGAGAGACCAGCAGTGAGACAACAAGACTGTATATTGAATAATCCTATTAGAGGAAAGACCAGTTCTCCAAATTATATTCCATTGTGATCTTGTAAGAACAGACTTCAAATATCTTTCCCAAGCTGTTTGTTGCTAGCTCGATTAAATCTTATTAAATCTTATCTTATCTTATCGCTGATCCCAGTCAGGCTTATATAACAGGGCAACATTAACTACAGATTTAAATAGTAAATATGACAGAAACATGCCGTCTAGTAAGTTAAAAACCTCGTTCAGTGCTGGAAATGTTGGAACTGATCTGTCTTTATAAACCGGCTGAAAGGACGACCCATCGTCTCTCAGTCTGTCTCAGTCTGTCTCAGTCTGTCTCTCAGTCTGTCTCAGTCTGTCTCAATCTGTCTCTCAATCTGTCTCTCAGTCTGTCTCAGTCTGTCTCAATCTGTCTCTCAGTCTGTCTCTCAGTCTGTCTCTCAGTCTGTCTCAGTCTGTCTCTCAGTCTGTCTCAGTCTGTCTCAGTCTCTCTCAGTCTGTCTCTCGGTCTGTCTCAGTCTGTCTCTCAGTCTGTCTCAGTCTGTCTCTCGGTCTGTCTCAGTCTGTCTCTCAATCTGTCTCTCAGTCTGTCTCTCAGTCTGTCTCTCAGTCTGTCTCTCGGTCTGTCTCAGTCTGTCTCTCAGTCTGTCTCTCAGTCTGTCTCAGTCTGTCTCAGTCTGTCTCAGTCTGTCTCTCGGTCTGTCTCAGTCTGTCTCTCAGTCTGTCTCAGTCTGTCTCTCGGTCTGTCTCAGTCTGTCTCTCAGTCTGTCTCTCAGTCTGTCTCTCAGTCTGTCTCAGTCTGTCTCTCGGTCTGTCTCAGTCTGTCTCTCAGTCTGTCTCTCAGTCTGTCTCTCAGTCTGTCTCAGTCTGTCTCTCGGTCTGTCTTAGTCTGTCTCTCAGTCTGTCTCAGTCTGTCTCTCGGTCTGTCTCAGTCTGTCTCTCGGTCTGTCTCAGTCTGTCTCTCAGTCTGTCTCAGTCTCTCTCAGTCTCTCTCAGTCTGTCTCAGTCTGTCTCAGTCTGTCTCTCAGTCTGTCTCAGTCTGTCTCAGTCTGTCTCTCAGTCTGTCTCAGTCTGTCTCTCGGTCTGTCTCAGTCTGTCTCTCAGTCTGTCTCAGTCTGTCTCAGTCTGTCTCTCGGTCTGTCTCAGTCTGTCTCTCAGTCTGTCTCTCAGTCTGTCTCGGTCTGTCTCAGTCTGTCTCAGTCTGTCTCTCAGTCTGTCTCTCAGTCTGTCTCAGTCTCTCTCAGTCTGTCTCTCAGTCTGTCTCTCAGTCTGTCTCAGTCTGTCTCAATCTGTCTCAGTCTGTCTCAGTCTGTCTCTTGGTCTGTCTCTCAGTCTGTCTCTCAGTCTGTCTTTCAGTCTGTCTCAGTCTGTCTCTCGGTCTGTCTCAGTCTGTCTCTCAGTCTGTCTCTCAGTCTGTCTCTCGGTCTGTCTCAGTCTGTCTCTCAGTCTGTCTCTCAGTCTGTCTCAGTCTGTCTCAGTCTGTCTCAGTCTGTCTCTCGGTCTGTCTCAGTCTGTCTCTCAGTCTGTCTCAGTCTGTCTCTCGGTCTGTCTCAGTCTGTCTCTCAGTCTGTCTCTCAGTCTGTCTCTCAGTCTGTCTCAGTCTGTCTCTCAGTCTGTCTCAGTCTGTCTCTCAGTCTGTCTCTCAGTCTGTCTCAGTCTGTCTCTCAGTCTGTCTCTCAGTCTGTCTCTCGGTCTGTCTCTCAGTCTGTCTCTCAGTCTGTCTCAGTCTGTCTCTCAGTCTGTCTCAGTCTGTCTCAGTCTCTCTCAGTCTGTCTCTCGGTCTGTCTCAGTCTGTCTCTCGGTCTGTCTCAGTCTGTCTCTCGGTCTGTCTCAGTCTGTCTCTCAATCTGTCTCTCAGTCTGTCTCTCAGTCTGTCTCTCAGTCTGTCTCTCGGTCTGTCTCAGTCTGTCTCTCAGTCTGTCTCTCAGTCTGTCTCAGTCTGTCTCAGTCTGTCTCAGTCTGTCTCTCGGTCTGTCTCAGTCTGTCTCTCAGTCTGTCTCAGTCTGTCTCTCGGTCTGTCTCAGTCTGTCTCTCAGTCTGTCTCTCAGTCTGTCTCTCAGTCTGTCTCAGTCTGTCTCTCGGTCTGTCTCAGTCTGTCTCTCAGTCTGTCTCTCAGTCTGTCTCTCGGTCTGTCTTAGTCTGTCTCTCAGTCTGTCTCAGTCTGTCTCTCGGTCTGTCTCAGTCTGTCTCTCGGTCTGTCTCAGTCTGTCTCTCAGTCTGTCTCAGTCTGTCTCAGTCTCTCTCAGTCTGTCTCAGTCGGTCTCAGTCTGTCTCTCAGTCTGTCTCAGTCTGTCTCAGTCTGTCTCTCAGTCTGTCTCAGTCTGTCTCTCGGTCTGTCTCAGTCTGTCTCTCAGTCTGTCTCAGTCTGTCTCAGTCTGTCTCTCAGTCTGTCTCTCAGTCTGTCTCGGTCTGTCTCAGTCTGTCTCAGTCTGTCTCTCAGTCTGTCTCTCAGTCTGTCTCAGTCTCTCTCAGTCTGTCTCAGTCTGTCTCTCAGTCTGTCTCTCAGTCTGTCTCAGTCTGTCTCCATCTGTCTCAGTCTGTCTCAGTCTGTCTCTTGGTCTGTCTCTCAGTCTGTCTCTCAGTCTGTCTTTCAGTCTGTCTCAGTCTGTCTCTCGGTCTGTCTCAGTCTGTCTCTCAGTCTGTCTCTCAGTCTGTCTCTCGGTCTGTCTCAGTCTGTCTCTCAGTCTGTCTCTCAGTCTGTCTCAGTCTGTCTCAGTCTGTCTCAGTCTGTCTCTCGGTCTGTCTCAGTCTGTCTCTCAGTCTGTCTCAGTCTGTCTCTCGGTCTGTCTCAGTCTGTCTCTCAGTCTGTCTCTCAGTCTGTCTCAGTCTGTCTCTCAGTCTGTCTCAGTCTGTCTCTCAGTCTGTCTCTCAGTCTGTCTCAGTCTGTCTCTCGGTCTGTCTTAGTCTGTCTCTCAGTCTGTCTCAGTCTGTCTCTCAGTCTGTCTCTCAGTCTGTCTCTCGGTCTGTCTCAGTCTGTCTCTCAGTCTGTCTCAGTCTGTCTCTCGGTCTGTCTCAGTCTGTCTCAGTCTCTCTCAGTCTGTCTCAGTCTGTCTCAGTCTGTCTCAGTCTGTCTCTCAGTCTGTCTCAGTCTGTCTCTCGGTCTGTCTCAGTCTGTCTCAGTCTGTCTCAGTCTGTCTCTCAGTCTGTCTCAGTCTGTCTCAGTCTGTCTCTCGGTCTGTCTCAGTCTGTCTCTCAGTCTGTCTCTCAGTCTGTCTCAGTCTGTCTCAGTCTGTCTCTCGGTCTGTCTTAGTCTGTCTCTCAGTCTGTCTCTCAGTCTGTCTCTCGGTCTGTCTCAGTCTGTCTCTCGGTCTGTCTTTGTCTGTCTCTCAGTCTGTCTCTCGGTCTGTCTCTCGGTCTGTCTCAGTCTGTGTCTCGGTCTGTCTCTCGGTCTGTCTCAGTCTGTCTCAGTCTGTCTCAGTCTGTCTCTCAGTCTGTCTCAGTCTGTCTCTCGGTCTGTCTCAGTCTGTCTCAGTCTCTCTCAGTCTGTCTCAGTCTGTCTCAGTCTGTCTCTCGGTCTGTCTCAGTCTGTCTCTCGGTCTGTCTCTCGGTCTGTCTCAGTCTGTGTCTCGGTCTGTCTCTCGGTCTGTCTCAGTCTGTCTCAGTCTCTCTCAGTCTGTCTCAGTCTGTCTCAGTCTGTCTCTCAGTCTGTCTCAGTCTGTCTCTCGGTCTGTCTCAGTCTGTCTCAGTCTCTCTCAGTCTGTCTCAGTCTGTCTCAGTCTGTCTCTCAGTCTGTCTCAGTCTGTCTCAGATATAATATAAAAACATATCAGGCACACCCAGGCAAGGCATGAATAACCTCTTTAAACTAATCCTGGGTATCTTGATGAAAATTGTATTAATTTCTTGAAATCAGTTTTGGGAGAACTGAAGCGGTATAACAGATATAACATAAGACAATCTTGGCATAATATTTATTTTCAAAATATCAACTCTGGACCCCATAAAGACAAGGGGAGCATACACCAACGATTTAAATCTTATTTAATATTTTGAAGCAAAGAAGGACCATTCATACTAAATATCTTAGAAATTGGAGAGATTGGAGAGATGATCTTAACTCCCAGATGTTTCATTCCAGACTGATCTGTCTTTAAAAGCTTGGCTTCCCTCCTCAGTTCATTTTACAGCCACAAAAATCTGTTTCTTCTTCTGCTGTTTCCCTCAGAGCTTGCTGCTGCAGGTGGGCCAGGCGCTGCTGGAGCAGGAGGCGCTGCAGGCGGAGGAGCAGAAGAGGAGGTACATGGAGGAGAGCTGCCCCCCCCTCCGCCCCCCCCTCTGCATGCAGGAGCTGCAGGTGAGACCGGAGACCGCGACAGACTCAGATGGCTTTTAAATCAGCAGCAGCTAGAAGGAGTCGCACCTCTCAACCCAACTAGCAAACTTCCTTCAGCTGAACAGGGAGAAAACTGAGATTTTGGTTGTGGGTCCTAAAGCCCAGAGACAGCTAGTCTGCGAGTACCTGGAGTCCAGATCACTAAAAACAAGCGACCAGATTAAAAACCTAGGAGTTACCATGGATGGTGAACTCAGCTTTAAGGATCATATCAACGGCATCACCAAGGTTGCCTTTTTCCAACTCGGAAACATTTCCAGAATCAGAGGCTTTCTTTCCCGATCTGACTCAGAGAAACTCCTGCATGCATGTGTCTGAGCAGGCTGGATTATTCTTGGACATTCTCTGTTTATCGGTCTTTCAAACAAAACAATCCATACATTACAATTTATCCAGAACTCAGCCGCACGAGTTCTTACAGGACAAAAAGATCAGACCATATAGCTCCAGTCCTCCGGAACCTTCACTGGCTACCTGTCGTTTTCAGAATACAATTCAAAATCCTTCTGTTGGTTTACACAGCACTTGCTGGTCTGGCTCCACAGTACATCTCAGACATGCTGTCAGTTCATAACCCCAGCAGATCTCTCCGGTCACAAATCTCCTCCATGTGCCTAGAGCACTTTCAAAGTCTGGTGAGATGGCTTTCAGCATCTATGCACCTAAAGAATGGAACAGTTTGCCTGCTGATCTGAGACCTGCTCCAACACTGTTTCTTTCAAAACCAAACTAAAGACCTTCTTTTTCACTCAAGCATTTTCTTAAATGAACACACTGTATTTGTACATTATGTTTGTTTGTATGTGTGCTTGTATATGTGTTTTTATGTGTATGTATGCATGGATGTTACTGTTTATTTGCACATTTCTGCTGTTTTATTCTGTTTTTATTCCCCTCATTAGGAGCTGTGCAAGAAACTCCACAAAGAGATCGACGCTGTGGATGAGGAGCGATACGACATGGAGAGCAAAGTGTCAAAGTCCAATAAGGAGGTAAAGTCCTCTAAACAGTAACGCACACTAAAACACTGTGTGAGTTGTAAACTGGTATTTAGTACAATGTAGTTATGAAATACAACGATGTCACATTGTCAGTTTAAACCTGGCTCAGTGTCAGTCTCAGTAGTTCCACTCCCTGTCGCCTGGCTGTTAAAGGAATAGTTCATCCAAAAATGAAAATCCTGTCATCATCTCCTCCCCCTCAGGCCAAATGAAACTCAGGTGAAGTTTGTTAGTCCATATAACACACAGGGAGGCTGCAGCACAACTTGGTAGCAGCCTTCTCCAAAACAACTGAAGTCAATGGGGACCTGTTCTTTAGAGCTCCAAAACAAAAACAGACAAACAATCACACTGTGAACAGAAAGACCTATACACCATTATTTGTTGCAGATCAATCAGCTGTAGTTCAGATTTGCACTAAATGATGGTGTAAATATACTGTAGGTCTTTGTGGAACTCTGAAGAACTGGTCCCCACTGACTTCAGTTGTTTTGGAGAAGGCTGCTATGGAGTTGTGCTGCAGCCTCCCTGTGTGTTATATGGACAAACTTCACCTGAGGTTCACCTGCATGAGGGGGAGGAGATGAGGACAGGATTTTAATCTTTGGGTGAACTATTCCTTTAAAGTCGACTCTGTTGAATTAGCTGTTGTCTGCTGTAACTGCTTTAAACTGCTAAACAATTTGAAATTCTAATCTAATCTATTCTAATCTAGTCTAATACAAACACAGTCCGATCACAAATCAAAGCCACACATCAAAGCACATACGCTGTCATATGTCGTTACATTATATGAGTATTATATGAGCTCAAAAGTGTATTACATGTCTTCTTTAAAGGTGTTTTTATGGGACTATATACCTCCTTGTAAAATGGATATAATTTGTTGTAGGCTGAAGTTTAAACTCAATATCTGCTGGGATTGCTGTTTCACATTAGCGGTTTCCACACACACACACACACACACACACACACACACACACACACACACACACACTCAGCGTTGTCTCCTGTGTCAGATTGAGGACCTGAAGCTGAAGGTTCAGGACCTGAAGGGGAAGTTTAGGAAGCCGGCTCTGAAGAAGGTGCGGATGTCGGCGGACGCCATGCTGGCCGCTCTGCTGGGCTCCAAACACAAAGTGTCCCTGGACCTGAGGGCCAACCTGAGGCAGGTGAAGAAGGAGCAGAAGGAGGAGGTGAGTCTGATGCTCAGTTCCTCCAGAGCTAACAGAGCTAAAGCTGTCAGAGGGAAAGGAAGATGGAGAAATCACTTCCAACATGTTGATCCTTTTCAGGGGGGGCAGGAAGCAACGGGGCTGATGGGAATTGTAGTCTTAATGTGGAGAAACACAAGAACTAACAATACTACTGGAGTGAGATAGAGGAGAACAATCAGCTGTTTACAGTCAGTAGACAGAGGCAGAAACAATCATTTAATAATATGATGACTGATGACTGATGGACTGATGGACTGATGACTGATGACTGATGGACTGATGACTGATGACTGATGGACTGATGGACTGATGGACTGATGGACTGATGACTGATGACTGATGGACTGATGACTGATGGACTGATGGACTGATGACTGATGGACTGATGACTGATGGACTGATGACTGATGGACTGATGGACTGATGGACTGATGGACTGATGACTGATGACTGATGGACTGATGACTGATGGACTGATGGACTGATGGACTGATGGACTGATGGACTGATGACTGATGGACTGATGACTGATGGACTGATGGACTGATGACTGATGGACTGATGACTGATGGACTGATGACTGATGACTGATGGACTGATGACTGATGACTGATGGACTGATGGACTGATGGACTGATGACTGATGGACTGATGGACTGATGACTGATGGACTGATGACTGATGACTGATGACTGATGACTGATGGACTGATGACTGATGACTGATGGACTGATGGACTGATGGACTGATGGACTGATGACTGATGGACTGATGGACTGATGGACTGATGGACTGATGACTGATGGACTGATGACTGATGGACTGATGACTGATGGACTGATGACTGATGACTGATGGACTGATGACTGATGGACTGATGACTGATGGACTGATGACTGATGGACTGATGACTGATGGACTGATGACTGATGGACTGATGACTGATGACTGATGGACTGATGGACTGATGGACTGATGGACTGATGACTGATGGACTGATGGACTGATGGACTGATGGACTGATGACTGATGGACTGATGACTGATGGACTGATGGACTGATGGACTGATGGACTGATGGTTATCGCCACTCAGCAGCTCTAAACAACTAGAAGGATTGTTACATCACTTCCTGTGTACTCTCTCTTCCTCCAGGAGAAACAAACAGGCGACTGGAGGAAGAACATCGAGGACAAGGCCGGGATGGACGGCAGGAAGAAGATGTTTGAGACAGACGCCTGAACACCTGAACACCTGAACACCTGACCTGAACACCTGACCTGAACACCTGAACACCTGAACACCTGACCTCCTGACCTCCTGAACACCTGACCTGAACACCTGACCTCCTGACCTCCTGACCTCCTGACCTCCTGACCTCCTGACCTGAACACCTGACCTCCTGAACACCTGACCTCCTGACCTCCTGACCTCCTGACCTGAACACCTGACCTCCTGAACACCTGACCTCCTGACCTCCTGAACACCTGACCTCCTGAACACCTGACCTCCTGACCTCCTGAACACCTGACCTCCTGAACACCTGACCTCCTGAACACCTGACCTCCTGACCTCCTGACCTGAACACCTGACCTCCTGACCTCCTGACCTGAACACCTGACCTCCTGAACACCTGACCTCCTGACCTCCTGACCTCCTGACCTGAACACCTGACCTCCTGAACACCTGACCTCCTGACCTCCTGAACACCTGACCTCCTGAACACCTGACCACCTGACCTCCTGAACACCTGACCTCCTGACCTCCTGACCTCCTGAACACCTGACCTCCTGACCTCCTGACCTGAACACCTGAACACCTGACCTCCTGAACACCTGACCTCCTGAAGACCTGACCTCCTGACCTCCTGAACACCTGACCTCCTGACCTCCTGACCTCCTGACCCCCCAACACCTGACCTCCTGAACACCTGACCTCCTGACCTCCTGGCTGCTCCTCTCTGTTTTCTACTCTTTTGTTCAGAAACTGAACAGCATCATTCACTTGTGTGTGTCAGATGTAATTTATATAAATGATAGAAATAATTAAAATGTTTGTTGTGCTTGTATGTTTCATGGTAATAATTTCACTCATCATGCCTGGAAATGATGCTGCAGAACATCACTGATTTATATGGATGTAGATATTATTATTGTCATTATTATTATTATTAGAAGAAGAATAGCTTTATTTCTGAGCACATTTCAAAAGAAAGGTTACAAAGTGCTGTACTGCATCAGTACAAAATACATTTTACATTCTGTTTGCAAGAAAGCAATGAAATAAGCAGAATTTAGCGGTTAACTTTAACTTTTCAAAGACTCACATGTCAAGTCCTGCTGTGTTTCTTTCCTACATTCAGGACGCTTTCACACCACAAAGTCCGCTTCAAGTCCGAACCAGAGTTCACTAGACTGTATCGGTCCGGTTCGTTTCACACTGACTAGAATATCAAGCGGACCTAGTGGACAGATATCTGGATGGGAGAACAAAAAAATCAAACTAGAATGACACCCAGAGGGCGTTCACATTATAATGCTGCACCTTGCCCTTGAACGACTCTGGGGGACTTTTATTTTGACGACGTAATCCTCTGATGCGTCGCACGTACTTTCTCTGGAGCAGCCGGTAGGTTTCTCTCTAGCTAGTGAGATTTCAAGGCATAAAATATATATAGTGACGGGTCAAAGAACTTATAATATATCGACAAGACAGAAGAACTCTCCTGTCAGCGGTGCGTACGGCGGCTCCTCACCCACCGAAAAAGGAGAAAAGAAAGAACATCGTTACAGAGTCCACATGCCGAGCAGGTTTCACACCAAAATGATCCGCATCACGGTCCAAACGGAAGAGGACCGAGACCTTTTGCAAGGTTTCGGTCCGCCCCGAGTCCGCATGGCGCGTTCACACCTGTCAAAGTGATCCGAACTGAGCGAAAAGGTCCTGAAGTCCGGACCAAACGATGCTGGTGTGAAAGCCGCCTTAGAGTTCAGGAGAAACAGGATCAGGTTGGTACAGAGCGGGCTGGGCAGTAACGTGTTACAAGTAACGCACATGAGTAAAAAAGTAGTTTTTTTTTTTAAAGGAAGGACTACTTTTAGTTCCTTTTTTTAAACTGTACTTCTACTCTTTACTCGAGTATATTTTTGAGCCAGAAATCTACTTTTTACTTTGCTACATTTGCCATTTATACCTTCGTTACAACTAGTCTGCTGTAAATGTGGGGATTGAGTGTTGGGGGGGGGGGGGGGGGAGCTCCTCTACTGCAGCTGCTGCCTGGAGGAAAAATCAGCTCCAGCTGTCTTTTGACCACGATGTGATGATGACGAGCAAAACCCAGAACAAGAGGCAGCTTCCAACAAATGGGTTTCCCCAAATGAAAAATGTGAATGGAGAGAAGTTTTCATTCTCTAGTTGATTGACAGGTCTTGGTAATTTAGTTCTGCTTCAAATAAGAATAACACTGTTTATCCACAAGATGGCGTCATCTGGATAAAAACTCAGCATGACTGGACTCCAAACACACACACACACACACACACACACACACACACACACACACACACACACACACACACACACACAGCCTCTAGCAGCAGTAAGAGCAGATTCAGTCCCTCAGTCTGATCTGTTTTTCCCCTTCAGACACTTTACAGACAGACTGCAGTTAGCAGGGACATGAGGGCTTTGGGGTATTTGGGTCCTGGGGCATTAAAGCGGAGCGTCTGAAGCCCCGCCCCCTGTGTGGACAGCAGCACCTTCAGGAAACCAAAGCTCCATGAAACAGACTGAAGTTCTGATGTTAATAAACTGAAACTTAGTTTTTCGTGATTGCTTACACACTTGTTGTGGAATTTGGCTAATTGTGTCACACACACACACACACACACACATGTGACCAGGCTTACTAGGGGCTTTGATACCTTGAATTACCGACTACGCCCCCTAGGGAATTGCCCCCCAGGAAATAACGTTCTATACAATACTCCTTTTCTTTGAAATGCACACAGGTAAACTTGTAATGAAACAGACGTGGTTTCAAGCTCACAAAAATACGTTTATTTATTAAAGTTAGCCTGGGAATGAGGGACGCTGGAAGCTGCTAGGGGAAAAAAAAAATTAAATAAATAAATAAATAATATATATATATATATATATATATATATATATGTACACATATATATAATTATAATATATAATGTTGTGTGATCTGTGATGATTTGCTCTCGTAGTTGATCTGTTTGCCAACACTATACTGACAATGGCCACTTCCTGTTCCTGGGTGAACAGGCGTCGCCTTCCACCCTCAGGAGGTCGTCTGGCAGTTCTGTAGAAAATGCAAGAACATGATGTCATTGGTTAGGTTCTTCTTTGGCTGGACCGCAACAGCGGGGCCAGACCTATAAACGCAAATGTCTGTCACTGACTGACTGACTGACTGACTGCTGACTGACTGACTGACTGACTGACTGACTGACTGACTGACTGACTGACTGACTGCTGACTGACTGACTGACTGACTGACTGACTGACTGACTGACTGACTGACTGACTGACTGACTGACTGACTGACTGACTGACTGACTTGCTGACTGACTGACTGACTGACTGACTGACTGACTGACTGACTGACTGACTGACTGACTGACTGACTGACTGACTGACTGACTGATGAAGTTACACCATTGGTCGGCCGTGGCACATCATAGGATCACAGAGCCAGAAATTTAAGTTTCGTTTTCTCCGCCATCTTGTTTCTCCACTGAGATCGGAGCCCGTTTCTCCACACAGTCAGCAGGCTGACCAATATCATGCATGTAAGCTGATTATTATTATAATTATATCATATCACCGTTTATGTCGATGCATATGCGCGAGCTCAGTCCACCTGAAGCCGTCTGTTCTGTTGGGGAGAGAGACTCAGAGCCTGGAGGGCTTCCTGCCGACGCTTCCCGGAGTTTCCCGGGGCCGCGGTGCCGGCCGGTGCCGATAGCCGGGTGCCGATTTGTTCCCGGTGATCCGGGAACTTCGGCGGGGGTCCCGATGCCGACGCGTCACCGGGTGTCCGGCGAACAGCGTTTTCGGCACCGATGGGTAGCAGAGCGACCGGGGCTTGGATCGGGAGGATCGATGCGGGCCGTGGGCGCGGTGGAGAGAGGAGAGAGAGACGGGACGAGCTGGAACAGAGGTCAGTATGGATGTATGGATTATTATTCTGTATATTAACAGCAGAGTTAGTTACACCATTGGTCGGCCGTGGCACGTTGTAGTGGGTGTTACGTATTGATGGTGTCTGATATCAAACAATTTAGAATTAGTTCAATAGAATTTAAAGAATGGGGCACCAGATAACAGACAAATCAATTAGTCTCATTTGAAGGAATGAATTCCGAGCTTGCTTGAATTTAAACCCAGACAATAAACACAAGAGAGAACTTTATGTGAAAGAATATGTTTATTTCTACTAAAGCACACTCAATAAACAGTGAAATCAATAAAGGCATATGAGGTAGATACAAGTGAAATGTGGTGAATGAGTAACATGAATAAATGCGTTTATAATAGTAATGAGGTAATCAACACACAATGGTATAAATTGGACGCTGGAGGATATGACCCAGCTAAGAAGTGGGACCAAAGGCAATAATACCTGAACACTGAACAAGCTGAATAATCAATAACGGAGTTATATCTGATTATGCACAGACTTGCAGAGCGCTGAGTTACGAATCATAGGGAGACACTAAGTGGATGAAGTGGAGTGTCATGTAATGGAATAACTATGTGTAGTGCATGCGTGATGCCCAGCGGACAATGATCATACATACGCCACAACCGGGGACTGGAGGAGGAGGAGGCACGCAGAGTCTGGGAGGCTGTGAAGAATCTCAGCTCAACGGGCCTGGTAGGTGATGAAGATCCAACGAAGATTCTGAGTTGAACTCGGCAGGGTCACAGCGGGGCGGAGCAGGCTGCACACTCGGCGAGTTGGTGGTGTGTGGGTCTCTCAAGGCTGACCCACTCGAAGTTCTGGACGAATGACGTGCTGGTCTCTCAAGGCTCTCGCCGACCAGCGGATCCGATGATTGTCAGCTTTGCGTTTTAGCTGAATAGCGATGTCTTAGCAGACGCAGGACACACACGCTTAATAGGCGTTTGTGTGTGTGTTTGTCAGGCAGATGCGGCAGACTCACTTCACCAGTTGGAGGGTGAAGTAGGTTCTTCTTCTTGGCTCGTGGAGCTGATGTTGAGTCGAATCTCGGAGACAAAGTCTCAGAGACAAAGTTTAAGGCAAAGTTGTGTAGATTCACTGTAACGTGTTCATGACCACGTAGGCGTGAAATCCGCGTTGGGCTTGTGTGCATGTGGTTTTGTTGTGATGTGTGAGGGGGCGTGTGTGTGGGTTAGTGTGTGTAGTGTTACAGCGGGAAAAATCTCATTTCATATGCATAAAACTTAGGTTTTGTCTCCCAATTCTATGCAATATACTTTACCGTCATAACATTAACCTGATTGCATTCAGCACACATTACTGAGTATTTCAATATCAAACATGGCCATCTAAGTCCCATGTAAAGATGCACAACACGAATACCATGAATAACTATCCTATAAAACATCACAGTTACACACAAAATTACAGACATACATTAAAGTCCATCACAATGTGATATCCAAATTTTCATTAGTCTGTATCACAGATTTCTTCTTATTTTGGCAACATTCCAATGGGTGTCATTTCCGACTCTCTGGAGCCTAGGGGCTTATCAGAGACAGGCTGTGTGTTGGTGTTTTATGGTTGTTTACTGAGTCTGTTTCTTGGTACCATCTTTGAAGAGTGAAAATGGAGTGATTCACCAAGAGGTCAGTGACCTCCTTTACGATCCAACCACATTCCTGATCTGTTATCAGGGAAGAGATTCACACAGGATGCGAGGCCCTTCCAGATGTGTGATGATGATGATGATGATGAAGGTGCATCCACTACATATCCCCCACTTGTCCGGCAATGATGTATCACTGGAAGAAACTGGAACAGCATTGCAGGGCACAGACAAGCAGCATTGACATACAGCATGATCATCATCAGGCATGGGCAGTGAGGTGTGTCCATGTTCACAGTATACTTGACACAAATGAGTGTCGTGTGGTGGAGTGATGTGATGGACACATATACTAAATCTTACCACTATATTGTCTACTCGGCACGCACTAAGTGTATGCATGTACTAATGACTATATTCAATGTCCTAACGCTACTGGCGATATCTAACTGAGCTTATATCATGGCTAAAAGGGAAGCATCAGTGAGGGCATGCTACCTGACTCATTAATGAGCAGCTGAGGGGCAGCGCCAGAGTGGGCGGCACGCAGGCTCGGGAGTTCTACAGGGTGAGACCCTGCTTCTTACAGCAAGTCATGCAGCTCTGCAAGTGTGGCTTGCCACGGTACGCGATCATACCAATTAGAACATAGCCAAGAACTACTAATGCACACAGAAGGCTGTCTGCAGTCGACCAGGCATGGAGAAGGGACACATCGTTTGTTTGCACTGGGGTAACATGCAGAACAGAGTTCAGGACACTCAAATCAATAGCCTTGGTCCCTTTATAATCAATTTGGTCCTGCAGAATGGGGTCGATCTCGAGAGGGTGTTCGCCAAAGGCGTCAGGAATTTCAATTTCGCTCTCATAGCTTTCCTTGGGCAGCGGATAGAGGGCTAGGTCCGAAATATGGAGGATTGCCTCCGGTGGGACCTCAATCCACATAGTGTGGTTAAGCAGAGTGATCTTGTTAGCAGTGTCATATCTTCCATACGTGAGGGTGGCAGAGGACGCAGGTGAATTCACTAGCCACCGTTTTCCAACTAGTTCTACCTGCGTGTCGGTGACATCAGAGCGGGGAGTAACCTGGGCTCTGCAACGTGAGGTGTCACTCAATGGTCGAATTCCACACAATCTGTCAGTGTCGTCCCTGACGAAAGGTTTGCTGGGACACAAATAATGGATGTCTTTAGTCAATGTGCACATCATGAGGTTAGGCACTAAATGCAAGTTTGGGTTGCCATCATGGTAAGCTACAACTGGAGGGGTGTTGATTTTTACATGAGTGTCACCCCGCCACATACCAACATTCACCACATCTTTCAACCTGTAGATGTTCCTCTTGTCAATTATTGGGAGGCTAAGCAGAAAGGCCAGTTCTCGAGCCTCTGGATTCACATACAAGGGAAGAGCACTACCTAGGCTGTAGGCTAAGTGTACCTGCAAGGAATTAGCTTCATTAGCGGTAGCTCTTGTGAGGATGTCCTGCACCAAGCTAAGGGGTACTAGATAGGAAGGTATGCGGCTCATGGCTAGATTGTCAATGGAGGAACTGAGTTCTCTGAGCATGTCCATCATTAACATACTAACGGTTTGCATGTGGGCAACGTCATAGTGCACTACCTCTAGTAAATGACTTACAGAGTGAAGGGTCTTATTGATAATAGTGCTGTGGGTATTAAGGACAACTATGGTGTCTTGGAGGGTTCTACCAATCGTCTGGAGCTTTGAAGTCTGCTCAGTTATCTGTTGGCGAATCTCAGGCAGTTCTGCATGCAAATCGGTGATCTGTTGTTTAACAGTGGAAAGACGGACTGCATTCACTGTGGATGTCCCAATGGAAAACAGGGAGCCAATGGCAGAGGCAGCTGTCAACAGTCCACCCAGAAAACGTTTAGGTCGCGGCGAGCCATGCAATTCCGCTTGTGTAACCGTGAACTTCTCAAGCTGGTGCAACATGTGTGTGGTGTCAACTTCAGCATGGCTGAGTTGATCTCTGGCCCAATTCTGACTAGCCCAACTTGTGTCACGGCCAATGTTAATGTGTTTCTTATACACTTCCTTTGGGTTTAATCGGACATAAACTCGCTGTATGTGTGTCTTGCATTCGGTGATCAAAAGCCCCTGTTGCTCACGCAGGACAATGCCTGAGGTGGGTCCCGGGGACACGACACCAGACTGCGGGGTCACCGACGCACAGCATAGGATCAGCATCAACCAGAAAATCTCCATCCTGAGGACAACAGAGAGGGGCATGCAAGCAGATGAAGCGCGGTGGTTAGACAGCACACCACACATGACTCTGGCTAGTGAGACTTGGTTAAGCCGATCAGCTGACGGCAGAGGTTAGTTAGTCACAGCACGGGTTATTTCACAGGTGCGAAGCTAGCCAAGCTGGAGGCTTCTCACACGTATCAGGACAGGTGTGCTCTAGCGCACCCTGAATTGACCCAATGGTCAGTTATGGTTGTTGGGAGTGTTCCTTACTCTCACTAAAATTAATTGCGGGCACCCTGGACAGTTACCAGGTGACTCAGCCACTAACGGTCACACTACTAATCACACAACGGCAGGGGTTGTTGAGGGGAGTGCACACGGCGGTGCAGTGAAAGGAATTCTATGGGTTGTTCTAATCTACAGCAGGCAATGCCCCTACGCGTCCCATGGGGTTTTTGTGCAGCTTGATTTGGTTCCTGTGAACCCATTTAAAGGTGGGGTCCTGTTGTCCCCTGCTGACCTTGATTCGGTAGGCCACTGGGGAGAGTTTCTCAGTGATCTCATAGGGGCCTGCCCAATGGGGCAGAAATTTCTTGGAGACCCCCACTGGGTGGCTGAAAATGTAATACCAGACCTTGTCCCCCACTTGGAGTTCATCATGGGAAGCTTTGTGGTCATAGTAAGCCTTCCTGCCTTCGACACTTTGTTGCAAGTTCTTTTGTGCAAAGGCAAAGGTGGATTTCAAGTGCGCTTTCAAGTCTGAGACATATTGGTGGGTGGTGTATGCAGTAGTGACATTGGTGTCTCCTGGCTGATACAGCAGATGCAACGGGAGTGTCATCCGTCTTCCCGTCATCATTTCAAAGGGGGAGACCCCCGTCGCTGCATGGGGTGTAGCCCTGATGGCCATCAACACCAAAGGCAGCTTGACATCCCAGTCACGTTGGTTTGCCGACACATATTTCTTCAACATGCTGACAACTGTTCGATTGGCACGCTCCACCTGGCCTGAGGCTCGTGGGTGGTAAGCAATGTGAACCTGGGATTTTACACCCAGGATTTGCCAAAGTTCGGTCATGACTGCTGCGGTAAAGTGGCTTCCTCTGTCTGAGTCCACGCGAGTGGGCAACCCATACCTGGAGAACACATGGTTCATCAGCAGTTGGGCAGTGGTGTGTGCCGTGTCGTTAGGGGCAGGAAGACATTCTACCCATTTGGTGAAGGCACACGTCACAGTGAGAAAGTACTTATTTTGTCTTGTCGAAGTGGGGACAGGGCCGACCCAGTCGATTTGCAGGTCAGACCAAGGAAAAGCGACACCTCTACGTTGTAAAGGGGCTCTGTGATTGGCGTTGGCAGGTTGGAACTGGCAACAAACCAGGCAGCCTTTGACGTAGTCAGCCACATCTTGCTGCATGTGTGGCCAGTAGGCTACTTGGCGCAATGAGTCGCAAGTTGCTTTGACGCCTCTGTGGCCGCCACAGGGCGTGTCATGCGCATGGACGAGCATCACCCCCCGATGGCTCCGAGGAACAACGAGCTGAGGCGAAGTTAGTTGCTCGGAGACATGTACGAGAAGACCTTTCTCAAGCCTCAAGTTGCGTTTTGCAGTATACAGGTGCTTGAGGTCAAGAACATCGCGCTTGTCTTCATCAGAGATGGGGTGGTCATCAGGGTAGGTCAGGTGTCGGATCATAGCATGGATGGCTGGGTCTCGAGCTTGCATGGAGACAAGATCCGAGTCAGTGAATGGTGGCGCGAGTGAAACTGCCACAAAGTCATTTTTGTAGGCGGTTGGATCAGTGTGGGCCTGGGCAGCGGTCTTGGCTGCCTGGCCGCGAGTCACCGCAAGGATTATGGGAGGGGGCTCATTAGGAAGCCATTCCTCAGAGAATGTCCAGGAGGTGCCGGCGACGGCTCCCTCCTTGGCAAGGATGTCGGTGCGGTCGTTGAGCTCCTTGTCAAGACCGGGCAGACGTGAATGGCCTTTGACCTTCTTCCAGTAAACTTGCATGTCATGCATGTTCACGAGATGGTCGCATACCATTATGAGTTCCTTGTGTTTGACGGGCTTCTTGGCTGAGGTGACGAAGCCATTTCGCTTCCAGGTTGGCAGGTGGCACATGAAGCTCAGCCTAGCGTAGTTGGAGTCAGTACAAATGACCAACTGCTTGAGGCCGTGTTTCACAGCGGTTTGCAGAACAATGAGAATACCAGCAATTTCGGCATACTGTGAGGATTTTGGCCCAAGTTGAAAACACTGGGGTGTGCAGGGCTGATCCTCAATCCATACCACACCCACACCGGCCTGGAGTTCATGTTTGTGGTGGAAAGAACAGCCATCAACATAGGCTGTGATCATGTTTTGGCAGGCATTGTCGTCGTGGTAGTGGTGCCGAGAGGGTTCAAGTGGAGGGTTGAGCTGCGGAGGTGCTGGAGCAGCGTCCCCCCGAATGCACTCGGTGCAGGCAGCCAAGCCTTGACCCAAGGCGGCTTTGTTGTTTTGAGCATACTTGACATGCACGTCATGACTTTGCAAAGCCAACAACCAATTTGCAATGCGGTAGCTTGTTACATTGCTATGCTTAATTCTTTGGCTGTTGAGGAAAGTGATGGGTTGGTGGCAAGTCTCCATGACGACCTTTTGACCTCCGATGACACACGTGAAGTGTTTAACTGCCCAGACGGTCGCAAGGAGGGCTTTTTCACAGTCAGAATACTTACACTCGTTCAAGAGGAGCATTTTGCTAGCGTAGCCAATTACCCTCTTGTCGTCGTCATATTTTTGATAGAGACCAGCACTGAGGCAGTGCTCAGAGAATCCAACTTCGAGGTGGAACTCTTTATCCGCGTTCGGATAGACCAGACAAGGTGCAGAACAGAGTTTGTCTTTCAAGGTCTGGAAGGCATGGTCTTGTGCTTTGCCCCAGACAAAAGATGTGTCCTTGTGCAGGAGCAAGGTCAGTGGTCTGGCGATGTCGGCATAGTTCTCAATGAACTGCCTTGAATAGTTGACAATGCCAAGGAAGCTCCGAAGCTCAGTCAGCTTGGAGGGTGTCTTGAGATCGCGGACGCCTTGTATGCGACTGGCCTGTGGCTCAATGCCATCTGGGCCGACAAGGACGCCCACATAGTCAACTTTCCGGCGGCACCATTGGCCCTTTTCCATGCTGACCTTAGCGCCGGCTGTGGTTAATTGGCCTAAGACATGATCTAACTCAGCCAAGTGATCAAGAAAGGTGTGACTCCTCATCAAGATGTCATCGACGTAGATAATCGTGCCGCGGGCGGCAGCATCTGGACAAGCCTTATGCAAGAAGATGTTGAACTCAGCGGGTGCATTATTGTACCCAAAGGGACACCGAGTGAAGGTGTATTGTTTGTTTGCAAAAGTGAATGCCAGCTTGTGCTGGTCTTCCTCTTCAACGTGCAGGTTCCAGTAGCCGGATGTCAAGTCCAGCGTGCTGTGAAATTGTGCATCCCTGACTTTCGGGAGTTCTTGACCCAGTTGGGTCATGGGCCACCTGGACAAAGGAACCTGTTTGTTTAGTTCGCGATAGTCAATGGTAGGTCTCCACTTGCCGTTAGGTTTCAGCACCGGCCACAGGCATGCACTGTATGTACTGTTGCATGGCCTGATGATACCTCGTTCCAGTAAGGTGTCGAGAATTTCCTGCACTGGCTCATAGGCGGCAAGCGGGATCTTATATTGCCGCACAAAGGCTGGACGGGAGCCTGGGCGTGTGGGAATTTTCACCGTGTGGACAGTGGCGAGGCCACAGTCAAAGGAGTCTTTGGCGAAAGAGTTCCCATATTTGTAGAAGAGTCTGCGTAGCTGTTCACGCTGTTCATCGGTTTCGAGAGCATCAGCTTCAGCTAGCTTTTGCTGTACCTGTGCCTCAAAACCTGGGAAAGGTTCCACCATGCCATCCGGTGGCTTGGTGGAGATCAAGTGGACATTCTCGGTGTCCAAGGACTGGATTGTGGGACCGGAAGGTCCCTGGTCATCATCTGAGGGAGAACCCTCGGTCATGGTGTGAACAATCATATGTTGGGTGTCAGTTAAGTCGACCCTACACACCAGATCTTGACTGACTGGAAGTTGAGTGACAAGAGCGATGGCTTTTGCTGGGCTTGTGAACACAACATTGCCATGTCGATGGTCAGGTTGCAGTTCAGCGGGGATGTCCCCAATCACAGGAACAGTTAACTCAAAGTCATAGAAGTCTGCACTTATGAAGTGGCCTAGAACTTCATTCCTGGGGATCACGACAGCCGTTGTGGTGAGGTTCTGAACCAACAGGTAGGTGGAGCGGGATTGGAGTTCAAGAAGTGGTGTACCTTCAAGAGACAGGCCCAAATCAAAGAATGTGGGTGACGGTTGGAAGTATGCCAACGTGCCATTAAGTTTTTGGTCTTTCTGCATGTTTAGACGAATTGCGACTTCCGCGGTACGCGCTGGCACGGTGAAGGCGTGCTCGGCGATGGCTTGACAAGCGTCAGGTATTGTCTGTCCTGAGCGCATGTGCTTTGGGTCAAAGGTGCAGGCATCTGGAGCCACACTGGCCAAAGACCATAGTGCGTTGTTGATGGTGTCGAGCTGAACGCCCAAACGGACCAACATGTCACAGCCGATGCACACAGAGGATGGCAGATCAGGCACTACCAGCACGTAGTGAACAAAGTGCTTCTTTCCCCAACGCACAGGAATGGCGGCAATGCCCTTGGCAGTAGCCGTTGTTTGGGGAACTGTACCCAAAGGAAATCTGACAGCTTTCTCCACTAATGGGAAGCAGGAGTGATCCTTTTCAAGTTGGGAGAAGAGTTCAAGGCTGATGGCAGATTTTTCTGCCCAGAGGGCCAATGTGACATCCTCAACATGAACACTTTGCACTTCAATGCCGTTTACCACAAGGGGGCGGTATCCTTCAGACTGTGACGGATCCAAAGAGCACAGAAATGTGTCTCGGTTGTGGATGAGCTCAGCAGGTGGCCATGGCTCTGGAGCCTGACTGGTTCCGCCTGATGTTGATTCAAGAGTGGCGTTATCAAGGGCGGCAGTCTGAATTGGAAGGCTCATGCACAGAGAATTGCATTGGACTTCCCGTATCCGTTTATCGGAAATGGGCAATGGCTCTCTGACCTGAGCGTAGATTTTAAGGTTCTTGATGTCAATCAAGGCTTCGAACCGTTCTAAGAGGTCCAACCCCAGAAGCACTGGAAATGCGTCTATTCTTGACACATAGACTGGGTGGACAAGATGCAGTGGTCCGATTTTGAATTCAGCAAGAATCACCCGGTCAAGGGGAGTCTTGTTTTGGGTGAAGCCGCTCACGCTAACTTCACACTGGTTCAGTCTGAGATATCTGTTATTCAAGCGACAGGATTTCTGCAGTTGTTCGTACAAGGCACTAGACATGACTGTCAAGTCAGCTGCTGTGTCCACAAGAGCCTCACAGACTAAAGAGTTTTCAAGCATGGTTGTGAGGTACAGCTTTCGTCCTGTCCCTTTCCTGGTGAGGTCACATAAGAACTGACGGAAGGGAGGGCTTCCATTTACCGTTAGGATCTCTGCATTGACAGGCGCCATGTCTGACTCTAGTTGAACCGTAAGAACTGTAGCGTCGGCTTCTGATTCGGCAGGCATGACCAGATCCCTGGTTACCATCTCAGCATGTGAATTGGGATCCGTGGATGGAGGTGTCAGAGATGTGACTCGTTCATCATCTACTCCCAAGTACAACTCATTGTCTGAATCTCCAGGATCTGGGCTGTCATTGTTGCCGATGCCAGGGGCCATTGTCTGAGTCACCAAAATGCTCTGGTTAGTTTCAGTTGTGATGGGCAAGCGGGTCTGGGATTGCTTGCGTGCACCCCTTGGTGGATCAGGCGCCTTTCTCTGCCCACAGCTGTCACTGATGTGGGGAGATGCGACGTCCTGATCCGCCGCCAGTCATGCTTGCTTGTTATCCTTTTCCTTGCGCTTTCGGAGCATTTCCTTCACTGTTTCACTCATGAACTCTTTACACAGGGTCTTCATGTCTTGAGATAAAACGTTGGATGTCTTACCATGCTCCTGGTTTTCCTTATGTGGTTCACCGTCCTCTGGTGATCTATCACGGCGGTAACGGTATGACCGTTGGCGGCGCCTGTCGTCGTGAGACCCATCGCGACGATGATAATCGCTGGACCTCTGATGAGTCCTATCGTTGCCAAAGTTTCGTGACCGCGGGCGGTCACGTGCAGGTTGGCGTTCATTTTGGCTAGCGGGGCGGTTTCCGACTCTATACTTACCAGACTGAGAGTCTTTCAGAGAATGCCTGGAGTGAAACCTAGAGTTCTTACCGTGTGTTGGCCGTGGTGCTTCCACGGTGGTGAGTGGCATGTGGGAGCTTGGGACGCCTTCAAGTTGTAGTTCCCTCATACGTGACTCATCATCCATGCTCACAATCTGGGGTTCAGCAGATTTACTCTGTGAAGATTTCAGTTTGTTGAAGGCCCTTGTAGCAAGTTCACGCAATTGGAGGCTGTTCAATGTGCGTTCATCTGCAGCAACACCCAGATGAAGGCTTGTGGCTGGGTGTAAATTGCGGACAAAGAGCTGTTTGAATGACTTATCTTCCTCCATTCCTGGCTCATTCTTATTGCCGAAATATGTCTTGCGTAAGCGGTGGTAGTAGCTATGGGGCGTCTCATATTTGGACTGTTTGATAGCCATGGCGGCTGCTAAATCAGGTTCGTTGTCGCTGATATTGGAAAATTCTCGCATCAGGGCTTGAGTCAATGCGTTGTAGTCAGCTTGGACTATGGGAGCTTGTCGTTCGATGAAGCTGTTCACCTCTCGACTGGAGGTGGCTTTCAAGAGGTACACCTTGTCATCCACTCGTGCTTCTGGATGTCTATGAAGGTGGTATTCCAACTGTCTAAGGTACATAGCAGTATCATTTGAGCCACCCAGGACCGGGTCGAACCTTGAGATGTTCCTAGCAATTTTGTCTAGGTCTCTGGTGTACATACCCTTTGGGACTGGAGGCTGATAAAGTCGATACGCCTCCTGAGGATCTGCTCGGGGAATTTGAGGAGGCGAAGAGGCTCCTCCCACAGCTGGGGTAGATGTGATTCCATCCACTGTGGTATAGAATGTGTTTGAGCCATAAGGAGGTGTTCTGTCCTCCTGGCCTGTGTTGGCCGACGTCGCAGCAGGGAGAACATGCTTCAAGATTTCCTGCTGTCTTCTTCTCTCGGCCCTGGTGTACTCATACTCTCTTTTGGTGGTGTCAAGCTCCGACTGTGTTGCCTCATGTTTCCTTAGGAGGTCTTCATACTTACATTTAGTTTCTCGAATGGCATCCTTCTGTTGCTGGAGTGCATCGATGTAACCATCGCATGATTCCTTCTCAACATCGTATTTGAATTTCACATCTCTGAGTTCCCTGTCGGTCTCCTGAGCTAGCAGTTGAGACTGATCAAGCTGTTGGGTGAGTTGCGTGACATGGCCTCTGAGCTTCACCATTTCAAGAGCATGGTGGGTGTCTGCCTCTGTTAGCAGAACATGTTCCCTATCCATACGCCTGCTTAGCTCTTCAATCTGCCTCTCCTTCTCTGCGATCTGGGCTTGGAGATCAATCACCACCATGGTGGCTCCAGAGAGGGTTTCACCACCCTTCTCTGATTGTTCCGCTTCGAGGTCTTCTTGCAGCAACTCCTTTTCCTTGGTGAGTTGATCGACCTGGGCTTGCAACTCGTCATTCTCATTGATGAGCTGTCCGACTTGGGTTTGCATCTCCTGTGTTTCTTTAGTGAGCTGTTCAACCTTACCTGTACTCACTTTTACTTGGTCTCGCACCTCGTTTAGTCTACCTTCTGTTGCAAGCTTGTCACTTTGAAGCTTCGTGATGACATCTTGTTGTCTCACGGTCATGTTCTGTGATGCACCAAGCTCGGCTCGAAGGGTCTTGGTCAGTGCAAGCGCAGCGAGTGAGAGACTCGCAAGGAATTTTATCATCGCTGTTTTATCCCTTGCTTTGCTCAAGTCAACCGACTCGCGGAGATCTTCGATTGTATCGAGCAATTGATCTGTCGTGTGATCTTTAATCTTCTCAACATAATTTGGATTGATTGTGTCAGTTAAATTAATCACAAGCTGCTCTATAGTGGTAAGGCCCTGAGCCATTTTGATCTATGGATGGATAGGCACTTTAAGGCTAGGCTTCCTTCACTATTGCTACGTGTGTGCTCTGGCTGTATACACTGGTCGATGAGGAGGTGTACACATGCAACACGTGTGAGCTACAATACTTTCAGAATGGTTATTGAACCCTAGTTAAGAAATAACTGTGAAAGTACAGTTCAGAAGGCATGCAACATGCACGCATTCAACAGGTCGTTAATGCAGACAGCTAATTACTGAAGTAGTATTCTGCAGGGTTAATCCAATGCATCAATTTAGTCAATGTAATTAGTGACAGGGGACATGCATTCAATTTATCACTATCTGGGCTAATGGCTAATCAGGGTGTTAGCAAGCCTCTTCTCTCAAGCAACAATAGCTCCTGTAATGCTACTGCTAAAGTTAGCAGGCCTTGAGCAATGCTAATGAGTTGACAGTAAGCCAATTGATTCAAACATTCAACACACACAGCTAGTGTTAGGCTAAGGCAGTCGGCACAGCTATGCAAAGGGCTGTACTGCTAGTGGTACGAGCTAGTAACTTAGCTGAGGTAAGCATGCATCAGGCGACAAAGGTGCTAGAAATCCCTATTTGTTAGGTGAGCACGGCCTGTGTTACGCTAAAGGCTATGAGCTTAGCTAAGGTAAGCAAAAGCTAGGCTAGTTTGAGCTAGGCTAGGAGGCTAGGCTAGGCTAGGCTAGGCTAGGTCAAGCTAGGTCAGGCTAGGTTAGGCTAGGCTAGGCTAGGAGAGCATTAGCACACCTTGCTTATTGTGGGGAGGCTACAGTAGTTAGCTTAGTAAGCTGGAGCAATGCTTGGGCGTTGCTGGTGAGCCACTCCAACCAAACCACCACACAATAAATTGTCTGCCTAATTGTCTGATTAATTTATTCGGGTGAATGTACACTGCATTCACAATCTTGTGTCAAGCGTACAAGCAAGAAACACACAATTTCGCCACTCAGGTGGGCTTATAAGATACACACCAACAGTTACACGTTCCTCCGCGGCTGGAGGTTGGTGCTGTAACGTGAGTGGTCTACTGCAACGTCACCACGGTGACCTGGATACACCGGAAGTGGAATACTCGCAGCTGTGGCTCGGCGGCCAGCAAGAGAAAAGCTACACACAATAAATTGACCTTATGGCACTATGGCTCACAATGGTGATTGTGCGGCACAATCGACCCGACGTTAGCTTCGTCTATTCAAGCGTTAATCAAGAGGGTCTTTAACAGCTTACAGCACAGCTTGAGAAGTTAGTTCGGCTACGAGCGCGACTACGAGCTGGCAAGCTAAGGGTAAACAGTAGTTCTCCAGCTGAGTCTGCATGCAACAAGTTAACAAACTCGCTCAATTGCTCACTAAGAGCGGAGATTTACCCACACGTTCCGATCTGCGGCCCAGCAGAGACGATAAAAGGGGGCTAAGCTTTTACCACCACGGAACTTTACACAATGCGATCGCTTGGCTAAATCTACAGGCACGTCCGTATAGATCAGCACTTCAAAACAACAGTCTAGACACAATGAGCCTGTAGTAACTTTCTGAGTACTACTCAAAAGCACTATTATCGGCTAAGGTGCGATACACGCACAATCAGGCGTAAATGCCTCAATCTACAGTACAAAGGCGGATGCCGCACAATACTGCAACATTAATATTAATGCACACAACTAAGCCGCTATTTAACTAGGCAACAGCCACAGTTTCAAGCACTTCCTAAGCGTCTTCTGACGGCACAAGTATCAACAATCAGTACTTCCAGTTCACAAGCACATGAGCCACATATACAGTATATCTCCTGCTATTGCATATGAACACTGAATATTGAGTTGATTGTATGGGCAATTCAAGCAAGTCCGCCTCACGCGGGCCGCACCAAGATGTAGTGGGTGTTACGTATTGATGGTGTCTGATATCAAACAATTTAGAATTAGTTCAATAGAATTTAAAGAATGGGGCACCAGATAACAGACAAATCAATTAGTCTCATTTGAAGGAATGAATTCCGAGCTTGCTTGAATTTAAACCCAGACAATAAACACAAGAGAGAACTTTATGTGAAAGAATACGTTTATTTCTACTAAAGCACACTCAATAATCAGTGAAATCAATAAAGGCATATGAGGTAGATACAAGTGAAATGTGGTGAATGAGTAACATGAATAAATGCGTTTATAATAGTAAGGAGGTAATCAACACACAATGGCATAAATTGAACGCTGGAGGATATGACCCAGCTAAGAAGTAGGACCAAAGGCAATAATACCTGAACACTGAACAAGCTGAATAATCAATGACGGAGTTATATCTGATTATGCACAGACTTGCAGAGCGCTGAGTTACGAATCATAGGGAGACACTAAGTGGATGAAGTGGAGTGTCATGTAATGGAATAACTATATGTAGTGCATGCGTGATGCCCAGCGGACAATGATCATACATACGCCACAGACGGGGACTGGAGGAGGCGGAGGCACGCAGAGTCTGGGAGGCTGTGAAGAATCTCAGCTCAACGGGCCTGGTAGGTGATGAAGATCCAACGATGATTCTGAGTTGAACTCGGCAGGGTCACAGCGGGGCGGAGCAGGCTGCACACCCGGCGAGTTGGTGGTGTGTGGGTCTCTCAAGGCTGACCCACTCGAAGTTCTGGACGAATGACGTGCTGGTCTCTCAAGGCTCTCGCCGACCAGCGGATCCGATGATTGTCAGATTTGCGTTTTAGCTGAATAGCGATGTCTTAGCAGACGCAGGACACACACGCTTAATAGGCGTTTGTGTGTGTGTTTGTCAGGCAGATGCGGCAGACTCACTTCACCAGTTGGAGGGTGAAGTAGGTTCTTCTTCTTGGCTCGTGGAGCTGAGAGCTCAGAGACAAAGTTTAAGGCAAAGTTGTGTAGATTCACTGTAACGTGTTCATGACCACGTAGGCGTGAAATCCGCGTTGGGCTTGTGTGCATGTGGTTTTGTTGTGATGTGTGAGGGGGCGTGTGTGTGGGTTAGTGTGTGTAGTGTTACAGCGGGAAACATCTCATTTCATATGCATAAAACTTAGGTTTTGTCTCCCAATTCTATGCAATATACTTTACCGTCATAACATTAACCTGATTGCATTCAGCACACATTACTGAGTATTTCAATATCAAACATGGCTATTTCAATATCAAACATGGCCATCTAAGTCCCATGTAAAGATGCACAACACGAATACCATGACTAACTATCCTATAAAACATCACAGTTACACACAAAATTACAGACATACATTAAAGTCCATCACAATGTGATATCCAAATTTTCATTAGTCTGTATCACAGATTTCTTCTTATTTTGGCAACATTCCAATGGGTGTCATTTCAGACTCTCTGGAGCCTAGGGGCTTATCAGAGACAGGCTGTGTGTTGGTGTTTTATGGTTGTTTACTGAGTCTGTTTCTTGGTATCATCCATGAAGAGTGAGAATGGAGTGATTTACCAAGAGGTCAGTGACCTCCTTTACGATCCAACCACATTCCTGATCTGTTATCAGGGAAGAGTTTCACACAGGATGCGAGGCCCTTCCAGATGTGTGATGATGATGATGATGATGAAGGTGCATCCACTACAGCATAGTGAAGGAATTGTGTGCTAAATGGCTCCAACCCTGATCCCCCCTGCCATGTGCAGCGTACACTTGGTGGCATTAAGCTAGGCCAGGCGCCGTAACATCCTTGACCCCCCACTCCCCCTGTATTAAGAGCTATGGTGGTGTGTTGGAGAGATGACGAGGTGCATGGTGTGAAACAGGTCTAAATTGGCTGGCTGGCTTTTTGGAGGTCTCTCTGGGGAGCCCCACTGATTATTAATAGGCAGACTGCATCAAAGAGCCAGCTGCCACTCCAGCACCAACCCTGGCAACACAGAGATCGACAGACACATCCACAACTTTCTATGGTCAGATGAGAGTGAAATAACTAAATAGACAACAGAGACAGATAGTGAAAGCAAGAAGAGTGTGAGAACAACAGGAAGCAAGCAAGAGCAAAGATGGGAGGCGGAGAATCTGTGTGGATATGCTTTTTACACTGTGATGATTTTCTTCCTTGGAAAGAGTTTACAGTGAAACCTGCTCTTTCTGTCAATTTCCAGATGCCTACAAATATACCTTAGCCACATCCTTGCCTTTTACACACGCGCCTTGTTTTAGAACCCCTGTTCCCTGACAAACACCCAGGCATATCGTCGTCGTATTTCAGAACTCATCTAGAAGGTCCCATACAACAGTGTTTACTCGGGATATCATGGTGCACCTCGCTGTCTTTTGGCGACAGTCTGCTCCGTTTCTCTGTATATTCATGTTTGCGTATCCATATGTACTGAACTGTGTGTATCTGTATGCAAATTTGTCTGTGACACAATATGGTACCACAAATCCGTGGTCAGAATGTGTCGTAGCCCGGACTCCAAACAGCAGTGTGAAATCTTTCTGACAGAGCAGAGAAATGGCCCCTTTCTCTCTGCAGTATAGGCAAAACAGAGATGCTATAGGTTTTGTGTAACATTAAACTAAAATCTCTCTCTCTGTCATTGTGTGACACCTCCTGTATTGTCTGGAAGGTGACGAATGAAAAGCTACAGTGGAGGCGCTTGCTCAGCAGGCTTTCACCCCTACCTAGCCACATCTAAACATTATATTGGTATTATAACTCATAAACGCCATGACATTATGATTACGCTGCTGTGTGCTGAGGAGTAGCTCTGTAGATTGCATGTGTGTCAGCTGTGTATGTGTGTGTGTGTGCGAAAGAGAGGGGGGCACATCTGCTTGTTGTGTCAGCCCGAGTGAACTGGGATAGAGACAGTGGCGTTGGGATGTGGTGCAGCTACTGTAGAGTATTGATTCCAAAAGCTTTTAGTGCATGGCTAATTTCCATATGGGGCCTCTGCATGTGGCCCCGGGGCCCAGGATGGGTCAGGCAGCGTTTTGTTTACACTGAGAGGCTAATCCTCGTGAGCTGGCTTAGTGTGTGTATGTGTGTATGTGTGTGTGTGCGTGAAAGAGGGAGAGAAAAATTTTGTATGTGTGTGTTATCGAGAGACAGAGAGAGAGTGAGTGTGTGAGAAAGAGGAGCTAAATGCAAGACAGAGGGAGGATAGGCAATGTCATTATGCTAGAATTTCTCGATACTTAATTCTCACCAAGTAATGTCACATTTACCATGCCAACTTAGAGTTTAAGTACAGTATGGATTTAGCCTGATATTCAGACTGAATGGCCATTTCGTTACCACCATTATTCAGCCTGGATTGCCTCCTTGTTAGCCGTTTTCTCTGACATCATTTTCAGTGACATTGATGCTGGGCATATTTACTAACTTTGCCAAGAATGTTGGTCATTTTTGACAAAAATATCCACTTGGCAAAGACAATTAAGGGGGGTTAAGGGGGGTGATATCAACAAATATTATTCTGCTGAAACCGCTGCATGAACGGTTCAAAGGCGCTGATTGGCTGGATGGTTTCACAGGGCGAGAACAAGCCTTTGACTAGAGCAACACCAGACGCTCGCCAAAACGGGCGGGACGCGATTCAGGAGCCTGGAACCAGGCTAGTATGGATTGTGTATCGGGAAATTTCGTATTCTTCATCATCTTTTATCTTGATTTAAAGGAAAAGTGAACGTCTTCTCCCTCTCTTCTGGGGTCATATCTATTAAACGAGAGAAATCAGGCCATTTATCAGGCCCGGTAGCCTGATAAATCCCTTCTATCATGCTTCATTGCACCATGGCGGTCAGCTAAAACTGCTTTCTTCCCTTTTGTTTGACGCTTCTCTGATGCCTCACCAATGAAATATCTTCATTCAAATACATGTGAGAGAGAGAGAGAGAGAGAGAGAGAGGAGAGAGAGAGAGAGAGAGAGAGAGAGAGAGAGAGAGAGAGAGAGAGAGAGAGAGAGAGAGAGAGAGAGAGAGAGAGAGAGAGAGAGAGAGAGAGAGAGAGAGAGAGGAGAGAGAGAGAGAGAGAGAGAGAGAGAGAGAAAGAAAATAGAAGATGAGATAATAAAAGAATGAAAATGTTTTAACAATGTTGTAAGGGACAGAGAGATAAAGTTTTGTGTGTGTGTGTGTGTGTTGTGTGTATGTGAGTAAGAGTGGCCCCAGGTGACTCCAGTTCGTGAGTGGCCATGACATTTGCTTTACCAGGTGTAGAGGAGCGTGAAGCAGACTCTGATGGGGTCCGTGAACAGTTATCACATTTACTCCAGGCCACGGGCTATGTGGCTGGTTTGTCACTGCTGACTGTACGTGACGCGCTCCCTGCCTCTCTCTCTCTCTCTCTCTCTCTCTCTCTCTCTCTCTCTCTCTCTCTCTCTCTCTCTCTCTCTCTCTCGCTCGGTCTCCCACCCTCCCTCTCTCTCGCCCATCCTCTCTTTCTCCCCACTCGTTTCTTGGCCCACTGACTCTCAGCCACATCCTCTCTGACCCTCTCTGGCCCTCTCTGCTTCATGCCACCCCAGCCAACCCCTTCTCTTTATCTTTCTCCCTTCCTCTGCCCCAGCCCTCTTTTTTTTTTCTTTTTTTTCCTGTGTGTTTAGCAGGAACCAGGTAAGGCTGACTGACTACTGGCTGTGGACCGGTGTTGGGTCTGTGAATCTCCTCATGTACAGCTCTACGGCGAGGACCTTTAAAGCCTAGCGGATGCTTCAGATATATGCATGCATTGCACTGGTTCCACGCACACTGCTCTGTATGGTCATGAATTATTCACTTTGTTTTCACCGGGCTGGAGCGTAAGAGACGGGGCTGCGAGAAAGAGAGGGATAAGGGAGAGGGAGGGGGGTGAAAGAGATCTGAGCTGAAGAGAGAGGAGGCAATAGTTGTTAGCTGAGGCATGGGAGCTAGTCTGCTTATAATTCTAGTCCACTCATAATAGTCCCAAGAAATGGGGGGTGAGACAGAGAATCTGGACTGCAGTGTTAAGCTATGGGTACTTCTATAGGTTCCATATTTATTTAGGTTTGCTCGGTCAGCAGCCGCAGGTCTCAAAGCACGTATCAGATATGCTGTTATCACATTATCTTATGCATTAGTGTTTGTTCCCCTTTTCTCTTGCCATTTGTCCACACAGATAACTTGTTCCTTGTATGGAGACTCCCTCTTCAAGTGCTGTTACTCACTCAGTTTATTCTAGCATGATGCAAGTACGATGAAATCCCTCCCTGGCCTACCCCAGCTATCTGGGGGAAGTCATTATTGCTTATTGGCAAGACATCTTAGCCCCATCTGCCACACTCCCAGAACTTTACGCTTCGTAATGTATGATCTAGTTCATGTACTCACATAATTCTAGGCATGATTCACTTCTAATGACTCAGTTGTTGAAATCTGGCTGCTGATATCATATGAGGCAAAATTTTCAGCTTCACAGCTTTTGTACTCAGTGGTCTAACTTTCAAAGTTATAAATATCTTTTTATGTTGATGGAGGCTAGTAATACAATGTGTTGTAATTTACTAGGAGACTTTTGGGAACCCATTGTGCCAGTTTTGTAAGACATGGAGATCCATTTGGCCGGGTACTATAAGGGCACAGAATTGGTTTGTATAATATGAATGTAGAGTTACACTACTGGCTCTGGGTAAGAGTAATCAATTTTCCATGCCCTCCAGCCCTGGCTGATTGAAGTGGCATGCAGGTACAGTGATCTGCTAAATCCTCTAGTGTATTAGTGCTACCTGCCGTGCTCTCTCTCCAATGCTAATGGGATTACACAGAGTGTCCAGCAGTGACCGAGCACTTCCTCACATGCGGGCCTCTGTGGGGCACGGTAAATACCCCCCGGGTGAAAATATGCTCATTTCACCTTCTGGTGGATGAGTGCAACGTGCAGCCCACAATTTTCAATGACAGAAAGATGCTACTCAGACAAGATTTATTGTGAAATCAGGTGGATTTGTGATTGGATTCTGTTTTATACCTTAGATGATGTTAATGGTGTGAGTCGTATATCTCTTTGTATTGTTTGTGTTTACCTCATCTGAGAGCAAACAAGCGCTTCCAAATTAGCACAAGTATCTGCTCTGAGACTCCCCCGTCAGTTAAGTCTTTCCACAAGGTCGTGAAGCATATAGGATAGCAGCAGGATTTGCTTTTAAACTCATTTCTCTGAGCAGCTCTCTGCAGGAATCTGAGGCTTTTCTGATATAATGAGGTGATATTTTGGCTAAAATTATCATCACAGGAAATGCACTGAGACACATGCAAACTTTACAAGAGGAAGAACCACTGACAGAAACTATCCTCTCTCTCTCTCTGTGTGTCTCTCTCTCTCCCTCTCTCTCCCAATCAAACATACATGTATGTATGCACATTTCCATGCACATGCACACACACACATGGAAATGCATACGACCACACACTGAAATGCAGAGGAATTATACTGAAATGTTGATGAAGACGCACATCTTTCATCAGCTAATACCAATATAAACTCAAAAAGTATTTTATTGGCAGAATTTTCCTAATGTTGCAATGCAATGCTATGCATTAGTTAGTATTTGGCTGGCTTTTTAAGGTCAGAAAATATTTTTTCTGAGGCTGTGGGAACAAATTCTCTTGTAGACTAAGCTCCAGAACGGCTAAGTGAAATGTAAATTGCGTTTTTGAGTGAGAAATGTGTCTGCCAGGAGGACAGGGGTGCTGTTGATCTAAAAAGTGGAACCAATGGAGGACCATGTCTTCATAAGTCCCCTGAGGAGAGGACACTGTGTGGAAGAATGTTGACATTGGATTAATGTGCGTAAATACTCTTGAAGTCTGTATGTGTGTATGTGTCCCTGTTTGTTTGCGTGTTTGTTTGCCTGCATGCATATGTGCGCGTATATCTGCATGTGTGTCGGCACAAGCGCTTGTATGTTCTTGTGTTCCAGCAGGTGGAGAGCTTTTGTCACTCGTATTCTCCCTGAAGTGACTTGCTTTAAATTCTACCCATAACAAAATACTGTCTCAGGACTGTCAGGTCAGCTTGAGCAATGATGGCACGGAGAACACAATGAAGCAAGGCACTGACTTAAGATCACAATTAATATTTTACAGCCCTGCCACAAATGTTTCATGGCGCATTTTGCTTGCATGAAAAAACTCACTTGTTTAAACGGTGGACAGTCACTGCTCAAGCCCTGAAGTGTTTGTCTTGCCCACCACACAGAGGTCATGCGCTGTTCTCCTCTGTGATCAGCATGTACACTGTAGTCTAGAGTTTTGAGTTCAATTGAATGTGACAGCATGAACTACATAGTCCAATACCTTCAGCATGCTGGCTGGTGGACATTGCTGTAGGACGGCACATCTCCCTGACAATCACTGAGTGCGTCATTGCTATAGTATGCTAGTTTTACAATACATCTAGTCAAGTTTATTTGTATAGCCCTTAATCACATTTACAAAAAGTCTCAAAGGGCTTCACAACGGAATGAAACAATAGATGAAACCGACATCCTCTAATCTTAGACCCTCAATGAGAACAAGGAAAAACTCCCATGAAAACTTAATCTACATCTATTGCGGTTTGTTTTATCGCCGTGTCACAGTGTTTGCCAGGGAGCTATGTGATCGCCGCACCCCCACAGAGAGATAAAGTGAAGCATGAAGGCTAGATCCTGCCCCGCATTGATCTGACCCCATAGCACCCAGCCCCCCCCCCCCCCCCCCCCCACCCCCCCCTCTCGCACTGACCTGACGTCATCGCACTGTCAGCGCACCACAGCAAAAGCAACAGTGTTTTAATTTCTGTGACAGCATCAGTGTCACTCTATCACATTGTAGCATCAGCAGAGTTTCATATGGTAATGGAGCTGCGCAGGTGCCTCAGGTTTTGTCATAGATTCTGCATTCGTTGCTTATATTAAAAAAAAGTAATGTGTAATATCAAACTTAAGTATGGCCTAATTGTTCTGTTGGCTTTTGTGCAATGGCCTTATCCCTTATCCCCTAAGACTAATTGGGTAATTCTGTTGCTGTCAAACATTATTCAAACACACTAAAATACTCAGTAAAGATCCAAACATTTTTATGCAAATGATAATTAATCCCCCCCATTCTGCCTCATTCTTCCTTTTTGCTTTTATCTATTTTGTGCTATTTAGAGATTGAATATGTACCGCCTTTGTGCTAATTGCATTAGGCTTATCTTTTGTGCAAATCACAAATTAGAGTTAAATAATTTCACACTGTCCTATGATTGTAATTTCTTCCATCTTGCCATATCTGCTCATCTCTTCTCAGGTTTAGTTTCAAGTTCTCTTGGTACTTATCTTCTCTTCATCATTTTGCCCCCCCTCCTCTCCTTCTCTCTCTGTAATCCCCTATTGCCCCCTCCTCTTTGCCCGTTCCCTCTCTCTCACCCTCCTTTCTCCCTCTCTCTCTCCTCTCTCTCCCTCCCTCCCTCTCTTTTTCTCTCCCAGGCGAGTGATGCACGCTGCAAGCGGTGTGTGTGTGTAGCGTGAGCAAGAGCCATCGGTGTGTGTGCGTGCACGTCTGTGTGTGTGGAGAGAGAGAGAGAGAGAGAGAGAGACACAGACCGAGCCCCTCACACGGAGCATGCCTCTGCGTCCGGCAGCCGGCAAACATGAGCCACCCAGCCCTCCACGGCAGGACCAGCAGCAGCACACACACACACACTCACACACACTCACACACCCTTACACACACGCAGCAAACGGCAGCCAGGGGGCCAGCACTGACAGCGGCAGCTCCCGGGAAGAGGACAGCGGCGTTCCCGTTCCTGTCGGCGTTCCGGCTTTCCGTCCCGGTACAGAGCGGAGCCCCAGTGCAAGAGGACCCATGGAGGAACCGACAGGCAACACGGTGGTCATCCGCATTGGAATCCCAGACCTACAACAGACGGTAAGAGACCGTTCTGTAGCCGCTGTTGGAGAGAGGGAAAGAGAGAGGGAGGCTGCCTCTCTCCCTCCTCTCTGACTGGGAGCTCTCTCCCTTTCTCTTCTGTCTGCTTTATGGGTTTATGCTCTGTTTCATTTTAATGTCTCCAGTTTCTACTCTTTTCTCTCTTTCTATTGTCTCCTCCTTTCATCTTCTCCCTCTGTTTTTTTTGCCTCTTTCACCCCCTCTCTTTTCTGTCTCTGGTATGCACACTTATTGGCTGTATTTGCTTGCTGGCTCCTCGGGGTTTCACTCTCTCCTCCCCCTTTTTTGCACCGATGTCTTGCTAATAAATCTACCTCTTCATTAACTGGGCTTCAGCTGACTTTGACAACTGGCCACTTAGGGTGAGAGAGAGAGGGAGAGGAAGAGGGAGGGCGAAAGAGAAAGAGAAAGGCATCAGGGAAAACAGAAGGCTGTGAGAGGCATTGTAAATTCACAAAGAAGACACAAAGTAGAGAGCAGAGAGAGTTCTACCTGGACTGTGAAACTTGCTCTCTCTCTTTCTCTTTCTCTCTCTCTCTCTCTCTCTCTCTGCTCTGTGTCCAGTCCTCCTTTCAAGACCTTTACCCAGCAGTTTGCCTATAGATGTAACCAGTCTCTGTGTACTCTTGCGGCCTCGCTTGCTGGAAACTGCAGAACCACTAGCCTGTGACACTGATCTCATCCACTCCTTTATTTTCCCTTGTTTCGATGTATGCACTGTTCCTCTCTGCACTATGCAAATTACTGTGACCATACTGAAGTGTGTATGTGTGTTTGCGCGCATCTGTGTTTTTGTTTGTGGCAGAAGGTGGTATGGAACAGAGCAGATGTCCAGATAAGAGTATTTATTTTTCAAGCTCTGCTTTTGTGATTCAGATGGATTCATTGGCAGTGATCTTGTCATATTTGAGTACACATAATTAACTTTGGGAAATCTTATGAGACTGATTTGAACTAATCTGATTGAACTAATCTAGTAGTGATTCTTCTTTTAACTATACCTGCACTTTATTCCCTTTTCAGTGGCTGTTCCCATGAGCGCTTTTTGACAAGTCATGTATGAAAATTAGCTTAAGGATGCTTAAGGGCTAGAAGAAACATTTTATCCTTCATTGGTTGTAGAATGAAATGGAGTGGGGTCATATAGGGATATCTCTAACTAACCACTTCTCTCTCTCTCTCTCTCTCTCTCTCTCGCTCTCAGTAGCATACATAAAATCACACTCACAGAAAGACACCATGTGACATTTTTTTATGTAACAACACAGCATTAAGCTTTCATTACTACTGTGCCTCTGTGTCAACACTCCTCTACTCTTACCCCCCCTCTCCTGCTCTCACATTTTCACTGGAGACATTCTCTGCTAATGGCATAGCAAAATGCAGATTAAACTTCCACAGCCAGTCACCGCCTCCTCCCGCTCAGGTGCTCAGTTGGCTTAGGTGGCTTAGTTGAAGTGTCCTTTTGATTCTCCCTGCAGACAGTGACGGCAATGCCAAGGTGCTGTTTTTGTGTTTCCGTTATTGTTGTTCAGCTCATTGTTGTTGGCTGCTTGGCTGAAATGACCCATTGTATCTTAGCGAGGCTCCAGCACTGCATGCTGTGTGGTCAGAATGAGGAGGGAAAATGAAGACAGGAAAAAAAGGAAAGGGAGAGCGGCGAGAAAGAAAAGAGAGAATTCCCCAAAGGCTCTGCAGGATCTCTGGCTGTGAACAAAGCCATATTCCATCCAGCACACACACGCACACACGTGCATGAACATGCACACACACACACACACACACACACACACACACACACAAACACGCACACATACGCACACCCACACACACACACACACACACACACACACACACACACACCCCACACACACACACCCACACACACACACACATGCCCACAAGCCTTAATCCCATAAAACCGATTGCCAAGGGACTCCCCTTAATGTGCTTACGCAGTGTAAAGATGCGCAACAAAACACCAATTTTACACTCAGAGAATGGCAGTTAGTCAGATATATGGACACACAGACAGAAAGACAGACAGACATAAAGCCTGACAGACAGACAGACACAAAAGACAGACAGACATAAAGCCTGACAGAGCGACAGACAGACAGACAGACAGACAGACAGAGAAAGCCTGGCGGACTGACAGACAGACAGCGAGGCAGATGACGGATGGCCAGACTCTGACAGTTTGAGTCCTTTATGGAGCAGTCAAAAAGTGACATGTGTGTACTCACAGAGTGAGCAGGAGATTACACTAGAATAGTCAGCCTGAAGTAGGATTACACATCTCCTGCTGTGTTTCAAGCCTGGATCAGGAGAATGAAGCACCATGCAAACATCACGTCAGGCAACACTTTCCCTTCCAGCAGGAAGGAAGGGAGGACTGATGCCTCGAGAGGTAAAGCCATAGTCTAAAGTGGCATAATCATCACACCTCCCTTTTCTATGCCTGTCCTGTTAGATCTGATTGTCACTGTTTTTGCCAACCAGGTAGCCTGACGTATTTGTATATTTTGACGCTGGATTTCTGGCTGTAGATGTGTACTGACGCCCCCTTGGCAAGCATGATGTGTTCAATGGAAATTACCAACAATCTCAGAGATGAAACCCTACCTAGATATTGAAGCTGCACTAGGCAACTTCACACTTCGGCAACCCCAAGAGGTAGCAGGAGGTAACTGTTTGAATCTTTGAAAGTTTGAAGGACTTCATTACCCATAAATCATGTAACGTCACGTCAGTAAACTGCGCGCTCCTCGAACCAAAATTTCTTCTTCTTAGTGGCTGGTAGAGGTGAAGATGCTGAAAAAGGTTGTGGTGGAGATGGTGAGTTGAGCTTTCTCACAATGGAGCGCTTGCTCACTGCTGTTTAGGAGAAAGATTTGTCTTTTGCTCATAAGTTTTGATTTGTTACTTCCTTTCCCGCCAGTGGCCATACCTGATCCACGGGATTTTATTTAGGGGGGATGGGATGCTCTTCTCTACAGCCTCAGTTAGCAATTTAGACAGATAAGGTATATTTTTACACAAAAATCTGTTACGAACACAGGAGGGACCCAAACGCAGGACACGGACAGAGTGGTGTTGGTAAGAAAAAAGGGTTTTATTGTAAAGGAGGATCTGGATGAGGGGCTGATGGCAGGGAATGGGAATCCGGTGGCAGCAGGGTGAGTGATGGTAAGGAGGAGCAGGGCTTGGCGTGAGCGTGGGATGAGGGGAAGCGTGGCAGGCAGAGGTAGCTTGGAGGCTAGGAGGTTGCTAGCAGGCAGGCAGGGAGACAAGCAGGAAGACAAGCAGGCGGGTGATGATCCTGGGACACGAGAGGCTGGTTAGTTACATGAAACATGAAGAGACAAAATCACTAGGAGTTCAAACTAAGTTGGCCTGGAAGCGTATCTACCACTGAGGCTGAAACAACAATCTGGCGAAGAATGGTTGAAGAGCCGGGGTAGATATACTGCAGGCAGATGAGCTGATGAGAGGCAGGTGAGCAGACTGGGAGAGGTGATGAGCCGATTGCAGACAGGTGTGCAGGATGAGCAGAGCTGGGAGAACGAGGAAGGGAGACCACGCCCACGCCAATACACACACAAACAAAACATAGACAGAGAGAGAGAGACAGACAGGAGCACTGGGAACACAGGGAAGGGGAAACACTAGGGAATCATCTGGGGGTACGGCCACGGCCGTAACAAAATCTTGCATAGTGCAACTTAAAATAAGTAGTGTATCTTGGCAGTACTAGACAGCAAAGTTGCATTAGCAGTCAACACCACATATTTGTTCATTCAGATTGTCGGGCAGATTATTTGCAAAGATTGTGAGTTGTTTTTTTGTTTTTTTTGTTTTTATCATGGGCATCATTTATCATTCATCATATCCAACTCCACCAAAAGTCCATTTCTATGATTGGAGCCAAGAGAGACAGCTTCCCAATACTGCTAATGGGTGTCATTCATCTCTCAACAGAGAGGGAGACACTGACATACATAGTCTGCCCCACAACTTTCTTATACTTGTGTAACCTACGTCAATCCTCATTCTCCCGTTGCTTCTTTTCTACCTATCTCTACCTTTCTCTCTTATTGTCTTCATTCATTCACAAGTCGTATTTTGTGTTAGGCGGTGATGATGGCGATGCTGCAAAATGCAACAAAGTCAGCAAATGGACGTTTGGAATGAAAAAAATACAAATTGCTCAACCTTAAATGGGTATTTTCCTCTTTCCATTTGTTCTCTCTCCATTATTCCACTTTGAATTTCATGTTGTCATTATTTCTTCATTTTCTAAGGTTGTAAACCCCCTTGTCTTTCTTTTTCATTTTCCCTCTATCTCCTCTCTCTCTTCTGCCTCTCGTTTCACCTGCCCCCTGTCTCATCCACGCATCATGTCTTTCCCCCCTTTTCTGACTTGAGTCTTTCCATTTTGCTGCACCACGTAACACTGGTTTGACGGTCTGTCTATTCCTCCTTCCTCTGCAGGCTGCTCACACATGGTGCACACACACACACACACACACACACACACATACACACACACACACACACACACAGATTGACATATGCACACACTGTTGTATCACTTATTGGTGGGTTTCTCCTCTCTGGAAAGCCTTTCACGTCCTCCTGTTGCTATTTTTAGCTTCATTCACAGTGGCAGCAGAGGCACAAGACGTGGCTAGCATATCCCCACCTCCCTCTCCATCTGCCCACAGCACCCATCAGATAGATTAAGATAGGGAGAGGGAGAGAGGGATAACCCAGTGTAGCACATCCCGATTTCCCCTTCCCCATATCCCCATCTCGCCTCCGATGCAGCCCTCTCCCTCCCTAGCTCCCACTCCATCTGTCCATCCAATGCCGCCCAGAGAGAGATAGAGCAGAGAGGAGGAAGAGGGAGTGAACAAGAGAGGTGTAATTGCCCAGCACACCTGACAGCAAGACGGGCAGAGCCAGAGTTTGCTCTCTGAGGCCAGCCATGCCAAACCAGCACTGTCCATGGAGACAGTGGAGTTGTCCTGGCCCAGAACGGCCCGTAAGACAAGGCAAAATGGAGCCAAGTTTCTACCTAACCAAGAATAGAGAAGGGCTGCATCAGCCATGCAAACCGTTTTTGACAACTTTTATTTAACCATGTGAGATCCATTGAGATGATAATCTATTTTTCAAGGGAGAGCTATTCAAAAACTATCAAGACAAGCATAAAATGTGTAGACCAAGAGCGTACAGCGAAGACAGAATGCAGTCAAAGTCACATAAACGAAAGAGCGAGGCAAAACGATGTGTAAAAGTACTGAAGAGAAAAGCAATGGGGGGAAGTTGCCCTGTTTGGCCCTCCTACCCAGGATTTGGTTACACAGTTCAACTGGCTAGATGAAAAATGGTAAATGTTTACTCTCCCCAGATGGAAATATCCCAACTTTTTTTATTTGTTCAAGCAGGATGACAAGCACATTGTTGTCAATTGTAGATTGTGTGCAGGTGCAAAAAGCATTTTCCCCTGCAAATTACGTGACATCAAATCTCCTGAAGCATCTGCTTAAACAGCCTCTCCACACAGAAGATACAATCACCAATTTTAGAGGTGTAACAGAAACATAATATAACACATAGTGTAAAGAATTACTGCTCTCAGGGAGTAATGGGTAATATCACTTGGGATGGGATATCACTTTTGAAATGAGTAATGCATTGGTTTTTTTTCAGCCCAACACTGCTCAAATTACCTGACTCCCTTTCAACCACTCCATCCATTTGTTATTTGTTGAGTAGCACAGAGTAAAGGATATCCTGCAGAAAAGGAAAAGTGAGCCAGGCACAAGTCCAGTACAGACGAGTTCCAATCCCAAGTGTAACCCTAACCCAGACCTTTCCCTAACTCTAACCCTAACCCACCTGTGCTGACCCAAACCTGTTCTTCCTTTTGCACTGACAGTGACAGTGTTGCATTGTGTATTTTGTTGCATTGTGCAGTTGCTGAAACCAATCTTTTCTCTCCCAACACTTTAGCAGTAACACTGAAGTAATGAGAGGACAATTGTTCTTTTTGAGATCATGCATTTGGATGCCATTAAGTCAAAACATCGAACAGTTAATGTTGACTAGGGGATAGCCAATTCTCATTTAACTCTGTGATTGCTGTATTGATCAGCTCACCTTTTGGGTTAAGTCTATTCCTTAGCTTCTATTTTCTCATTTCTCTCTCCCCCTCATTCACCCAGTCTCTCTCTCTCTCTTTATTTCTCTCTCCTTCTTTGTTCCTCTCTGCCTCTGTCTCTGAGGCTGGTCAGAGAGAAGCCTAGGAATTGATGGAGACATTAAGCCCAATCAGACTGAGCTTTCGTTTCAGGTCTGGCTGGGATATCCATTGTGTTTGTGCAGGCAGAACACCTCTCTCCATTGTAATATTTCTGCTATAACCAGAAACGAGAGGGCTGTAATATTCACTATGTGATTTATTCTTTAGCATTGGAAGGCTGATGTGGCTTCCACCAGGAGATGAAATAGTCAAATTTAGTACCAATCTATGATGAGAGACTTCTGCAGTGTGACTATGCGGTTTAACTGAAACGGTATGTACAGTAGCAAGCATTCTTGAAGAGGCTTTGAACAGTGTCCTTGCAGTCAATAAGTTAATACTCTACCTTGCTGCCAATGGGACAAGAGACCCCCAGGCAATTTACACACTCTCTATAAGCTGCACTGCAATAGTGCTGCACTACATCCCACTTAACAGCAGGGGAGATCAACCTCTCCTGCTGTATCTGTAGAGAATAGACTCTCCTAGCAGCCCACTCCAAGGACAACTCCAGCGTAAGTGGAGTTTTTGCTCATTTCCTGCATTTCCTTTCTGTTACATCACTGTATATCGTTTTCCAATGCTTTTACTGTTATGAGATATGCTTTTTTCCCCCTTGTCTTAGTTGTTTTTCAAAGTAAATATTTTATAATAAACCAAATATTACCAAGTACTCCCAGTAAAGAAGTTAAAGCCGTAATTGTGTGTTTTACAGACTATAGCTGGCTGAAGCGTCTAGCTTGGTTTGTCTGTTGGCTTGAAATGGGTTGTGATTGACAGAAGGCGGGTCCTAATGTAATCGCAGACAACGTTAGCTATTGGTTGAACTATTTATTTTGGACAGAAGCTAGAAAGTCTTCTTTTTCACTCTTATTGTCTTGCTCTTATTGTGGTCCCTTTTTACAAAATTCAAATAAAAGACAATTACTACTTCATTACTGCAGCTACAACCCTAAGGCAAGCTTTGCACAGGATCTATACTTGTTTGCCATCATCTGGTTTAAAACCAAAGTACGATGATGATAACCCACTTTTAGGATCTAAAATGTTTTCACATTCAGACTTGGGAGAAGGACTTTCCTCTCTAATTTTGGGCCCATCCATCCATTTGCTCATTGCTCATTCCCGCCTCTCCCTCTCCATACAGTCGGAGATACATAGTTGGAGAGATCAGAGCTTGTTTTCCCACCTTCAGAGGAAGCCGTTTGCTGTTAGATGATCCATCACAGTAAACATGAAGCCTTGATTTGGTTTTGTCAAAGTTTCTGTTTTATCGTTATTTCATTGTGCCTGAGTTGAGTGTTTTCATATCAATGTCCCCCCGTTACGCTCTGCTGAATTGTCAATCACCTGAGACTCCTGAGAAGAAATGGAAGTCTCCACTAGGAAATAATACCTCAAATACATTACAAATTTTATTGTCACATCCATGTCTTTTTGCGTAGGGCGTCTTTGTTAGTTGGGACAGCAGTTAATTTCAAGTTAGGTGTGACACTGTAAAGGGTTAGTTAAGTTTGTATTTTAAAAATTTGTTAAAAAATCTTACTGCATTGCAAAATGATTTGGGGAAATGTAAAGTAGATGTAGACAGTAATAAATGGCCTATAACTCCTATAAATGACACCGGTATTGTCCTTTAACTGTACTTCTTTTCCCAGCATCCCACCCTCCTCCCTTCCCTTACCCCTCCTTATGCCACATCTGATGCTCCTAATATATTCCCACTTTCCAAACTTCCCTCCTCATATCCTCCTCATTTCTATTTTTGTTATGATCAATTTCCTATTTTGGCTGTAATCAGCAATATCTGCAAAGTCTAAATGGAGGCTAAGCAGAATTATCAAGATGCTTACATCATAGTTGTGATGTTTGATGTTGTGAGTTTTAAAGTTTTATAAACGTTGTTAACTCAACAGTTGTGTATGTATGTTATATGCTCTTTTTCAGTCTCTCTCTCTGTTTGTGTGTGTGTGTGTGTGTGTGTGTGTGTTTGTGTGTGTGTGTCTGTGTGTATGAGTGTTCATATCTCCCTAGTGACTGACGTTAACTGTAGGTCTAGTTGGCATGTTCTGTCTCGCCTGTCGGCAGTAATGGAGAAGAGGACTTTAATCGATGTTTGTCGTATGTGTGAGTGTGTTTGCGTGTGTTTGTGCATGTGTGTGTCTGTCTGAGAGAGGGAGAATGGAGGTTGATGGCTGGAAAGAGAGAATCTGCCCTTCACTTCTGACACACGTCAAATACATTTCATCAAGGTGTGTGTGTTTGTGTGTGTGTGTGTGTGTGTGTATGTGTGTGTTTCTGGGTCTCTGTGTGCACGCACTAATTCATAGGAGTGCACACTTGAATGTGCTTGTTATTACTGTGTCATATCACATAGCTCTTTCCATCTTGTAGATTCCAATACATTTTCAAATCCTTCCTTGTGCCTTTTATATACTTTGCTCACTGGCTGGAGTTATTCCAGAAATGAAAAGTAAATCTGGAGGAGCAGCAGAAGAACGGCTGTCACTCAGTGTCTTATGGTCTAACCTCTAATTCGAGTTGACTCCACTCTCTATTATCATCCTGTTTGGTGACGGGCCATTACCATATCGGAAGGTGTGTGTGTGTGTGTATGTGTGTGTGTGTGTGTGTGTGTGTGTGTGTGTGTGTGCGTGTGTGTGTGCACTTGATGAGTAATGATGTGTGAGATTGATTGTTCTCTAAGTGGTTCCTCTGGCCAGAGTGTATAATGGCTGAGCAATCCCAGCTGAGTGTGATACATGCGTGTGTGTGTGTTTCACGACTTTATGCCACATGGTTGAACATTTTAACCCAGCAATGTGAGCCAGTGAGATGACTGTAAAAATTCACTAGTTTGCAAAAACAATTGAGAGGCTAGACAGAGAGATAACAACCTCAGATAAGAAAATCCTGTTCGATCCTTGGGGATGTGAGGAAGCTCTTTGAGTTTTGTGTACTGAATTGTAACTTATATACAGTACAGTGCATTTACATACAGTATGTATGTCACTCCCCAGGAGAGCATTGGCATGCAAATAGGGCATAAAAAGATACCCACCGTGCCTTTTATTTTACACAATGTTGTCATGTATTTAAGCCAGCTGCCTATGTAAAATGCAAAGCGAGCATTCTGATATCATCGGCAGTGCATTGGAAACCAGTCAAGTTCAGCCCTGATAGTAAAAGCCAGATAATAAATCCAGGTTGATAAATCAAATCCACAAGCAGCCATCCATGAATCTGTAATCACATCTGAATGCATTAACTATTTATCTATGGAGATGTTAAGAAGCTGTGAGGTTAAAGGTCACTTTGATTAGCAGCCCTGATCCCTCCTTGGCGGGTGCGCCCCGGCTTACTTGGCAAGATTTCAAGGCGAAAGAGAACTTTGCCACAGGACGGCTTGGTAGATCTGTACTGCAGACAGTCGTATTTGAAGAGTGCTGAGAGTGGTTCGATTACAGCAATGCACAGGAAAATCATTTCTTTCGTTCTCCATGCAATGTAGGCATTTGTGATAGAATGCATAATGCACCTGTAAGAGTTTCTGCTCCCATAAAATCATGTCTCTTCCCTTTACTGGTTGGTGTTGCACCTTGAAATGTTTCTGGATCATATTTAAATGCTTTTTTGTTTGTTTGTTTGTTTTTATAGTTTTTTTTATCCCCAGAGAAAGAAGCAGATGGTTGGGACAATATCTTTATACAATTCATTAATGTAATTAATTTAATAATTTGAACTATCAATGCCATCTATTTATGTGTAAAAAAAAAGAAAGTATTTTTCTAGACAGGAAAGATGAGCCATGGTGCTCCAAGGCTTATCATCCTAAACTTCATGAATAAATAAATAATAATAATTATTATTTTAGCAGGATGTGAAGAAAAATAAAGGATTATTTCAATAATTAAAAAAAGATGATTAAAAGGCAACTTTATAACAACTTGGACTGCATGTACTTTAATCCAGATGGTCGCTAAGCACAATGTCACAGTTATCAGATGTACCGCATGCCAAAATGTCATTGTCTAGTTTCAGTGATGAGTTCAATGTTTTTGAGTAGAGTTATGAGAGGATTAAGGACACATTCCTGTCATTAACAGGCTGTAATGGCAGAATTATGACACCCATCGGCTAATCCATCCTGAATAGCCACACTCTTTCAAAATTTGATATATAACTGGTTGTTTAACTCATTAATGTGAAACGGTGGTGTCTGAAATTGTGAATGTCTCTAGGTGGCTACAGCAATAACAATGAAACATTGATTTCACTCACATAAGTATTCATATGCCTCCACAACAAATGAGTGATGAAGATGATGAAGACTATAGAGAAAAGGGGGAAATGCAGCAGGAAAGCAGTACATTAATGTTGTTTCTATCTTAGATGTAGTAAATCATATTAATCTGACCCATTATGCTAAAATAAGGAAAAAGTATGCACTGTACAAATAAAAATATAAACATCGAACAAAAAGTTCGGAAATTTGTGTTTGGTAGATTATTTCTCTGTTGTAACAATGCTTCTTGGCAATACATTTTGTACCGTTGGAAAGCCTGTTTATTTCCCTTTTAAATGGTGCCCCATTTGTAAGGAACATGCATTTGTGGGATGAGCAGCACAGCTGAGTATGTGGGTTGCACTCATGTAAAATTTGCCAAATCTTCTCTGCCAATGCCAAACAGCTTATTCTGCTGTTGCTATTGACTCTTGTTTTGAGCTTCCGGTACCCCCAGGTGCTGACAATCAGGTACCTGATTGGCACCTGATTGGCAGCACCTGTGAGCATGGGCCCTGCTACAGTGGTCAATTGGTGTCTGCTCCAAGAATCGGCATGCCACGTTTGTCTGATCTCGATAAGGCCTGTGCGATAGGGCAACTTCAAGCCGGTGTTCCACATAAGCAAGTTGCGGCATTATTTGGAGTGAGCCATAGTACCATCTCCAAACTGAAGGCCAAGCTCCATGAAACGGGGGATATCAGAGACAGACCGTGAAGTGGGCGTCCCAAGAAGACGACACCCCAAGAAGACCGGTTCCTCACCCTTTCAGCACTTAGGAACCGTAGGCTGTCTTCTACAGATTTGCAGTCAAGGTTTGCAGGACGATATGGCACACGGCTCTCGGCCCAGACAATCCGGAACAGACTGCATGCAGCCAATCTCCGGGCTCATGGGGCTGCCAGGAGGCCTGCCATGACTGCCCTTCACCGTCAGGCCCGTTTGTGCTGGTGTCGGCAACACCTGCACTGGAACCTGAACATGTGGAGGAACGTTATGTTCAGCGATGAGTCCAGATTCTGCCTACGGAAGTTGGATCGTAGGGTCAAAGTGTGGAGAAGACGGGGAGAACGCTATGCTGATTGCTGCACCGTTACAGAGTAACACCTTTTGGTGGAGGCAGTGTGATGGTGTGGGGCGGCATCTCCATCACTAGAAAAACGAGGCTTGTCATCATTGGAGGCAATCTCAATGCAGAGAGATATCGAGATGAGATTCTGCAACCGGTGGCGATCCCATATCTCCACAGTCTGGGACCGAACTCCATCCTCCAAGATGACAACGCTCGCCCCCACAGAGCGGGCTTTATCAGAGACTACCTCCAGAATTTGGGAGTGGAGAGAATGGAATGGCCTGCCAACAGTCCTGACCTCAACCCAATTGAACACTTATGGGATCAGCTTGGGCGTGCTGTTCGTGCTAGAGTGACCGACACAACCACGTTGGCTGACTTGCGACAAATCCTGGTTGAGGAGTGGAATGCCATCCCACAGCAGTGTGTGACCAGGCTGGTGACCAGCATGAGGAGGAGGTGCCAGGCTGTTGTGGCTGTGTATGGTTCTTCCACACGCTACTGAGGCTCCTGACTGTTTGTTAAATGAATAAATTGTAAAATTGCCAATATGTCTTGTTTCTTCCTTGTTACTCATAGACTTCAATCATCCAATCCACCAAACAACACCAAACAAGAGTCAATAGCAACAGCAGAATAAGCTGTTTGGCATTGGCAGAGAAGATTTGGCAAATTTTACATGAGCGCAACCCACATACTCAGCTGTGCTGCTCATCCCACAAATGCATGTTCCTTACAAATGAGGCACCATTTAAAAGGGAAATAAACAGGCTTTCCAACGGTATAAAATGTATTGCCAAGAAGCATTGTTACAACAGAGAAATAATCTACCAAACACAAATTTCCGAACTTTTTGTTCGATGTTTATATAGGAATGGTGAAATATATCATCAAATGATACTTTACATACTGTAATTGAAATAGAAAAAAAAACAAAACATTATTATTTCTTCAGGCCAGTGTACTTTTTAGAACACAAAACTAGAACATTTTTTTCCAAAGAAAATTCAGATTATAGTATGACAATGTTATTGGCATTTCAATTCATGTCATGGAATTTATTATTTAAAGTTATACTGTGAGGGATTGTGATGATGATGATGATGATGACAATGTGGGACTTGATAATGATGATGGCCATTATGATAACACTGGAATGTAGAAAGTGTGAAAAGCTTTTTTCCTGCCGCTTCATCTTATTGGCTCACGCCAAGCGTAGCTCTCCATGTTGGTGTGAAAAGGTGTAAGCATGCCATGGATATGAAGGGACACATGGTAATAGCCAGTCAATAACTCATCTTTATTAGATTTTGTCTTAGCTTTGACTCACCTTAATATTTTTTGCCTACAAGCAAACTCACTGCAACAATGGGGCACTTTTTCATTGATTCTGACATGGATTACTTCTTCTGGTGCACAATTTATTCATTTAAAGTAAAGAAAGAACTATTAAGAACAAATCCTACTGTAAATGCATTGATTACAGCAAGGGGTGCACAGACTGTGTCACCCTCACTGATGGACCGATCACCAAGGTGACTAGGCAGTACATCCACAACAGCGATGAGCTTGACATCTGTGGAAGACAGCTTGTCAGGGAGATGAAGAAAAGAAGCTTAGAGTCCCTGGAAAGCACATAGTGGATTTTGGCAGGTGGCATCTCCCGCATCATTGATGCCATGAGTTCAGACTTGCCTCCAGCGGTTACACTTAAGAAAACAATTCAGCCGTACCACAAGAAACACAGTCAAGCAATCGTGGCTCCCCCGGAGCCTACAAGACCGATCTTGTCATTGCAGAGCTTTACCAGATGACTCTGGGTCATCTGGTAAACAGTGGACAGGTAAAACCATCTGAGCCTTTTCTGCTTCATGGCAGCGGGCCGGGTCCCGACTGAAACCTGATATTCTCAACGGACACCAGTCATCAATTTATTTGCAGATAGAATGTCCTGGTAGTCCTTCAAGACCTGCCAGCAAAGTTAGTTCAGTAAATCTGCACCATCTATGATTGTTATCTAGGCTCTGCAGTTCCCTTTGTGTACATGCTACTGCCCATTAAGCAGCAGCTGTTTGAATATTTTGCAGTCACAGGGATTAGGTGCATGGAGGAGCACCTCTATAAGAGTTTGGCTCTGTGTTCGTTTGTGCGTTTGTTAGTTTGCTTGCTTGTTCATTTGTGTGTAATATCTTTTGCAGTGCACACTGTTTGGTGAATTAAGGTAGGCATTGTTTAGGCCATGCACAGACCAAAGATCTCTGTGTAAGCGAAATACAATGTGTGCTCTTACACCAGGCGGTACGGTTGAAATCAAACAAGCATCAACCGACTTGAGGCTGGTGTGCTGTACATCCACATACCAGGAAGTAGCCCTGTGATTTTCTCACTGTAGTGGCTAAGTCAACGCATTAATTAAATGTTTTGTTCAGCTGCTCTTTTATGCCGCTTTTCCACCGCATGGTAGAGTCGACTCTACTCGCTTTTGGTAGTACCACTTGGTTTTCCACTGCAGATAGTACTCCCTCAATGTGCAAATTTTGAGCTACCTGGCATAAAAGGTTTCGCCTTGCTTCCTCCACCTGATGCAGGTGTGCTCGAGGCACATTCAGTGTTTCTCTGAGATGGCTGGACACTACAAAGCTGTCCCTGATTTTGCTACTTCCATTTGAATTACCACTGCTTCAGCCTGGAAAGATGCTTTGAAAATCTGTCTGAGCATCACGTTGATCAAGAGGAGCTCAGCCTCAGGTACTTTGAGGATGTCTGATTGGGAAACCCACAAGAGACCAGCAAAATACTCATATTCTATTAATTTATGGTAATAATAATAATAATAATAATGAGAAGAATAAATAAGACTGTATTCCTTTTTTGCGTACAGTAGCTGTCATCCTGTTCATTCAGCATACTGTTTTGAGAGTAAGATAATCTATTCACACAGTGGAGAACTAATGGTCTTAGTTAAGACTAGGCTATAATGTTTGACATTGGAATAATATGTTTACCTTGGAGAATGGAAATTCAGATTAGAGTATAACATTTCCAACAAATAGTGAATTTACCTTTTAAAATGGAAATAGGCATTATTAACCAAATGGAATAATAGAACAAGTATACCATTATTAAACAAATTATCATATGTAGTGAGTAAGCATGCGGCCGCAGACAAAAGGTCATGGAAGGAACCTTCAAGTTTAAATCTCCTGTCTGCAAGACAGCAGTCAAAAATGTAGCAAGTTTCCCTGGCGACCAGCTAGGGTGCACCACTCATTGGCACACCCTGAATAATGTCTGATGATATGCAAATTCAAGGAAACAGAGGCTGGAGTAAAAAAAAAGCTGAAAGGCAGGCAGGATAAATATGTGTCCTGTGATGCAGAACCTGTCCTTCTGTATAACTACGCAACTTTATAGTCTGTTAAGTGACTGCAGACAGTGTTTTGCTGCACCTGTCTGGTGAGGTTTTTAAGATGCAGGGTAGTCCTCTGTGTCGTGTTGCCTTGGTCCTACACTAGAGGATGCAGAGAGATAAGGTGTTAGTTTAAAATGCAGGGCAAGGCTTGTGTGTGTGTGTGTGTGTGTGTGTGTGTGTGTGTGTGTGTGTGTGTGAGAGAGAGAGAGAGCAAGAAAGAGAAAGAGAGCTGCTGAGGAATCTTTGTAGTGTGCATGTGTCACCTGTTTATGTTTGTGTGTGTGTGTGTGTTATAACTCCATCTGTAGTTGAGGTTTTGTGTGTCGATACCCATGTCAAAACCCCATGGTGGTAACACTCCTAAGCTGAAATAGACCTGTTTCACCACTTGACATGGACTGTGCTCCAACAGTGGATCAGATAAGAGAGTTCAAGAAACTTTCGTGGTCACGTGGTGCCGGTGAGTGCAGGGTTTGCAGCACCAGCCAGGAGACTGAATGAGGGCAAATGCTGAATGTGAAGTGGCTGCCAGTGGCCACTGACCAGCGGTTACAGCATGCCAGCTCTTTACGGATGCAGGTCCAGGGTTCTCTGCAGATGAGAGATAAGGTTCCACTGACTCTCAGCATTTAAGGCTGCTCCATTTGTTTCTGTTAGAGCTTCCTGATACATATCTATAATCCTCTCTCTCTCTCTCTCTCTCTCTCTCTCTCTCTCTCTCTCTCTCTCTCTCTCTCTCTCTCTCTCTCTCTCTCTCTCACTTTCATACACTCTTCCTCTATTTCTCTCTGTTCTCTCTCACACACTACCTCTCTCTCACATTCTCTCTCTCTCTCTCTCTCTCACTCTCTTTCCCATTGAAGCCAGAGAAAATGATAGATTGTATCTCTCTGTGCCCTGGAATCTTTACCACGATAACAACAACAGGACATTGTTTTATTGAAGGCATTTGCTGTTGGCTTAAAGAAAATACTGTAAATTGAACCCTGTGACTAGGTCTGTCTGGTGGCTCATCTCGTACTGTACAATTTCCCCCAGGCTTAGCCATTGTGATACCATGACTCATCAAATGCACTCATGCTAAACTATTTCAACTCATTACCTTCAGACAGAAACATGTGAAAATTTGCAGCTAAGTGGGACTGATCCAAACCACAGATTTATTTTATTTTTAGTGAACCAAAACTAAAAATCAGTTCTGGATTTTTTCTTGTGTTGTGGTTGTCTCTGGTGTCAGTAGGTTATGAAATGGTAAAAATGTATAACTTAGTAACATTAACAGATATTAAGAGAGACTTTCTGCAATGCTAGCCAGTTAGCTAAGCTGTGCAAGGAAATGCATGGGTTACTTGTCTTGTACTGTAAAGGAGACACTCCGTTAAAGGAAAAATCCACCCTGAAACACTTGGGGTTCGAATCTGCACTGGGACCTTTGTCACATGTCATCCCTCTCTCTCTCTCTCTCTCTTTCTCTCGCTGTCTCTCTCTCTCTCTCTCTCTCTCTCTCTTGACCTTTCCTGTCTCTCTTCACTATTAACTATCTAATAAAGCCTTGATGCTCAAAATATAATCTTTAAAGATAACACGTCCTGGAAAATCACTTACCGAAGCAGTTTGAGGGTGGGTACAACATTAAAGTAAATTACAACACTCTACACTTTACAACTCATGGAATGCATTGAACATCTCAAATTTATAATATATAAAAGTATCCAGGGTGAAATGTCCTTTAAGGGATTTCAACATTCTGTCTATTGTGGTTTAAAAGCCTTTTAATAGACGAGGTGTGGCCATCCTATCTGTGGAAATTATAACCGTTTTCGCTGTGTATCTAAATCATTATTGTTTTCTTTGTGCGCTAGCCTGTATGGCAAGATAAGAGTTAAGAGTTAAATGCTTTTTATCAGTGAGATTCATATCATACTGCTCCACTATAGTACTTAACCTATATTCCACACACACACATACACACACACACACACACACACACACACACTTAAGCCCTCAGCTCTCCTTTCCTTGACAGCATGCCACTTCAACACAAATTAAACTCAACTATTCATATCAAATGGACAGCATGAATCACGCACCGTTGTCCATAATTAGGCAAAGTCCAGCCTCAGCATTTTGTGTGTGAACAGGGCGTGTTTGGTGTGCGTGCACGCGTGCCTTTCAAGGTGTCTGAATCTTGATTGTAGCCCATTAATCCGAGTTAATTGAATCAGTGCTGTTTTTCCCTCCTTGTCTCTGGGGTGTAGGATGGTAATAGTTCAGATGTAGACCCTAGGGTGGTGTGCTCATTGTATGCTGTGGGATTTGGAGATGGACTAGAAAATCCACTGTGTATAGACCCAGAGTTTCTTTCCTATAGTCACTGAAGGCTTAAGATTAAAGACAGGGGCTTGTTCGTGGTGTTTAATTGATAATGCCCCATATCAAACAGATTCTGAATTAGTTGTAAAGAGTGAGCTCAGCTGTAGCTTGTGATTACCAAAGGTGGTCAGACTGTCTCACTCTGCCACAAATGTGTGATGATAAAGATTGTCATAGACATAAATGGAGATGTGCTGTGTTTATATTAGAGTTTGTCCATGGCCAGATGTGCCCTCATAATGTCTTCACCAGTAATGCTGTTGTACATGGTTCACTGGCCACATGCAGCTACAGATGAATGAGAAAAAGATTTGTTTTTGTTCGCAACAGAAGAGTATGAATATATTTCAGCCATGTAAGAGAAATGATTATACTGTGGCATTTTGTTTGAAATTGATCTGATGGTTTTAATGTTGCATCCGTTGTTCTTTGCTATTAATCCAAGATTACATTTATAGCTACTGTTTGCAAGGGAAAAGCTATGCATTTAGTCATTGTCACATAATACACAACAAATGCATCTAGAATTTGACTCAACTAAAGCTGACAGGAAGAAATAGCAAACAAGAGAAGGAGCGATATCTGTGACATATGGGCTTCCTAGAAACGGCAATGCTTCTGCCCAAGAACAAAACTGATAGGTTTCAAAGAGAAAGTAACGACTGCCTTTTCAGCATTTTCTTTAAATGAGCTTGAAAAGATTTGGCAGTGATCCATACCTCATCTCTTTAGCATACAGCTAACGAGGGTAAACAGTGGGTGAGGTGTTGTGTAAGCGATCGGCACACCTCACTTGAGTGAGTGTGTCTGCTCTCTACACTCCAGTGAGCACCTAACAAACTTCCCCCTCAGTTTTAACTTTTAATTACACCGCCTCAAACTGTGTGACTGATTCCCATTCCCCACTCTAATTTGTCACTTCATATAAATGACTTAGTTAGTGAGACAGTGATTGTTTTCCTGCTTTCCACACTTGAAAAAAATCATCAGTGTATCTTCAAGGTTGAAGATACACTGCCCAACAAACTAATCCCCCAGTTTTCACCACTTCAACTTGCACATCATCTATGTATGGTCTAAGAAAAGATAATACACTTGCTTAGTGGTGGGCGATATAGCCAAAATTTGATATCACAATATTTTTTTTTCGTTTTGGACCATAACGGTATACATCATGGTATAGTTATTTTTCTGGTAATTAAATTTGAAAAATGGTTTATGAATAAGATAACTCTCTGAAAATGCCTATTTTTGGCTGAAAGTATATTTCAGAACAGAGCAGAACAGAGCTAGAACAGTCCAGTTAATTAAATATTTGGCAAATGAATCGTATTCTATCACACTTAAATGATTGAGTCTTTTTTTATTTGGAACTTTCTATGTGAGTGTTAAATGTCAAGTTGCTGTTTATAAATACTGTTACAAACACATACTAGTTTGGAGCAAATTGTATAATTTTAAGTTTCACTTTAGTTTTCACAACGGGAAGCTTTTTGGATTGAGTGAAATACTACTGGCTTGGTCTGTGCATTGCCGAATGACAGTTACACAGTCAGCTTGACATTCAGTGCATGGGAGAAAAAATATTTTCCTCTTTTTGATAGAATATATGATGGCATGACTTGTTGAATGTAGACTCCACTAGCAGCTGGGCTAATGTCACTTTGCTGACAGTAACATCCCAAGTTCAATATTATACCTTCAGTTGTCGAGTTGATATAAGGTTTTTGTCAAACTCTGGACACACTGGACACAGCTGTGGTTGAGGTCAGATGCTTCACTCTCCTCCGTCAACAGATGCAGGGCGTAGCGCATGTAAAGCAGCCCACGGTAGAAACTCAACTGCGGTAGAAACGGTATTGCTAAATCTCTATTGGCACACAGATTTCTACCGGTGTATACCGATACACCGCACACCACTACACTTGCTTGAACAAACTTCAGGTGAATGTCAGTCAGTCGTATTCCAGAAATGTATCAGGACTTTGTTAAGATTCATTTGTTGTTGTTCATAAAAGGATTTGCTGACAGCACTCAAATGTTGTGAAACCCTCCAGTTAATGAAGCAGAAGGATATTTGAATACTTTGTGTTTCTTCCTGGCTTTATGTGTGTGCAATAGTCACGCATCTTTCTGATAGACAATAGGTGATAGATCTGAGCCTCTTTCAAATGGTGTGAAATTACATGTCAGGGCCCCCGTGTTTCACTGAATGTAGCGTGCAGCCTAATGCCACTGATGTCATGTTCAATATCACATGGTGTTTGTCTTCTGCTACGCTCCAGCACTCTTCTGACAAGAGTGCAGGATGAGCTCTCCCTGCTTTAAAGGTCTTGGAGCTTTCTCTAACTGATTGATGCCTTCTCTGAAGTTATACTGTACCTTCTTCTAAGCAGAAGTTAGGGTTTCCTTAGATCCAGAGTAGGCAAGCATGTAGAGCAAGAGTCTTTGCTAAACCCAGATTGGTCTAAATAAGTGCAATAGCTACTAATGTTGCTTTGAACTGCAGGGCTCATTTAAAGTCCAGCTGTGGCACACCTGATGCACCATATTAAGGCTGTAGGGTTGGTTGATCTAATCTAAAAAGAGAAAGAAAGAAATAGACAAAACACAGAGAAAGAGACTAGGGTGGGGGAGATGTATTTGGATGCTTTGAGAACATTGTTCATCTAACATCCATACCAGTAAAGCATACTGAAGTAAACTGAATTGAGTCAGAGAATTTGAGAGAGAGAAAGAGACAGAGAGAGAGTCACTCACACGTCAGGCACTAACACGTGCTGCCTCTTGCTGCTCATCTATTATAAATGCCTGCTTTAACTGTGCCATAAAATATGGAGGGCTGAAAGACGAAACGGTATTAGTTTATATCCCTGTAGCTGAGTCTACTCCTGCAGGAACCTCTGATTGAGACAGAGAAGCATATGCACCTGTTATCGCCCTGGACCCCCGCCAAACAGAAAGGAAACCAGGGAGACAGAGGAAGAGAGGAAGACAGAGGCCGTCATTTACTCATTTACTGTCCGTCAAATTAACCCCAGCTAGTCCATAGCTGATTGCAAGTACAATGAGCACACATACCATATTTGTTATAGTTATGGAGCAGCAGAACTAGCCTGTTCATCTGATCCACTGTATGATCCACTTCAGGGAAGCAGGAACAAACACATGTTAGTAGTAGTAGTAATCATTTTTATCCCTTGGGGGCATTGGATAGGACTCTCAGTTTTCACCACATCCAGTAGGAAGCTCAGCGCTCTTAATTAGTGCATATGTCATTTGGGCAGCGACAGCCAGAGGTCTTGGGAGATGGAGACCGGGCTGTGTGAGAGTCATTACACTCCATCATCTCAGCACTCCCCTCTTCTTCTCTCACTTCACTTCAGCACCATGCTTCACTCTCCATTCTCTTCTCTGTCAATGCATCACCTCTTGCTAAAAGGCATCAACAATGCCCAGTCTCCTCCTATTGTCACAGATCCGACTGGATGCCATCTGCGCCTTTTAGAGACAGAGATACTGTAGTCATGTCCTGCTCCATGCATCACGCATGCGTGCATACACACGAACAAACGCACACAAACAAAAAAGCATCTTAATTAATGAGAGATTTTTTGGGCTGTGTCTTGAATTCAGATGTGCGGTGACGTAACGTGTGTGCGTGCATGCGTGTATGCATTTCCACTCAATCAGTCTGTTTGCACTTGCTTGAGCTTGTTTTCACACTTTCTTATGCTTTCCATTTTACACTCAAGCCAAACCACTTTGAGCCCTAGCCTTAACCCATTGTCAGATTAAAATGCTCTCTCTGTGCATGAGTTTATTAATGCATTTTGTCTCATTTGTGTGGGAGTACAAATACAGAGTATAGAATAATATAATTTAGTTCATTAGTGTGGTGTCATGCAGAGCTTGGGGCAAGACTGCCTAATCAGTTAGTGCAACTGGCCAAGACCTATTCATTTTTTTCTTTTTTTTTTTTACCACTGTAACTTGCATGAATATAGTTCCTCACATATCTTTAATTTGCACACATGCAAAGGTGGGCACACAATTATCCCCTGGTTATACAGCAGATTGCCATTCAAACCACATAGTTTATTAGTTTGGTGCTCTGCTATCAAACTGTAAAACAAACTGTAAAATTGTAAGCATCAATAACTTTGTAATTCTAACAGGCATAAAGGAAGACTAATAGCATCGCACGGAGTTAGCTGCACCCTCCAAGTACCCCGATGATCTATGTCTAGCCATTGGTCCTCCAATATAGTGAGCCATTGAAAACAGAAAACAAGAAACAGAATCCTCCTCCTGTCCTCCTTCACTCTTCCCCTATTCAATGTCCCACCATGCTCCAGAACCTGCAGCTGGGTCTCTGCTCTCCTCTCATCTCCTTGCTCAACCCCCTGCTCTCTCATCCAATCATCCTTCACTTATGCCCCTCATTTAAACAGACAAACGATCAAGGCCTGTTCTTTGATGAAAGAGTGTGAAAGGGAGAGGGGGACAGAGGAGAGTGATGTATTACCCCAGGGTGTCTGTGATCTCAGTCAGTGTGTGAATGAGTTTGACACGGAGGGATATTGATGAACGCACAAGGCCATAGTGGCCGCCCATGTGAGCACTGACAAACCGGAACACAACTTACACTTTAACAGGAGAATGTGCTTCAGCATTCCTCACAAAAAATTTTCACGGCAGGGCAGCCCCCTCGGGTTGCATGGCCAGCCTTGCCTATGCAATGGAGTGGAGTGCCTCACAACACCCGCTCCCCACTGAATCATATCCACTCTGCTGTATTTTCCTCCTCTACTCTCTGTAATATGCTCTTATCTAGAAGTAGAAAAAATCCCTTCCTCCTCTCCTTAGCTCTTATTTTTCTTATTTCTTTTCCTAGCACTGCTCTCTTCCATGATCGGGGCACTGTGGCTCTAATGCTTGCACTCCTTACTTTTGGTTGCTTGTAAGGTTGGTGTACTTTTTACGAGGAGTTGAAGCTTATTCTACTGTTGCCCTCATTGTAAGCTGATCTGGATACAAATGTAAACTAGAAATGTAAAAAGTAAGTTTAATGGTAGCAAACCACTAAATGTGCATATGGTCCATTCTATTGATCCTGTCCCCATCATGTGTGTAAATGTAAAAGTGAAAAAAAACAGCAACACTGGAAGTTAACGCATTCAGGAATAGGACCTGATTCTCACAATCAGGTATACATAAAATATCTCACCAATTGGCTGATACTCCTGTTGTGTCAGTTTCCCCTTCTCTCCAGGGGTTTGTTGTAGTATTGCTATGCTCTATATAACACAGGGTCAAGATCGGGGCTTTAGAGCAGGAGAATGTAGTTACACATGGTTGAACACGCCACGCTAGAAAGGATGACCGCACACTGGTCATTTCAGTGGGGATTTACCCAGTGTCACACAAACACATGCACGGGAATGTATGCATGCACACACGCGCATACACAAACACAGACACATACACTCAGGCACACGCACACACACACACACACACACACACACACACACACACACACACACACACACACACACACTTGTGCATACTCAATAGCTGAACAATATCCTGCTATTGGGGTCTTTAAAGCATTCTTTCACATGCCCTACCCTCTCCCTTTCTCTCTCACACTCTCAATCAGTCCTTCCATTTGTCTGTCTTTCTCTCTGCTGCACTCTCTCTCTTTCTCCCTCTCTCTCTGAATGTATCCAGTTAGGCTGGCTCTGCATTGCAGTTCAAAGGCAAGACTGTCGAGAAGGGGAGATGAGAGGGAATGGAGAGCAGAGAGGAGAGAAATAGCAGAGACCGGGGAGATAGAGATTCAAACCTTTCATTAGGCAGAGCCTTTATTTACCTGGGCTAGGCCGGCTGAGCACAGTTTCTTGTTTTCAGCCACGTCTTGCTCCACGATCACAGATTCACAGATGCAGTTTGATGGTTAGATGCCTTGCATAAGGGCACATAAGTTGTAGTTTCTATGGGAGAAGGGAATATATTGATCATTTACGCCACCCATCCAGATTTTACCAGTCTGTTCATGGATTTAAACTGGCAACCTTCCAGTCACAGGCAAGCCTTTGTAACCTTCAGACCTCATTTGTTGCTGTTGCGTAGATACACTAATCTAATCTACTGTTTTCATATCCTTATATCAGTTGAATTATTATTGATGGTGATACACTTGCTACCTGATCCCCTTTACATTCCATCAATGTACGTTCCATTTATTCCTTCCACAATTCCTCTCTCCTCACTATTTGTTGCTCTTGGTTATAGAGGTAGAGATTTTCGTTTTGGCTTAATTTAATAAAACACCACAACAAAAGGTCTGTATATGTGAAAGCAATTTTCATTGCTTCTTCTGTTATTAGTAAGTAATTTCTGTTAATTTAAGTATGAAAACGTTATTGGAAAAATATTTGAAAACAAAAAGATTAAAAAGTGATTGCTCTTCGTACAGTCTGGTGTGATACTCGCTGATGAAGGCCGTAGCATGGCAGAAACGCAGTGGAGTTTTTAATATGTTCTTTTGAACTAGCCATGAAATTAAAGGGTTTTTAAATTTTTGTCAAAGAGTGCCTTGGAACTCCTTCTTTCCTCATACAAAAGGCTTATTGTTGGAGCATCCACAAGATTTTTTCCCACTGTTACACAATGACATGGCAAGAGACTAGAATACCGACCATTAACAATGTCTCAAGTCTGAAGTCGGCACAATATTTGGTTATCCACTCCTGTGATAATTTCCACCCTGGGAAAGTGGATTTGAATTGCCTTTATTTTCCTCTGTTGTCAACGTTGAGTATCTTTTTACCCATTCACCAAAGTTTGAGAGACCAGAAAGGCCACTTGCTGGATATAAACACTGTTCTTGGAGAGGTTGCTGAAGTGTCCATCAGGATGTGGAGGGTATGGATTAGCATTTTTATCCAGAATCCTTTTTAGTAATGATGTGATTTGGCTGAAACAATGGCGCATGGATGAGCAGGTAGAATATATGCAACATTCATAGCAACAAAGCACTCTAGTCCAGTTCACTGGATTGCACTGGAACAGAGCACACAATGTGAGAGGGATTCACGAATGGTTAAGATAGCCGATATGACCAAGGGATGATGCAGAAACGTCAATAAATTATTTCCAGTTACATATTGATGTAATTAGCCCTCTGACTATCATGTAAATAAAACGGGAGTTGTGGTCTGAGGAAGAGTTATCTTCACTGTGGCAGTGTGCTTTCTAGCAAGTGCCGGTTAGCCTGGCACCAGTGGCTGCAGTTATAAACGTTCCAATACACTGCTGCACTGGCCAGAGAGCAAAGAGTGGCTCTGAATTTGTTGAGAGGGTGACACTGTAGAAATACCAACAGAAATCCTGACCTGGCTACCAATGCAGGCTGATTGATACTTTAGTGATTAGGTCTCTCAGCCAATCACAATGCATGAATGGGACTAACTGTTGGTGTGTAATGAAGGAGGACATTTTTATTGCCGTTCCAGACTTGATTTCATGAGATTGCCTTAGATTAACCCCCGCCTAGTCTGTCAAGAAAATCTCCACTATTCATTTCACCGCCCTAATTGCCCCATCTTTTATGTTGCCACATGTCAAACATTTTCTCAAATCTTTGAATGTGGACCTGTTCCCTGTAAAATTTAGTCCAGCTGGGCACTGCAAGACAATAGTGGTTTAGAAGAAGACCAAGAAGTCAAGAGGAGGGGCCCTATCCTCTCAGACTAATAATGTCTGCTGGATATGGCCCAGTGAGCTCTGAAAATGCTGACAGTCTAAGCTTTGTAGAATTGTATATTGTTCCATTCTGTTTCGAGTTATTTTATGTTATCCAGAGATATTCAGTGTCACGAAAGCATTGGCAACATTTCTGTGCCTAGAGTGACAATTTCATCCTCTTCAAATATTGAGGGAAGCATCTCAAGAGTTTCATTCCAAAATGAGATATCCACCATTTGAAAATATTGATGTATGATCTTCCAAAATGATTGCTGATATGAAAGTAAAGCGTATTATGGGTCGCTGTTGAAGTCAGGAGTCGCCAGATATTTGCTTACAAAATATTAGTGGTTTTGATGATAAGATCATCTGTGTTTTTGAAATAGTGACTGATGAATCTCAAAATGGATGTATAGCATTTTGGATTGAAGCCATTCCTATCTACCTTGCTGTTCTTACACACTAGCTAGCAAGTTAGTGTTTACAAGTAGCAAGATTTCATTAAGATTGTATTTACACCTTGCTGATCTTGTGAACGGCTGAGATCCGTTCACAAGATCTGATCACACTCCGATTGCAGTGTGCGCTGTGCGTGTTTACACCTTGTATTAACTTGTGTTTTTCCTTATCCAGATAAGATATCCAGATACAGATTGCATTACTAGGTCTAAATGGGGTCTAAAAACCTGGCTTAAGTGTTACAATCAAGTATAACTGTCAAGCAATGTGTGTAATGATTTAAATTGTCATTGAGATGGTCACACATATGGTAATTACTGTCATTGGCTTTAGTATCAAGTACCTTAGCAGCAAGTTTATGAAACGGTAATTAGGGTTATGCTGATAGCCGAAGGTTTGCACCACTGAGGCTTCAAAACAATGTGAAAGTAAAGCGGAGAAAGAGAAAGGTCTGTACTACGCAGAGGGATGGGCGAGGTGCAGGAGGGAAGGGGAGAGGTGGTGCACTGGGAGGTGGATAGTGTGCGTCACGGTCATGGAGGTCATTAGTGTGCAAGAGGTGCCAGGGTCTCATTCTGACTTTAGATTGGGTTTTGTCTTTTGTGGAGTCACGCAAACTCAAGACAAACAGTGAGACACAGACATACACACACATATACACAACCACATGCACACACATAGACTGGCAGACTAGCAAACTCTCTCTCTCACACACACACACACACACGCACACACACACACACACACACACACACACACACACACACACATGCACACACACACACACACACACACACACATTGTGTGCTGCCACCTTGAGAACTAAAATCAAGGTTATTTCATTGAATTGAGCAAACAAATGTAGTGGCTGATGAGAAAGAGGGAAAGAGTTTTCTGAGAGGAGAGCACAAAACTGTGTCGATAGATAGACGAGTCACACATAGGAACTTTCCATTCATTTTGCATGTGAGAACTGCTGAAATGGTGAAGTGCAATTACATACAAAGAAGGCAATTTTGGTTCACTCGTGCATTCAGAATAATCAATGATTTTTTGTGCTTCTTTTGGCTTGTCAGTATCTTTGGCATATGGACACAGTCATAATATGCACTTTAGTAGCTACATGTTCCCATTTACACAAACGGCTTGAGTCTGAGTCTCATATCCATGTGAGACTGTGGCAAGCAGGGCGGCATTTAAGTGTTGGTTGGAACCCAGTGAGAGTCAGAAGTGATCCGATCAACAGGGCGCACCTGCGCCTAATTAACCTCTTCCTATATGTTTCAGTAGATAGAGATGTGCCCAAAAAAGCTTTTTATCTGTTGTGATTGTTGGACTTATACCCAAAAGGAAAACAGTATTAAAGGAATAGTTCACCCAAAAGTGTAAGTCGGTATTTCAATGTAATACACAGCGAGTTTGCTAGCGCTGCTCCGTAGCAGCCTTCTCCAAAACAAATGACCATAAAATTACTTCACAACAGCATAATCCAAGTGTTCTGAGGCCAAATAATTACATTTTGGGTCTAAAAGTCCAATATTCACCTGATTATCTCCACTGACATGAAGGTGAATAGATAATGACCCAATTTAGGTAACACTTTAAATTAGGGAACACACATTAACTATTAATAAATTGCTTATTAAGGGCGCTTTCACACCGCAAAGTCTGCTTAAAGTCTGCTTAAAGTCCGAACCAGATTTCACTAGGTTGTTACATTGTATTGGTCCGGTTCGTTTCACACCGACTATAATATCAAGCGGACCTATTGGACAGATATCTTGATGGGAGTACAAAAAAAATCAAACTAGAATGACACCCAGAGGCCATTCACATTATAATGCTACACACTGCCATTGTGCTCTCCTGTCAAGCTAGAGTCGGAAACTCTCTGTAATCTGGCTAAAAACAACCCAAACAACCCGCTGTGAAAGAGCAAATCATTACACATGTTGTCATTTCCTCTGTTTGGTTCGGACTTTATCAAAGTTGCTTTCACACCAAAATGATGGTGAATGGAAGAGGACCGAGGCCGCCGATTTTTGGCAAACCTTTTGCAAGATGGCGTGTTCACATCTGTCAGAATGATCCGAACTTAGCAAAAAGGTCCTAAAGTCTGGACCAAATGATGCTGGTGTGAAAGCCACCTAACATGCATATTAGTATTGTATTGGTTCATTATTAGTCATTACAAACCATTAGCACCTTATTCTGCACTATCGTATTCTACAGGTATAGCGCATTAACTATGGGCTTTCCCTCAATAGCCTCCTAATTAGTGCTTATAGTCAGTAAGGAAGTTGTTGCACATGAATTGGGCTCTTGCATTGCTCAGTATGAAGCTTATAAGGTGCTAGCATCACAAGAATACTTATCTCCCTTAATTAGGCTTCCTGACAAACTTTAATTCATATGAATCATTTGAACATTTCTAATGGTTTACAATACACTAACAAAATACATTGGTTTCCTTCCCAAAATTGCACAGGAAATGTTTTTATCCATTTTTCAAACATGAGAAACCAGGGAAATGTCCTTACTGACTACTATAAGCACTAATTAGGAAGCTATTGAGGGAAAGCCCATAGTTAATGAGATATACGATAGTGTACAGAATAAGGTGCTAATAAGTGGTTTGTAATGACTAATAATGAACCAATACACTACTAGCTAATATACATGTTAATAAGAAATGTATTCATAGTTAATATGTGTTCCCTAATCTAAAGTGTTACCCAAATTTTCATTTTATGGTGAACTATTGCTTAAAGCATGCAGACAGGGTCGAGACGTTCACTTACTGTTTGACTGAACATATTTAGTATATATAGTATGAGCATTGGTGCCAGATGTGTGTTGTAGTATTTCAGAAATGGACGTCCTGCTGGTATTTTCATGCACTACGGTGTCTAGAAGTTACCAAGTATGATGTGAAAAACAAAAAAGTGGCACTCACGCGGGTGAAACTGACTTGCTAATGAGAGAGATCAGAGGAGAATGGCAAAACTCATTCAAGCTAACAGGCTAACAAGCTAACAAGTATGCAAATAGCAGCTCAGTACAACAGATGTGTGCAGAAGGGCATCTCAGCACGCACAATTTGTTGAACCTTGAAGCGGATGGGCCACAGCAGCAGAAGACTGTGCCGGATCACAGGATGAATGGGGTGAAATGGGATGTTAGCAGCGTGATGGTGTCTCTTAAAAATCTGCAGCAACTGTGTGACGCTTTTGAATCAACATTGACAAAGATCCCTATGTTTCAAGTACTTTGTTTGACCCAGTGCCTTGAAAATCCAGACTACTCTGGCAGCAAAAGGAGGTACTACCCAATACAAATTATAGGTGTACCTAATAAAGGGGATACTGAGTGTATATCTCCCTGTATCCATATACTTGTCATCATAGGTTGTAGATGTCCTGTGCACGTGTGATACGTTTTTCTCTGCTGCTGGTTACAGCAGGAGTAATTATCGATCAAGGTATTTCACCACACACTGATAGGCCTCAAACCTGTTCTTTCATTTTTTATTACTTATTACATACTTAGAGCCACAATGAATACATTTGAGAGAAACATGCGCTTCACCTCAAGGCTTCTTCTCTTTAATTCAATCAACGGTACTTTTTATCATTGCAGAATATTCAACAACATATTTTTGTGGGATTTCTAGATACTTATAGTATTTCAACACAGACAAAAGAAAGCATTTTTTGTAAAACTTGTGTTGTTCTGATTCCTCAATAGTCTGTGTGCTGCCCCCACTAGAGAACGGCTTTCACGCTGAGTGATGTGACCGTGTCCAGGCTCTGACAGTTGCTGGAGGTATTATGGATTTGTTCAAAGCCAGTGTTCAGAGGGAGATGATGTTCACCGCAAGGAGCTGTTTTATCTATCACAGCTTACAGTCCAGAGCGGCTGTGCTCCCTATTAATTTTATTGTATTTATGTATCAGTCTTCACTTCCCTAATTACTTAATCACTCTTGAAAGTGACTTTGGTAGTTTGGACTGTCTTTTCCAGTTAATATTTTTTTAAGTCATCCATGAAGCTAATAACATACAAGGACGTTTCGGTATGGGTTCAGCTTGTCTTATGGGTATGGTTTTATCTTTTTGAGGTGAAATGTTTAAGGGTTGATTTCTAGCAAGAGGTTGACGGTTATTAAAATCAGCAGTGAGTTCCAGTAAAGAATGGACAGACACGAACCAGAGTTTGAGTTATATTTGGTGCCCTTAAACATTTATCTCAAAGATGCTCCATGCATTCTTCACAAGCACACAACACTCAAAAAACCTAACAAGGTGTACACAAGCACACACTGTTATCTGCTTGTCATGCTATGATATCCCTCTGTTGTGCTGTGGTTGATCAGGATTTGTTCCACTTCAAGTAACAGAGTAAGGACAGATAAATAGAAAAGCCAATTATCGTCAAGATTGAATTATGGGTAAATATGTTGGGCTATGCAGGGTAATCAAAAGTACATCCCATTAGGTTTAATAATGATATTTGATGGGAATTAAAGCATTATATCTCTATGACGTTAACGTCTGTGTGTATGTGGCTGTGTGTTCATTTGTTTCTGTGTGTTTGTAGATGACGAGATCTCCCCATTTCCAGAAGACTATCCCGAGTGGCCCCTTTAATCCTCAGTTTTCTCTCCCTCCAACTCTCCATCGTCTCTCACTTTAATGACATGGACTGAACTCATCTCAAAGTGAAGAGGCAGCTTTTCAAAGCTGTATTTGATGTCAGTTTTGTTACATTTGGGGAAAAACAACTTCCTATCTCTGTGGAAGCAGACCAACCCAGACACAGGACTCCCAGCAGATTGATGGAGAATTGGAGTGTATAGGGTGTACAGTAAACAGCATAGGCTGTTTGCAGGCTGGAGGGGGATAATTCTTAGTGACGGCGGGATTGTGAAATGGATGTACTGATGCTTCAGTCAAAACAGTCTGTGTGCATCTGCATCTGTGTCTCTGTGTGTGATTGCTGCTTGTTCTGTGTTGCAGAGAAGATGTGATTTCTCAACAGTTGTGTCTGAGTGTCAGTAGCATAGTGGTGCTGAACAGGATAGAGTTGAGGTTCTGAATCGATACTGCAGGCAGCAGTGATTGATTTATTACTTGTGGGTTTTGCTCTCTCTCTCTCTCTCTCTCTCTCTCTCTCTCTCTCTCTCTCTCTCTCTCTCTCTCTCTCTCTCTCTCTCTCCGTCACACAGTCACTTTCTCTCTTTTCCTCTCTCCCTCTGCTCTCTCTCTCTCTCAGTCTTTCTCTCTCTGCTTTCTGTAGCTCAGGCTCCACAATGTGGTAACTAGGTGGAAGTGCTCTGCCCACCCACTTCAGCCACAGAGCATTAGATCTCTGGACAGACTAGAAAGCAGCTAGTGCAGTAATTTATTTGATACCTTAAAAGCAGCACAATAGCAGAATTACCCAGTGTGTGAAGTCCAGTTAACATTTAATACACCTTTATCTTATTTGATATGGGAGAGAGAACACTGCTGAATTGATATCCTCACGAGGGGTTTCAGTCTATGTATTACGTATACTGTTGCTTATTAGAGCACAAAAGTCAACAGAGTGGCTTTTATTTTTCACATTTGTCTACTGAGGGAGTCTCCAAACCCTTGGGCAACCCTACCTATGAACTGTTTCATGTGTGACTGGAGACAGCAGACAGAGCTACTGTGAGCTATAGCTGTAGGAGTCACATATTGCCCAGCTGATGCCCTGCTCTGGCTCTGACCACTTAACCTCGATATCATTTAATATTCAGAGCATGAATAATGCACACTCAGATGTAGCCTTATTCAAATTTAAAGATGTACACGTTGCTGCACGATATGACTCGGGAGAGTGTTTATGGAAGAGCTTTTGCTGATGATCTGGTTTTGGTTTTTGAGTACTGTAACTGCCTTGGCCAAGGGCTTTTAGGATGACCTTCTGTGAACATTAGTGGAGGAAATTGTCCGTTAATGCTGAAATGCTATGATACCTGTGTGAATTGTTTCGAAAATTATAAGGCTTAGCCAGTATTATCTTCTCCCGCAACCGTGACATTGCAAGTTCAATAAATGCCGCGCTGATAAACAATGAATAAGATACTGTTTAATATTCTAGTACGCTGCTCAGCATCCCAATGCTATGTTTATGCGAATCGGTAAAATATCACTCCTCAATCTCTTATTTTTGCTTGACTGAAGTGTAATGAGTGATATTTAGAAAAATGACAGATGCTTAACCTTCCCTGCTCTACTCTTCTCTCTGCAGAAATGCATGAAATTCAATGTGGACGCTCCTATCTGGCTGTCCAAACAGCGGATCCTGTGTACTCTGAACCAGAGCCTGAAGGATGTACTCAACTATGGCCTCTTCCAGCCGGCTTACAACGGCAAGGCTGGCAAGTTCCTTGATGAAGAAAGACAGCTGAGGGAATACCCCTTCCCCTCCATCGCTCCGGTACCTTACCTGGAGGTAGGTCCACTATAGGATCATGTGTATGTATGAGATGTTCAAGAGAGAAAGAGGAGAGAGAGTAGACACCATACATACACAACTATAAAGAACGATGTAAATGTTTTCTGCAGGCTAGTAAGAAGGTTCTTACTAACAGGACTATGATGCAAGCATTCAGATAGTTTTGCTTTGCTTCCACTTGCACTTTGCAGATATTGCTGATCACAGGCAAAATGGGCAAAGGGTGAAAGGGAGGGAGAGAGGGAGAGGGAGAGGGAGATGGGGAGGGGGAGAGAGAGAGAGAGGGAGAGATATTGAGCAGAAATGTTGATATATTCAGTTGAAGGAAAGTAGGAGTGATGTTCCTTTATCATTTCAAATTAGGGTACAACGACAAGGTTGGGTATGCAGTCCCCCGGCATCATCTACTTAACCATGTGAAATGGGCCTGCATGTGCCACCATGGTGCTGTCTTAGGTCATTTTCCACAAAGGGACTAAACACATGGAGCTTGTTGTGACCTGTCAATCATCCATTAAGCCACTGTTATTGAAGAGTAGCTACTTTAATCTTTTTTACGCTGTCTACATGTGTGTCTGTGTGTGTGGGTGTGTGCATGCTTCTGCGTGCAGTGTATTTTCTTTCTGCCACGATGTGTCACTCAAACCCAGCAGCAATGATAACATGCTCAACGACAGTGTGTTGTCTGCAGCGGCTGTCATCTCTCAGAGATAATTGTAGCGCTTGTCCATCATGGTTTGTGATCAGAGAGAAACACAGGCATATACAGATGTGCTGCTTTACAGGCAGAGGTGTAAATATGTCAGGTGTTATTCTGACTGGCGGTCTTTTTTTTCACTCGTTTTATGATGAGACAGATGCAGAGCTTAATAAAGATTTACTGTATCCCCCTTGAGCCTCAGTTTAATGTCAAACCCTGATGCATGGGGAGATACTAATATCATTATTAAACTAAATTGTTACCTATGGTTACAGCTTGCTTTGGAAAATGTAAAAAATCTGTTTAATAAAAAGCCTTTCCCATATTTTTGTTTGGTGTTACAGTTTAGGCTATATCAAGAATGATGAGATGTGTAAAGCGTATTGCTGGATCATGGCAGGCCCATCTGGCTCTCTTCTCTTCATTCTACTCACTCTCTCTGTCTCTCTGTCTTTTTTTCTCTCACTCTGGTTATTATTATGGTTATTATTATTTTTCAGATTTGATTTACTGTGCCAATTATGAGTTGGGCTCTTACCAGGGACAGGAAATGACAAAAGCAGATGGAAACCCTTCAGGCTGGAGGGTCTTCCCATGATTTCACTGGCCTCAGATCAGATCAGATCAGAGCTGTGCTTCTAAAAGGATAATTCAGATTATTTTCAACCTGGGCCTTATTTAACTTGTTTTTGCCATCATGATGATGTATTGTGTAGACCTTTACATTCCTCCACTTTGCCAGCAGGGCTGCTCGCCAATACACTCAAGGGCCAAAGCAAGCTCCAACAATTGAACCCAAAAAGCAATTAAAACACAACACAATAACACTCACACCGCAATGGAACCTGCCTACATCGAATCCTCCGATTATCCATGCCGACTTGAAACTGCCGACTTGGCCATTAAAGCCAAAGATGCGATATGATAGTAGAGACAGAAAGCCAAGTCTACCAGCTGGAAGCCTGCAGTCAGTTTGCAGCAAATGAATCAGGAAATAAGTCATTAGCCACTGTGCTACATTTGTTAAGTAAAATCCGAGTTAACCAGTCTAACAAATGATCCAATAGAGACTTAGTGGAGCACAGAGCTGTGTGTTAGGAAGCATCAGATCAATTTAGCTCTACAAACTATACCGGAACTCTTGGAGGTCAATGACCTGAGTGGTATGCCGCACAGTAGCCATGTGTGTGTATGTGCATGTGTGTGTGTGCAGAAATGTGCGTGTGTGCGTGAGCTACACATATGAATCGGTCCTACCCGCGGGCCATGGTACTCCAGGCTGATTGGTTTCTCTCACTAGGCCTGCTAGTATTAGGTCATGTATTAGCTCCTCTGTCCATCCCTCTGTACTAACATGGAGAACAGGGCTGGACCTGAAAGCATCACAACCACTGCATGATCCAGACCTCCAATATGCTAAAATTGAGAGAGCGGAACATCTCAGTCGTTAGTATAGCCTCAGACAAGACTGTCATTCCCTGATCTTGGATCTGTTTATCTCACACTGGTCTGAATACGTCAGAGTACAGTGATGGATTGTGTTTTCTGTCCTGGGAATGGTGTTTAAGGCTGATATTCTGAGATGGCAGATGAGTGCAGGAGTGCAGGGTCCAGGTTGTTGGTGAGGCTGTGTGTGTCGTCTCAGTGGTCTGTGGCTGCGGGCCCCTCTCTGCATCCAGAAGACTCAGCAAATACTGCTGTCACCTCTATGGTGAGTCTAACGTTGCACCTGGATGGACAAGGAAGGATGTTTTGTGTGTGTGTTGGGGGCGAATTTAGCATATGGTGATGGATGTTTGTCCTGAATATAGAACTGACATTTTCATTATTTTCTTTACATTTTTGTCACATTTCATGTTCAGGCTGAACCATACTCATTTTATTGGTTATATCTTTACCTTTGGGTTTATGTGCTTTTGAAAGCTTATGTTCTACAGTAGTTGAGTGGGTGTGGGCTTCTGTTTGTGTGTACATGTGTGAGTGTGCGTGTGTATTGCTGCTCTGTGGCAGTACTGTATGTATCATCGATTGGCGACCGGTTACTCCCTCAGGCCCCGGGTTTGTAGAGATGATTGACACGTTTGGATTAGCAGCTCAAAACCCTCCGCTCTGTCATGGATTTACCCTGTTGGCGAACACCACACATGGTTGCAGACACCCACACACACACACAGACTTAAAATACGCAAAACCTGTGCAGTGAAGGTGTGAAGGTTACAGCTTTTTAAAGCTATTACAGTCTACTAGTGTTCAGTGAAACCTGTCCATCAAACCAGCAGCTTGCAACAGACCTAATAAATGCTTTGACTTTTGACAGGTTGGGAAATGGTAAGAGACCGAGGAAAGAAATCGGTTCAAGGAGCCGTAGCGCAGAAAACAGAAACCGTAACAGAACAAAATTTTTTCAGGAGTGGAAGCATTAATGGGAACGAGAGTTATTTGATTTTTCCTGGAGTGTAACCATCATTATAAAAGTGCAGAAACAGGTTTGAAGATTCCTTTGGTGTCCCCAAAGTTTGACTTGTCATTGGGGCCATACTGTTTTTTTGCAGGGCAATATTGGCATTTGAAAACTGTTAAAGACTATGAAACTATGACCTAATTGGACATAACTGCATCTACACAGAACACAGATGCCAAGTGCTTTTGTTGTGTAAAAATATTTACAATATTTAAACAAAAACAGATGCAACTGATTAGGACACTTTTCAATCAAAGAATTCAGGCTAAACTTGATCAAAATCATCTGATCATAAAACTCTGGTGTAGTGAGACCACATTGCGGCTGTATTTAAATGTGTGTATGCGTCATTTTTTTCCCCCTCATCCTTCCCTTTCTCGTATAAGCCCAAATCCATTCAGGCTGGTGTGAGGATTTAACAAAACTTACACCCAGGTGTAACCACGATCCAAATATCCTGAAAATGGAACAGGGGAGAAAATACTCATATAGATAATGAATAGAAAATCATTCATTTTCTTCCCCTGCAAAACACAGATCTATCAAGGAGCATTGTGGACGATTGGAGTGATGTTAATGATGTACTGTAACCATTTACTGCTGACAGCTTAGAGACAAAGACAACAAACAGCTGAACTCCAAGGTAGAGGAGCTTTGGGGAACAAAACAGTACTGGCTGGGGCAAGCAATAGCTCTTTTTCACATGTTTGTTCACATATCTAAGTCATATGGGCAACAGTTTGACTGGACTTTTCCCTCACCGGGATTTGGTTAATCGCTAAATTTGATTTGAATGTAAATGCTGTCAATGTAGAGTTTTTAGGGCAAAGTTTTGCCAGATATATTTGAAATGATCTTAATAGTGCTAAAGGAATCTCTGATGTTTGAAATCCAGAACTGTTGTGTAGGTCTATAATTATTTGGTTGGGTTTAGTCTGTCAGATATCAACCACCTTGGTTCTTTAAATCACTTTTATTAACTATTTTAGTTTTAAAATTAATATTTCCAGTAATATTTCAAAAATCTATTCAGTGAAAAGAAAAAAAAATCTCTTGAGCCTCTCTGCCTCTTTTTCTTTCTCATTAGTGGAGCCACTTGTTTTTTTAATTTGTCAAACCTGTATGCTATGTTGCTTCTGCTTATTTATTCAGTTGAAATTGTTAACCTTTTTTTTGTTGTTTTGCAAATTGTATTCCACACTCAACTTGCAACGTTGCTTGAATATGTGGAAAAGATGACAGGCAAGACACTGGAAAGAGATGACAGCCGCATATAGGGAGACGTTTGCTTCGCTGATGTCATTCCATGGTTATTAAATACGAGTCAAAATCTCTCTGTTTCTGTCTGACTGTCTGTCTCTCTCTCTCTCTCTCTCTCACTCACACACACACACACACACACACACACACACACACACACACACACGTCAGGACAAGGCAATATTAAACTAAAAATAAATTGACATACTTTGATCTGATGAGCTGTTGGGCCGATTGCACTGCATGACAAATTCCTTTGGCATGACTTGGATAATTAACACCAGTATCCATTCTTTAGTCCTTTTACTAAGCAGTCAAGAGATAAACAAAATGAAAAGGTAAAAACCAAACTGCTTAGCTTGCCTCTGTTCTTGTTGTGTTTCAGTTCCGCTATAAGAGACGTGTCTACACTCAGACTTACCTGGATGACAAGCAGCTGTCTAAACTCCACACCAAGGTAAGACCAAACAACTATGAGCTCCTTTAGCCTAACATCTGATGAGCTAATGCTTTGTGGGCAAACTGAGTGAATGTGCCACATATACATAAAACTGGTTTGCTGGCTCAGTCTGGGGTAACAGGTGGCCTAGTGGTTAGAGTGACTGTGCCATGACCGAAAGGTCTTAGGCTTGATCCCTGCAACTGTCCTGTCTTTTCAAAGTGTCCTTGAGGAAGACACTGAACTTCACTCAGTCTGAGTCTTTCTAGATAATTTAGCTTAATACTTAAAATATAAAATGTGAATGTAAAATATAAAGTTGTAACCAAGGTATTTAATGGAAAAACATGGTTAATCCATACACTATAGTTCTAAGGCTTATGCTTTTTTTAAGGCAGTGACAGCACAACGTCAGCAGCAGCCAGCAGATGTAAAAGTCCTGGTGCATGAGTGAGAGGGTTGTGGTTTTGGTTATTTCAAACCACTGATTATGCCAGCGAACGACTGAGGTCTTTCCTGTGAGTAAAGGCAGCGCTGATATTTATTCTTATTTTATTGCGCCGCTTATGACTCTCCTTTCTTGCTTGGAGACTTTCCAGATCTAATTCTATTCCTGGACAACTGCAGGCGGAGGCAGTTAAGCCAATTCTGTGGAGCTGCTTGTGCCATGCTACACTGTACCTACAATCCAAAATAGTCCACAGATTGCAGTGTAATTTTCCTCCTTGTTTACCTCATATGTAAAACGCATCTCTTCTCTGTGTGCCGAGGAGACCTTCTGCCACTGGTGGTGTCCGGCCACAGGAGCTGGAATGGGACAAATTAGGGGGTCTTATGCAGCGCTGACTGGTGGATTTTCTCTTGTTGAGCCCCAACACAGTACTTTGATTGAAAATATGGCAATGTGTTGTCATGGAAAAAATTGCTGTAGCTTTAATTGCCTTGCTCAAGCGCACCTCACCTGTAGGTATTTAAGAGCCGACCCAGGATTTTAGATGACAACATTCTGTTAAATGAAATTAATGAACACCCTCTGGCCAATCAGAATCAAATATTCTCTCAGGCCAAGATATAAACACCTTAAACATGCCTCTGTGTACCAGCTGACATTGGTGCTTATTTTTGCTATGTATGTGTATGTGTGTAAGGGAGTGGAGCAGACAGCAGGGGGAACTGGATGCATTTGCATGGAGCCCCATCAGAGGGCAGGAGATTTACACTGCAGAGGTTGAACAATGTCAGTACTGTGCCGTCAGCTGTGACTGTGTGTGAGTGTGTGTGTGTATGTGTGTCTTTCTGTGTCTGTGTTTGTGTGCGTATTTGTATGTATGTTTCTGCTAGAGGAGAGGAGAGTTGCTGTTGGGTAAAAACCATGGAACTGCAGTTTTGATGGTCATTTATGTGTTGAGTGAGTTTTATCACCCTTGGGGCCGTGAAAGCTGTTTAAAGTCCATTTTACAATTTTAAAAACACATGGACGTCAATGAGAAAATGGTTCTTCTTCACTCCTGTAAAATGTACCTTTTCAAGATATGTGACCCTGTGGCCTGGCGCTCCCAATCACTTACAGCTCCTCACAAACAACTCCCTCAGTGCAACAAATGGACTTCTCAGAGAACCCAAAGCGCAATGAAGGACCAAGAACTTCGACTATACCTATCTTAATTAGCAATAGAATCACTAGAGGCAATAGAATCACTAGAGGTTATTCAAGCAAAGCTGTTAACTTCTCTTCTTCTTTACATTATGTCACATACAAATCCATATCTGTAACACCCACTACATGTACAACGAAACTAGCTCTTCTCCACATCAGATCCCTCACAAACAAATCTTCTTTAGTAAATGATCTTATTTCTGCACATAACCTTGATTTTATGCTTTTAACTGAAACCTGGCTCGACAAAGCCAGTAGTGCAAACGCTCTTATTGAATCAGCCCCTCCGAACTATAATTTTATTAACACCACCAGGGAGGGCAGAAGGGGGGGGGGGGGTAGCAACCCTATTCAAAGATTCATACCAATGCAAGCAAGTGTCATTTGGTAATTTTATGTCATTTGAATACCTCTGCGCTATCCTTAAATGTTCATCTCACCTCACCTCCAAGGCACTCCAAAGCACAACATTTTCTCGAGGAGTTGAGTTGAACTCCTATCTACGATTTGCCCAGACTTTGATTCTCTCATAATAGCTGGCGACTTCAACATCCACATTGATAACCCAAAGGATAGTTATGCAAATGAACTTAACACACTATTTGATACTTTTGGCCTGTGTCAGCATGTGAAGGAGCCCACCCACTCTCAAGGACATACTCTGGACTTGATCATCACTAAGGGTCTCCATTTTTCAACACTGGTCAAGGATTTGGCTCTATCGGATCATTTCTGTATATTCTTTGACTTGCTTGTTACATCCAATCCTCAAACCCAAACTATGGTTGTAAAAAAGAGGTACTTAAGTGACCATACTGCTGCTCGTTTTAGACAAGCAATATCTACAACTTTAAGTGAAACATCTGACTCTGTTGATGATCTGCTGAATAACTTCAATTCCAAAATATTGTATATTATAAACAACATTTCACTGGTAAAACATAAGACAATAACTTATAAACAGAAAGCACCCTGGAGATATGACTGAAATGTAAGGCTAATGAAACGAGAATGCAGAAAATCTGAACGCAAATGGCATAAAACCAAACTTCAAATACACTAAGATATCTACAAAAGCATGCTCCACTCCTAAGCAAAGTTAAACAATCCTTTTTCTCCAGTGTCATAAACAAAAATAAAAATAATGCACGCACCTTATTTGCTACAGTAGAGAGACTGACAAATCCTGCCCCACAAATAGATCCTGAATTTCTCTCAGCTGATCAATGTGATGAATTTGCATCCTTTTTTAAAAATGAAATTGATAGTATCAGACTTGAGATTAGCTCAAGCCTGACCCAAACTCTCAATTTACCAACTACAACTACAAGAAAACCAGTCCTGATGTCAGAGTTCAGCCCCATCAACAGAGATACCTTATTAGAAATAGCGCACCACCTTAATTCTTCCACTTGCTGTCTTGACAGTTTGCCCACTAACTTTTTAAAAAATGTTTTTAACTCCATAGAAACTGATGTTCTTAACATAGTGAATGTATCACTGTTCTCTGGCACCTTTCCTTCATCCTTGAAAACTACAGTTGTTAAGCCCTTATTAAAAAAAGGCAACCTAGATACCTCTACCCTCAGCAACGTCCGACCCATCTCAAATTTACCCTTTTTAGACAAAATTATAGAGAAGGCAGTTTTTAATCAGCTAACACACTTCTTAATTTTAAACGACTATTTTGATAAATATCAATCAGGCTTTCGTGCCAATCACAGCACCGAGATGGCTCTTATAAAGGTTTTATTTGCTATTCGTTTTAATAGTGACTCAGGCAAGACATCAATTTTAGTGCTTTTAGATCTTAGTGCAGCATTTGATACGGTTGATCACAGTATACTTTTACATAGACTGGAAAACTGGGTTGGTTTTTCTGGAACAATTTAAAAATGGCTGAAATTATACTTGGAGGGCAGGGATTATTTTGTCGCTATTGGGAACCATAACTCAAAACGCATGCTCTTGACCTGTGGTGTCCCTCAAGGGCAATTCTCGGCCCGCTTCTGTTTAACCTGTACATGCTCCCAGTTGGCCACATCCTTCAGAACGACAACCATGCTTATCATACTTATGCTGATGACACACAAATTTACTTAGCTCTCTCATCAAATGACTACGGTCCTATAGAGTCATTATGTAAACGCATTGTGCAAATAAATAACTGGATGTCTCAAAATTTTTTGCAATTAAACAAAGAGAAAACAGGTAATTTTATTTGGCAGCAAAGATGAGAGGCTCAGGGTTGCTGCTCACCTAAAGGATAAGGCACTAAAAACAAAAGAGCAGGTTAAGAACCTTGGTGTTTTAATTGACTCTGACCTAAGTTTTAACAGTCATGTAAAAGCAATAACAAAATCAGCATTTTATAACCTTAAAAACATAGCCAAATTCAGGGACGTTATGACAAAACAAGATTTGGAAAAACTGATTCATGCTTTTATCTCCAGCAAAATTTATTACTGCAATGGACTTCTGACAGGACTTCCTAAAAAGACCATCAGGCACCTGCAACTTATTCAAAATTCAGCCGCAAGAGGTCTGACCAAAACCAAAAGGACAGCCCACATCACCCCAGTCCTTGAATCTCTACACTGGTTGCCAGTAAGCCACAGAATTGATTTTAAAGTTTTATTACTTACTTATAAATCTCTACATGGAGTTAGCCCTAAATATTTGACTGATATGCTTGAGCAATATAACCCCGCGAGACCTCTTAGATCACTGGGGAGTGGACTGCTAGTGGTGCCCAGAACAAAGTCTAAACAAGGAGAAGCGGCTTTTAGTCATTATGCAGCACAGCGCTGGAACCAACTGCCTGATGGCCTTAGGAATGCCCCAACCATTGCAGTCTTTAAATCCAGACTGAAACCCTCACTGTTCTCAAGCGCTTTCAACTAAATATTTTTAAACCCTAAGACCTTATTATCATGTTATCATTATTATTATTATTTTAAATCTTTTTTTTATTATTAATTTTTTGCTTTATTAAATTGTGTGAATTAATGTGAATCGTTCATAGTGTTTCAATAAGTGTGGTATCTACTGTGGTGTCACCAGTATAGCACTTAAATGGTTCCCACTCTTTCACAGAACTTTCTATCTTCATCTTCTGCAAACATTGTTTGTGGGATCTGACAAGGATCTAGTTTAGACCCTTTCCTGTGCTTCTAGGTGACTTGTTTAAAAAAAACCAAAACAAAAAAAAACCATGCATATATACTGTATATCTATTATATATAAACATCGAACAAAAAGTTCGGAAATTTGTGTTTGGTAGATTTCTCTGTTGTAACAATGCTTCTTGGCAATACATTTTATACCGTTGGAAAGCCTGTTTATTTCCCTTTTAAATGGTGCCCCATTTGTAAGGAACATGCATTTGTGGGATGAGCAGCACAGCTGAGTATGTGGGTTGCACTCATGTAAAATTTGCCAAATCTTCTCTGCCAATGCCAACCAGCTTATTCTGCTGTTGCTATTGACTCTTGTTTTGAGCTTCCGGTACCCCCAGGTGCTGACAATCAGGTACCTGATTGGCACCTGATTGGCAGCACCTGTGAGCATGGGCCCTGCTACAGTGGTCAATTGGTGTCTGCTCCAAGAATCGGCATGCCACGTTTGTCTGATCTCGATAAGGCCTGTGCGATAGGGCAACTTCAAGCCGGTGTTCCACATAAGCAAGTTGCGGCATTATTTGGAGTGAGCCATAGTACCATCTCCAAACTGAAGGCCAAGTTCCATGAAACGGGGGATGTCAGAGACAGACCGCGAAGTGGGCGTCCCAAGAAGACGACACCCCAAGAAGACCGGTTCCTCACCCTTTCAGCACTTAGGAACTGTAGGCTGTCTTCTACAGATTTGCAGTCAAGGTTTGCAGGACGATATGGCACACGGCTCTCGGCCCAGACAATCCGGAACGGCTGCCAGGAGGTCTGCCATGACTGCCCTTCACCGTCAGGCCCGTTTGCGCTGGTGTCGGCAACACCTGCACTGGAACCTGAACATGTGGAGGAACATTATGTTCAGCGATGAGTCCAGATTCTGCCTACGGAAGTTGGATCGTAGGGTCAACGTGTGGAGAAGACGGGGAGAACGCTATGCTGATTGCTGCACCGTTACAGAGTAACACCTTTTGGTGGAGGCAGTGTGATGGTGTGGGGCGGCATCTCCATCACTGGAAAAATGAGGCTTGTCATCATTGGAGGCAATCTCAATGCAGAGAGATATCGAGATGAGATTCTGCAACCGGTGGCAATCCCATATCTCCACAGTCTGGGACCGAACTCCATCCTCCAAGATGACAACGCTCGCCCCCACAGAGCGGGCTTTATCAGAGACTACGTCCAGAATTTGGGAGTAGAGAGAATGGAATGGCCTGCCAACAGTCCTGACCTCAACCCAATTGAACACTTATGGGATCAGCTTGGGCGTGCTGTTCGTGCTAGAGTGACCGACACAACCACGTTGGCTGACTTGCGACAAATCCTGGTTGAGGAGTGGAATGCCATCCCACAGCAGTGTGTGACCAGGCTGGTGACCAGCATGAGGAGGAGGTGCCAGGCTGTTGTGGCTGTGTATGGTTCTTCCACACGCTACTGAGGCTCCTGACTGTTTGTTAAATGAATAAATTGTAAAATTGCCAATATGTCTTGTTTCTTCCTTGTTACTGATAGACTTCAATCATCCAATCCACCAAACAACACCAAACAAGAGTCAATAGCAACAGCAGAATAAGCTGTTTGGCATTGGCAGAGAAGATTTGGCAAATTTTACATGAGCGCAACCCACATACTCAGCTGTGCTGCTCATCCCACAAATGCATGTTCCTTACAAATGAGGCACCATTTAAAAGGGAAATAAACAGGCTTTCCAACGGTATAAAATGTATTGCCAAGAAGCATTGTTACAACAGAGAAATAATCTACCAAACACAAATTTCCAAACTTTTTGTTCGATGTTTATATATATATATAGTGGTGTCCCCGAACAAGATTTTCCTGGTCGACCAAGATTCATCACGCAAAGCCTATAGTCGACCAATGGTCCACTTTTTTAGCTAGACATTTTCATTGTTAAAATGAAGTGTTTATTTTAAGTAAAGCTGGAATCAATCCAGTGCGCGGTCAGACTCAGCAATAACATGGGGCAGACGTCTGAACTCCAAATGACTGTAATGAAACTAATTGCAGTCACATCTTTCAAACAGTCCAAAATGTGTTCACATACCTAGTTGCACAGTAGTGGGAGGGAAGTGTCCATTAAACGACCAAAGCCCGCATTTTGCACCACCAAGAGGGGCTGCTCTGCTCATCAATAATGTTTGCTGCCTCGGTGCAAACTTCTTGTGAGCTAGCCTACTGTCTGTCAGAACTTGTACTCCTTCAAATGGTGTTTCTCCAAGTGCCCAATTAAATTGCCAGTAGTATTTATATAATCAGCTCTGCTGCTACCACACCTCCAAACAGTTGCATTGCAAACAGTACAATTAGCTGTTTGACTCCTTTTGCGCTCCAAAGTAATTCCCGACTGTGTGGAAGTAGAAGTGGAAGTGGTCATAAGTGGAAGTGTGGCCGTAAGTATTTACAGCAAATACTTTTACATACATAGATGTGGAGGGAATTAAATAAATTTACTCAGGTGATTGGACTATGATCAGCTTGGTCAATATTGGTTCTTTTTTTAAAGATTTATTTTTTAGGCATTTTATGCTTTATTGATAGAGACAGTCAAGAAGGTATGGGAGAGAGAGAGAGGGGAGGACATGCAGCAAATGACCACGGGCTGGATTCGAACCCGGGTCGCTGCAGGAACGACTGAGCTGAGCTCTACTCGGTGAGCCACCAGGGCGCCCCCCAATATTGGTTCTTTTGATAGATGCATTGAATCGTCGATTTTTCGGGGACAGTTTTTAATATTGTTTCAACTGGCACTTTTTAGCTGTTGATAGTATTCCACAAGTATTGCATTTCCCCATTCTTCCAAATGTAATATTCTCATTAAACAACCTGACTGAAAGACTGGAAAGACTGGTCTCTAGTGCTGGACAATCTTAGGCCTCTTGATATTTTTTGATATTTAGTCATTTAGTAATTAGTCATTTTCTATTTTTTCTATTTTTATATTTCTCCATTTGATATTGTTGAGTCAATATGTGGCCTGTGTGCACTGAAATGTGTCTATACTGGTCTGCACAAAGCAAATTTACGTTCCCGGACAATAGAAGTTTCTTTTCTTCTATTCTTCTTTTATATAGAGAGAGCCAGACAGAGAGCGAGATAAAGTGAATGAGAGAGAGCAAGAGAGAGATGAGAAGGATGAGTCACCCTCTCCTGTGTACTCAGTCTGGTATGAGGTGCTGCTGTCTGCTACTCTGCTGCATTGGCATGAGAGTATGAATGTTGGCCAACATACTCAATCAAGGTCCGTTTCTGCCTTATTGTGCTCAGGGTAGTTTCACACAATAAATTACTTATAAAGAGAGATTTTATTGTGATTGGCCTAGCCCTATGCAGCCCAACAGAAGTGGAGCTGGTTATATTCTCAAATAAAAATGTGTGAATCTCACAGCCACTAACGCTGTCTCACTGAATAGCAACCTATGAGAAGGTGTGAATGGGCTGCAAAAGCCTCCAGGTTGCATAAGCTGTGTTTTTTCTTCAGCAGTGTGTGATTCAGGACAGCTGTATTTTTGGAGAGAATGAGAGTGGTAAATTGGTTGTAAAGACTCCAGAATATTCTGTCCAAGTGGCATAAAAGCACACAACACTGGCTTCACTGATAGATTGCCAGCTGCAGATCAGTGTATAGTGTCAGACAATAAGCTTTACCTATTATCATCTCATCGTTAGAAGAGTGATGCATCATTCGATAAGTTCCCTATCATTAAAATGAAGATTAGCTCAAAAGGTTGTGCTGTAGTGTCTTGGACTGAGCAGCCCTTTTTCCTCTGCTGCTGACAGAATACAGTATGTCATCTGCATATTTCTGAACACAATTAGAAACACTCGTCATTATTGGATACATCTGTGGCATTCTATTATTATATTTTGTTTTTGTATATTTCACACTTGTTGCTTTTATGCTATTTTGTAAAATACTTTGAAAGCCCAGACTTTAGGTAAGTGGTATATGAATGATTATTAGTAACAGTATTAGTAGTAGCAGTAGTATTACAGTAGTAGTGGTATGCTAATTATTCCATCGTTACTGTTTAAGGCTTCTTTAACAATAACAAGGTCTCTGTCATGTTTGTAAAAGGCAGACATAAATTTGAAGTAAATTAGTACAAATTATGCTCAACAAATGATCACATTTGAGAGCAAGCTAAGATTAGTTTTTAACAAGTGGTGTTTACAGAGTAATGGAACACTGGGGTCTGTCTCTCTTTTTTCAAGTGGCACATTTACTTTTGTTGCATCATGATTTCTTGTGATAGAAAGGGACATCCTGTTGTAGCTGGCTACTGCAGCCTTGCCTGTCATGATGGTCACTATTCATCCGGCAGCAAGCTCTGCTTTGCCTGGCCCGAGGTCAAACATTAGCCTACTTGGCAGGCATGGAGCTCATTAGCCTAGGGCTAAGGCTTAAATTGAGGTTAAAATTGATAGGACTCTGCCATTCTTTTTTTCTCTACCCCCCTCTTCTTCACTATGTTTTCTCCCCAATAGCCACATAGGGTGACTGGATGGAAAATCTATATCCCATACATTTAGACAAGCAAGAGTGTGTGTGTGGGCATGTGAGCGTGTTTCTGAGTGTAGGAGGTTGACGTGTGATGGATAGGGCTGTAGAATGGGTGTCTTTCTTGCAGCGGGACAAAGAGCTCTCAGTCAGGGAGACTGATGGTAATTGAGCAATCCATTGTCTCATTAGTAGTTACTTAGTTCTTCATGCAACTGACTCAAACTGACTCATTGACTGTTTGAATCAGAGCTTATCTTAGATGTGGCCACTGTTAAAACATTTTCTGACCACCAGATGTACAGGCTGGACCTCATGAAAAGTATATCAGACACAAACACACACACACACACACAAACATTCACAAGCACATAGGCTCAACTAATGTCTGGTTCTACTGCATTCCTTCTCTGCAGAAAGTCCGCATAATGGCAGGAACAAGCTGCAAGAGTAGGTTGTGGAGTTGTGACAAGGCTTAACAAGCTATATGCCACATGATAACCATTTTGGAGGAGGCATCTAGTAGGCCCTGCCTGCTGTCCCCTCTGTGGTCTTGGCAGGTTGTTTGGTAGCAAAAACATCCACAAATGTTCATAATAAGAAAAGATGATAGATCTATGAACCCCATGAATTAGTGTTTTTAGAGCAAAGTTGAATACACCAGGTGTCTTACTGCAGCTACAGCTAGGTCACCAGAGGTCTAGGCTTTTCTTCAACACTCTTTTTGATTCATTGAGTGTGCTGTTTAGTTTCACAATATGTTTTTACAGTTGGTGGAAACAGCAGTTCATTGGCACAGTGCCACAGAGACTCCCAGCATAACAACAATGTGTCCTCCCCAGCAGAGGGTAATTCTGATGCTTTGACTGTTGTCAAAATATTGAACAATTTTTAATTATACACCCTATGTACAAATAAAAGTAGAATAGTGCACATTCTGTTGATTTAAACTGAAATGATATTTGATGTGAGGGAAACTTGGCCAGTTAGAAAAACCTTGCTGGCAGGTCAGATGCATGCAGCTACAGGCAGCCAATTGATGATCACTGATTTAGACAGACAGCATCACTGGGCTGAGTTCCAACTCACTCACTCCCTCTAACACTGTCCACAGCTGGTCTTATGTGTGGAAGGAGCTTCACAATAACATTATAAAAAGCTACTGTAAGTGCAGGCAGGCTAAAATATGGGTGTGGGAACATGTCTCCTAGTTCTATACTTGAAAGCCTGCCTACAGCATTTTGGATGAGACATAGACTTGTTAGACTACTGCAGATGCAGAATAGCTCATACTAAGTCAGATAGACATATTGGTTAAACCATACACTCCCCTCAACTAGCCTAATTATCCAAGTTACCAACCATGCTAAATTGAGAAAGGCCTAATTGGAATTACTGTACAAGATTTAGTAACGTAATCTAGGCTACAGCACACACTACTGTCTCTGTGAGAGGAATAAGAGCGGTGCTGCCCATCTTATGATTTTTGAGTGGTATCTTATGATCCTTGGTCATACCTTGGTCAGATGCTAGTTGGCTCTCTGTCTTCAACATCCGTGCTGTGCATCAGTCAACAGATATGCATTTATATATGCAGATATGTGGAAAGACACATTTCTGACATTTTATGACATGTTTGCTTAGAGCCTTTGACTTTCAATTGTCTGTTTTATGCCCTTGCTCCACATGTGCACAATACCTCTCCCTCTCTTACATAGAAGCATGCAGGCTCGCATGATCATGCACACACACACACACACACACACACTCACACATACAGTATACTCACAATTATGCATTAAACCCCCGGGCAGCCTGGTTATAGAGATAGATAGATGTGAAGAGAGAAAGGGGGTGGGTAGAGTCAAGCCACAGAGGCAGATAGTAGTAAGCACTTAGTAACGCACTAGTTGGTAATGTGGTCACTGACGTCATGGAGCACACTGCACGATCTAAGCCGTTTCATTACTATGTGTGCTAACAACTATCTCACATTGCATCCATCATCAGCATACACACAGCTCATAATACCAACAGATAAAATGAGGCAGCCCTTTGGATTGGACCACAACTTTGCTCTAATGCTGCTGTGCATGCTGGGTGCCAGCAACAATTACTGGCTCACAATGTTCGGCTGCTATACTTGCTGAGATTCCTGAAACCACTGTTCAGTATCTTCAACTCAGTGGTAGGGAAGACATTGTCTTGTTGGCAGCTGTTGACTGGATAACAAGTGCTGATCATATGCTCATCCAGTATGGAGCACATGCTAAACCACACACATTATGCTAAATTGTGTTAGTGTACATCTGTGGGAAAGCATAAATCACAAATGACTCCCCCATAAAACCCATTGCAGAGTAATGCTATTCCTCCTACTCTGAGGCTTTGCATTGTCGTTAGCAGCTTATTATATTTATGAATGAGAATTCTTGCATTATTTTCCATTTACAATGAAAAAACACACTGAGAATGTGGCTCATTGTAGGTGTGTTATTGTTCTGAGATGCCAGAGCCCACAGAGCATTTGTACGCTGCCCGAGCCCTCCTATCAGTGCAGTGTTACTGCGACTGCAGCCTGTATGAAATATGAGGTGGGATTTCTGCATAACACACACACACACACACACACACACACACACACACACACACACACACAGCTGCATGGCACAGGATGAGAGGATATTTCCAATGGGGAATCCCTCACACAGAAAGCTCCCCTAATGGATAATCCCCTACAAGGAGGGGAAATGTAGTGCTTTGAACAAAGGAGAGACATATCTGGGTAGAAACAAGAACACACACACACGCACACACACACACACACACACACACACACACACACACACACACACACACACATACATGTGCATGGAGCAAGTAAAAAAATGTTTTCCCAGAAATAGAGAGGGAGCTCAGCTGAAATTGTTTATGCTTATTGCTTGTTTGTGGTGTGTGTGTGTGTGTGTGTGTGTGTGTATCATATGCATTATTTGTTTGAGGCTTGTATGTGTGTCTGTTTTTGAGAGAGCATCAACATCATAGTCATAAACCCAGCATTGCCATGTAACACTTGGCTTGGCATGTTGCTATAATAACAGAGTTCCAGCTCCCTACAGCATTACATTACAATGACCATCTGACGACTTTCAGTCTTCCCTATCTTTTATCGCTTTTCCCCCTTTCCAGACGCTTTGGATACCCCTGTCTTCCCCTGTTCCCACACCACACCACACCCACCCTCCCTCTCTCATTTTCTCTTTTCTCTTTTCCCTCCCCTGTCTCCCGTTTTCTCTCCTCCCTCTATTTTCCCTCCCTCTCCCTCTAGCTCTCTCTCTCCCCTCCCTCCCTCTGTTCTTGCCAGCATCCTGCAAAATCACCCCTCTCCATCTCTCCGTCTGTCTGTGCATGCGCATGGGCCAGTGTGTGTGCCAGTAAGCGTGCGCAGGTGTGTGTTTGTGTGAGGGAGCATGTGAGCGTGCATGTGATACTCTGGCAAGACGGGAGCAAGCGAGGGAGAAAGAGAGAGAGAAGAGGAGAGGCACAGAGAGGAGAGGAGAAGAGAGGTGGAGAGGAGAAGAGAGGGAGGGGGACTGGTTTTGGCCATGTGGATGTTGTTTTGGCGTTGGGACTGTAGCTGACCTATGGCAGCGAGTGTGTGTGGGATTGTGTGTGTGAATGTGAGAGTGTGTGTGTTTGTATGTGTGTGAGATGGGATCCGCTCTGGGCAGAAGACAAGCAGCCGAGAGAAGGGAAAGAAAAGCTAAAGAAGCCAGGAAGGCCAGACTCAATAGTAAGGTACCCCACTTGCTCTCATCATCTCTTTAATTTAATTGTCTGTATCATTCTCTCTGGTGTTAACGTGCCTTTGTGCCTTTCCCTGTCTCTCTCAGTCTCTCTCAGTCTTCATACTTTCTATCTCCAAATATTCCCAAATACTCTCCCACCCATACCTGTCTACCTGTCAATCCTTTCTCCCTCTTTCTCTCTCTCCGTCTTTCGTTCTGTTGTTATGCTCTGCTGCATGTTGGCTGTGTGAAAGGCTGGTGCAGTCTTGTCTGAAACCCTGACAGAATGCTAATGTTTCTCTCTGCACTGGTTCAGTCTCTGTCTGACTGTGGGCTTGGATTTTGTGTGTGTGTATGTATGTGTGTGTGTGTGTGTGTGTGTGTGTGTGTGTGTGTGTGTGTGTGTGTGTGTGTGTGTGGTATGTGAGAGGATGTGTGGATGGTTGTGTCTGGCTGTGGCAGAGTGTGTGTGGTTGTATGCGTGAGTGTTATGTATTTGCATTTGGTTGTGTGAGTGAGTGAGTGACACAAGCGTGTGTGTGTGTGTGTGTCTGTGCGTGGCAGGCACATGTATCTGTGTGTGCACGTTTGTGTGTCTGCATGTGGCAGGCATGCATGTATGCAAGTGTGTGAGGGTGCACATGCAGGCACACGTGTGTGTGTGTGTCTATGTTTGTGAGCACATTTGAGTGCATATGTGTGTTTCTTAGGATCTGCCTGTGGGTCTCCCTAGGACAGTACATGCCTTGTGGTGTTTTCTGTCTATTATCCTAATGCTCGGCTTCTGTCACATTCCTGTCATAACCTGCTACTGAAGCCATCTGATGGCCACTGCTCTCACTATGTTGAGCTTGTCAAGTGCAAGAGTGCGTGTGTCAGAGAGAGACAGAGCTACAAAGAGTTGAAAAGAAAGAAGTCATAGTAGCTGGAGGACAGTGGGTATAACTTGTTTGAGTTGATTATCTCACACATACAGTATTTTCTGTAAAAGCCAAAGTCTTATCTCAGTGGAGAGCCTTGGAGCTGTCAGTCTCAGTCAGCCTCCCTGAGGGCAGCCTGACCTGAGATACTGTACACCACAACACTACACACCCGACACACTCTCACTCCACACAAACTGTCTCATTATGTGACCCCCCCCCCCATCATTAGGTCAGTTATCGATTTTTATGGAAGCTATGAAATGTAGAAGCCCATCATTTTGAATTTAATGTCTTAATGTCTGTCTCAGTGACAGATATTTTTCCTATACTTAAAAACACAGCTAACTGAGAGCATTAATACCACATAGTGTGCATATGTGTGTGTCTGTGTATGTATGTATGTGTGTGTGTGTGTGTGTGCATGTGTTTGTGTACACTCCTCCAGTTACGTTGTTTTGGCCTTGGATTGAAGAATGACAAGGCAATCTTATTCAACGTTACATGTATCTGTTTACACTCCATACTGAGGGCCACAGTGAACAGGCTGCTGTGTTTGTGTGCTGTCCATGCTGCTGCATTTCTTTGTTTGGATGATGTGGGCAAGTTCCTGTTCTAAGACCGATCTGAGTGGAAAATAGCAGCAGGCATTCTAATGTGATGTAACTAGTCGCCGCAAAATATTATCTGACCTCCCGCTCTTTTCTCTAGCTGTCTCATTTCTTTAATTGAGAGAGGACTAGGGTGTGTGTGTGTGTGTGTGTGTGTGTGTGTGTGTGAGGGAGAGAGAGGGAGAGAGAGAGAGAGAGAGAGAGAGAGAGAGAGAGAGAGAGAGTAGAAAGAGAATTGATTCTGCTCAGGTCAGTATGATGCTCTGAAACCAGGCCATGTAGAAACTTCTGCCCCAGGCTCTTCATAATACATCCCAGCAAGTTCTATGTGGGCCTCTACTGTAGCTACTGCTAACACCAATTCTGTAGCTACTCCTCTTATTCATCCTTCCAAGAAGAGATGTGTGCCAATGTGCCAGAAAGCAATGTGCCAGAGTATAACCTACTCTGTGACAATTAAGAAAATATGATATAGCTATTATTAAATATGCTAAATAAATGATATATATTATAGTATATATTAAATATAAATATAGCCTAAATGGTTCCACACAAATCCTCTCTGCACTCAGTACTACTTTTTCCAGGAAAACTCTCTGTTGTATCATTTTTGGCCTGATGAATAACCAACACTTCCTATTATGATATGATTTCCATTACTCCAGCTGCAGTTCAACTTAATTATCCAAAATTTCATAATACTTTGTAATACCGTTACGAAAGATTGAACTCAATATTGAACTCAATATTGAAGAAAGTTCAATGCTTTCACCAAATGTGTTGTGCAAGCTGAAATTCCATTTCAGTGTCACCTCCAGGGGGCGTATAGGCTATATGTGGATGGCACATGGGTTGAAATAGTCAAAAGAAGAAGATGTAGGATTGGAATGGACAGAGCTGCAGTCTGGCTCTTGGCAGTGGACTGCAGCATTCAGCGCAGAGTTCAGCAGAGTCTAACAGCTGAAAACATGGCAACAGCATCAAACACTCCACTGTGTCCAGAACTGAATCCCCGTCCTGCTGAACTGATAGGGCTTCTATCTGTCTGCCTGTCCGTCTGTCTGTCAAACATGAAATCTCAGGTGTCATCTCAGGCACCGCTGGTCTGCTTTTGATGAGACTTGGAGAGATGGTGCATAATGAAAAGCGGTGTTCCATCTTTAAAAAAAAAAAAAAAAAGATTTGAGTAATTTGGCCACTATAATTAAAGGTCAAAATTTCTATCTTAAACATGATATCTCAGATACCACTAGTCCCTTTTGGACAAAAATTGGCGGGGTGATGCATTTTGGCACTGTGTTCTGGCATGTAAAAAGTTACACAAATTGGCCTGATGAGGACTGTAATTAAAGGTCAAAATTTCAAACTTTGAAAGGCCATAACTGCTACACCACTGGCCCGACTTTGATGAAACTCAGAGGGATGATGCATCTTGTTACTGACTGGCCCAAGGGGGCCAGTCAGTCAGCCTGCATCAATCATTGTGGACGACACATTTATTGTTGACAACAACAACAAGCATATTGAGGGGGGTTCGCAAAGTCCTGTTTGCCAACTGTTCACTTTGGTATCATAATCCTTTGCCCAATAGTGTGTGATGGCCTCAGTTATTTTGTTATGGAGCCTGGAAGACTTGTCATAGGATGTCAAGCTGGCAAAACTCTGGGCAATAGATGGCTGTTTGAGTGCTGGCAGCAGAGTTTGAGGTGTGCTGACGTTGCCAGTTTCAGATTTCTTTGCTGTACATTCTTCATATAACTCTTTGTGGTTGTAGTTGGCATGGTGCCACTGCTTGACACATTTTGCACACCGGTGTTTGAGAATTTGCTTTTCTGTATCTGAAATATTGCCGCACAACTGAAGTACTACTTCTTTTCAGCACCAAACCGGTTCCGGTTTTCATCCACATCAATGTTTATTTTCAGTTTGTTTGGCATCAGCATCACTCATTTTGTTTGTTTTAAAGTTTTCATGCGTCTGTCGCCTCTGTCTTTGGCCCTCACTCTCTTCTTCTGAGTCTTCATCATGCACACGTTAGGCCCCGTGTGATGGGTGAGGATCCATTTGCGGCAGAGACTGGATGGCATGGAGAGCAGCCTGTTGTAATGTGTACATGGCACAAGTTAATATCACAATACAAAAATGACACATCGTACAGTCCTAGCTATCAATTACTCCATACAGTACAATGACATCCCACCAGCATACAACATAGACCTTGATCATTACATTGCAAGGTCAGGCCGTATGAATAGATCACTGTAGAATGGGTTGCCTGAGGCGAAAAGGACAATAGAGCTCTAATAATCATCTGGCTGAATAACTACTACCCACATGCACCTTCTCTCGCTGGCTGCCCTCCTCTGTTCTCTCTCTCTCTCTCTCTCTCTCTCTCTCTCTCTCTCTCTCTCTCCCTCTCTCTTTCTTCTTTTCTCACAAGAGTTTGGATGCAGGCTTATTTGAAATGTAGAGGGGCCCACTTTTTGCTGCATTTTCTGCTGTTTCACTTATTGAAATTTCTGCACCTAATGAGTTTTGCTAGGCACAGCTCCAGTTCACCTTTGGTCTGTTTCGTTCTGTTTCATCTCCTGGCTCTGTCTGTCTGTCTGTCTGTCTGTCTGTCTGTCTGTCTGTCTGCCTGCCTGCCTGCCTGCCTGTGTCCTGGTGTCAGTTTGTGTGTGTGTGTCTCTCTGTCTGAAAGCACATGACTGAGCCTGATTCAGCTCTTTCTTTCTCTGGACTCTCTGATTCTGATGACAGCATTCATTCCACTCATTCTCTCTGCTGCCCACCCTGCTTACAAACACACACACACACACACACACACACACACACACAAGCACACACACAAGCACACACACATAGCAGTGGAGTTCTATTATCCTATTTCATGTGAATAAATTGATAAACAGTCACAAATTCTGCCCATTGACTTGGAAACACTCATTTACTCACATGACTGGTCTATCATTAATATGAATCTTTCCTCTGTATGTGTGTGTGTGTGTGTGTGTGTGTGTGTGTGTGTGTGCGCATTTGTTTGCACACCCATGTGCATGCTCATGTGTGGGTGTGCCTGTTTGTGCCTGTGTTTGTTTGCATTAATGGCTTGGCAGGTATGCTGGAGCTTAATTGTGCTGATGGCAGAGACAATGCTGGACAAAGCTGTGCTGCCAGTGTGGCCGGAGGGTGGGTGGAATTGGTTGAGTGTACTGCAGAATCTGTTTGGGGGTCCACATACAATAAGCCTGTGCTCTGCTTGTGTGTGAGCGTGTCGGTGAGTGGGGAAGAGGGCAGTGGCTTTGCCGTGCTTTGGTCTGGCCTTCTTTTCTTAATCTTAGCTACCTCGCACTTCACCGCCTGTTTGAGCTGTAGTTCTTGAAGAGGAATACTACACTGAATTACGGCATTATATTCCAGTCGCTTCTGAACAGGATTAGGAGGCGTCATGCTGCTACGTTCAGAGAGAGCTACCAGGAGCCGGACCACAGAGGTTAGACACCACACACTACTACTACTGAGATGACTCATGTGTGATCAAAAGTAAATACAGACTACTGTCGCAGTCTAACTGTGGGGCCGTGTAGCCTACTGATACAGTTTTTGTAAGGTAGATGCACAGAGAGAAAGGATGTTTGCAGTGCAGTGCTTTGAGTTCACCAGCATTGAAATTTCTGGAGCTCCCATTCAACTTTTTTTTGGTAGCTCTTTGGTGTATATGAAATCTTCACCTGGATTTGGCACAAAGTGAGCCGTGCATGTAGAGTTTGGATTATTAAAGCATCATTTTACAGTAGGTACAGTTTAGGCATCCACTTAAGCATGTGATGCATGCCTAATTCATTTGACTGCTACTACTGAATTATTAATGCTTGGCAAATGAATGGCACAGATTTTGAGTCACCAGAGAGTCTCTTTGAACTCTTTGTGGATAAGCATAATGTAGACTGCTTCCACATGTTCAGCCTTTATAGCCACTGCATTAGATCCATTTGTCTGTCTCAATTTGTGCTGCCTTGCATCAGTGTCAAGGTGCTAACCAAAAGCAACATTAGATAGGTTCAGTGAAGAGGAGCCACTCTTGCAAGACATTTGTGTCATTTTATATGGTAAAAAGAAGGAATGGCCACATAATATGATAACCATAATCATAAGGGATGTGTGGTGAATGCTATGTCAGCAGATGGCATGTGTCCAGGTAAAGGAAGGTTTTAGGGTAGAATACAGTGAGCCTTTAGTATCTCCGTTTCGCTTTCTCTGTCTCTCTTTCTTTCCCTCTGTCCATTTTCTGCTCTCTCTGTATAACCTTTATGAAAGAAAAGAAAACTCAGGAAACCTCTGTATAAACTTACCTTAGTAAAAAGATTCTCCAAAATACTCATTCTCTAAAACAGACCCTGATGGATACAGAAGGAAAGCTAGTTATTTAGAGAGGGTGTTATGATTATGATGATAATGATTGTGTCTCATGTGAGCTCAGCAAGCTGTGAGAAGAGATTGGGCTTCTTTATGAATCTTGGGCAGAGAAGCGCAGAATGCAATTGCACATTACGCGGAAACATTTAAGGCGAACGATGCTTTAGAGGCTGTTGCCATGGTAACGGCGCCCATCACTCTCCGCGAGTGTGGGGAGATTTGTTTAACTACACTCAAAAATGTGTGTGCGTGTGTGTGTTCAGCATGCTAAATTATGAATCAGTGTGTGTTATTTTCCGTGTGTGTGTGTGTGTGTGTGCATGCATGCTTGCTTATGTGTGTGAAGTAGGCCAGTAGATTTCTTTCACATATATTCAAGCCTCCAGTCCTTTTCCATTGATGTGCTGTTCCAGTGTCCTCCTAAGCTTAAACCCATATCAAATTACTCCCAGATTTACTCTACTGCTATACAGTAAAGGTTGAAGATTCCAACACACAGAAGACTGGAACACACAGAAAATCCTATTCCTTAGGATCAAGTCCATACTCTGTCATACACTGGTCTTTTTTGTAGCTGAGAGCATTACACTTTAAGCCTGTTAGGTATGGATATTGGAGATTACTGTAGGTTTCTCTCTCTCTCTCTCTCTCTCTCTCTCTCTCTCTCTCTCTCTCTCTCCCCAGACAAACATACTGTTGGCTGAGGTCCACACACACAAATAGAGGCAGAAGTACTTATAGACACACACACACACTAATCCATGCTGCTCTCTAACAGGCGTGAAGCTGTAAGTACAGTAGCAGCTCTGTGTCTCTCAAGGGAGTTTTAAACACCCACATTAAACCCAGAAGGTTAATTAATATACTCTTTTATTGGGCGGCTTTACTAAATCCACCGGCACAAGAATTAATGTTGTAATGTTGCTTAACGTACACTTTTAGAGTTTCTGCCTGTGCGGTTCAGTCCAATGCATTTTAACACAGTGGATGTGGAAACCATATAATTTTTTTCCCATGCCACATATGGCATTCTGGAAATATGTATGTTGTTTTAATACTGCAAATGTACTAACTGGTGATTTAGATCTCAACTTAGACAACTGATCCTCTTTGGAATAAGGTTGATGGAAATTAATAAATTAGGCAGGAGTAACCCTGACATGGGCATTGGCAGTAAGCACAAAGGTCATTACTGAACAAAGTTGACTGCTAAATAGGCTTGTATTCAGTAGTCGATTTGTACAAAAATTTCAGGGGGGATGGTGGGGTCTTATGGGGACAAACAATTTGATAGTGGCGAAGACAGCATGGAGGGTGGGGGACCAGCTGTTTACCATTCTGTTTATATTGTAACAGCACAAAGATAATTCTACACTCAAAAGACACGCATGTTACGAATGTTAGGTATCAGATACTCCTGCCATTGCCCTTAACCAAGGCACTGGCCTCAGAATTGGAGTTGGTCCCTGGGCACTGCACTGTGGCTGCCCACTGCTCCTAAGTAGTTAGGATGGGTCAAAGACAGAGGACAACTTAACCTACCTCTGTATGTTTGAATGGAGTTCTTTTATATACTTATTATAATTTGATGGAAGGTTTCCATCACACTGAGCACTAACAGCTGCAAACATAAAAAAAAAAAAAAAAAAAAAAAGGCAGTAGTGAAGCCATGGGTGGTGCAGTGTCTGGTCTGGATGGTTTGGTTGGTGTGGCTGCTCTTTGCTGTCTCCCTGACCCTGACTCCCTCAATCTCTTGTTGCTATGATACTGATAGAATGGACATTAACTTTAAAAGGTGATTGTACAAAATATCATCCATAATATTTATTATACAATGGCCTGGCTGAATACTGTATTCTGATTGGCTGGAGGGGTGTTGGTCATTTCAGATAACCACATGGCTCTGACATAGCTCCTTATCACAAGGATGCCAGTTAGGAGATGGGCATCACTTTTATGGCATCAACAACATCTTTAGCAAAACGAGGAATACACTTATTTTAGCTTTATTAATTTGTACACATTGAGTCACCTGAACTCTGCTGGTCTGTCTCCTCTAATCTGTGACTCCTGACTCCGTTTGGCTCTGTTAAACAGATCAGTGCATGTATTCAGAAGTGATGGCTGTCTATAGGAGACTTTTTAAATGACTATATTCAGTTTAACTCAAAGATAATACATGATAGGCTGCACCACTGTAAATTATTTAGCTAAAGCCAATATTTAGTTACAGTTAATCAAACAACAATAGATAGCTACATATTCCTTCACTCTCCTTGCCCTGCTAGGTAGCAATAGTTACACTAGGCTATAGTAATTTCAGTTACAACGATGAAAATGACAGTATCTCCTGTTTACTAGTTAAATTCACCTGAACATGTTGCTTTATCACTCACCTTGGGCTGAAAATAAGACAGAATGTCTAGATGATTGTTTCTCGACAGTTTCACAACACAACCTGTCAGCTCCGCGGCTCAAACTGAACGGTCTGTACCTGTCATTTGATTGTGTGCTTGTTTAACGTGGCCCAGCTTCCCGGTTGGGTGGAGTTTTCCGTTTTTAAGCACTGTGATTGGCCCGAAGGTCCAAACACCACCCAGCCAGGAAACTATGGTGTTAAAACGAAATGAACCAGTTGTTTAAACGCTCCGTTTATTTTTTCAGAGCTGGAATGTGCATTCCTTCGTCAAATTCTCTCTCGGAACGCCGTTCTGATGCTTTTTTCCTCTGTGAAAAGATACGGGGCTAGTCAAAAAATATTCCCGACCGGTCCACAGTTAGAGCGGTCCGATGTCCCGATGGCCAGTCCATCCCTGAACGCAGGTGCGTGTGCCCCCTGCCCTTGGATTTGCTGAAAACTCCAGATGCGCTATATATTCTCTAAAATGATTAAATATCAATAATAAATGGCTTACACATTTCTTGATTAGGCTAAATGATATGTTAGTGCCATGAAGAGGGATGAAATGGGGGGTGGCAGTTTTACAAAGGCGATGGTTTTTGACAATTATTATTTCAAGGGGGATGGCATCCCCTCGCATCCTCCCTCAAATCGACTACTGCTTGTATTGCCATTGCTAGGCATGAGTGAACATTGAAGCACCGAGACAAATCAGTTGAAATAGTAAAACGCAGAAATCTAACGTCTTGTGTTTCCTTTTTGGGAAATCAAGCTGGCATCAGTCAAACTTTGTGTATAGTGATTATAAAAAAATTTGTGGTTTTTTTTTTTTGTGCTGTGGTGATGATATGTAAAATATGTGCCCAAGGTCCTGCACATTGTATTCATTACCTAACTAGTAGTACTTAGCAGAAGTTTGACCAAGTCACGCTCGAGTCCCAAGTCAGGCTCAAGTCTTGAGGCACAAGTCTTAAATCAAGTCCCAAGTCTAAATGTCGATTACCAAGTCAGGTCAAAACAAATCAAGAGTCCAGTATCAATTTAATATCTGAAAGAAAATAAAATATCTAGAACTTTTCAATGCAATACGATTTGAATAGGATAAAAACATGGTAAGTACATCATGAGTTTGATTTCTATAATTAGTTTCAACTTCAATAAAATCAATCATTCCATACAAATTCAGAAAACAGAATTTAAATTCAGTCGTCTGGTGGAACAAATATCATAACTTTAAGTTTAAGTCATTTACACAAACACAAGATCTTTTGTCAAGACTCAAGTCAAGTCTAAAGTATTCTCTTCATGCATCAAGTCAAGTCTCAAGCAATTAAAATTGTGACTCGAGTCAAAGTCATGTGACTCGAGTCCCCACCTCTGGTACTTAATGTGCTTATGTAGTCAGTCTAGTGCCCACTCGGGGTATTGAGGTGTTGAGGGTAGCACAGAGTCCAGGGGCTAATGACTGCACTCGGCTCTCATGCTTTGTATGGAGCCTGCAAGCCCACAGTGCAAAACACGAGCACCTTCTAACAGTAACACAGCATGGTGCTCATGGTCCACCGATGGCATTGGATATACATGCAGCTTTACCCATTGGTAGCTTATTTGCAAACGTGCACATACAAGATGATATAGGTTATCAAATGTTGCAGCAGTGACTCAGAACAAGTAGACTTTACAGCAGTAAGCCAGCCAAGATGCTAACAGCTAGATTCCCTGCAGCATTTTGATTACGTTGCATGGCCGCTGAACTTTCTGAAAACTGACCGTTTTTAAAATCCATTAGCTTCTGTAGAATTTAACATGATTTAGAGAAGGAGCCCAAAGTGTCTGCTGAAACATGCAAGCTAGAGAGGTTTTACATTATGCTCATTTAGCTGATGCTCTTATCCAAAGTGACTTGCAAAAAACCTGCCAAAAGTATTTTTAAAGTAATTAATATGCATTTTTCATACAAATATGTCATCCTACCTGTTTTCAATGCTATTTTGTGTATAGAATCAGGTAGTGTGTGTATAATTTGAAACTAGCTTACTTATACAATGGATGAAGTTCATGAAGTGCAGAATTCAAATTACAAAAGCCTTTTGAAGCGTACCCACCAACAAACACACACACACACACACAGACACACGCACACACAAACACACACACACACACACCCCCACAATCTCTGTTGAAGTTAATGTGCTTCACATTTTAATATTAGTCCTGAACAAACATTAGGCTAGTCAACCATCCAGGCAGTTTGCAAAAGTTTAGATGCTACTGCTTTGTATCAAGCCACAGTAACAGACAGCCAATCAGGTCCCTGTTTGATTCAGAGTCATTGTTTTGATTGGGTCACGGTCAGAAAGAGTGTCAACAGGGACAAAGTCTGAGAACAGGCAAAGACTAATTCTGTATATAATAGAGAAATTCAAATGGTATCGTCTCATAAAGTTTTCTGTCAGAGTGGCGGGTGATCCGTATTGATTTATCGACCACAGACAGTTGGTGGAAGACACTTGGTGTTAATTTCGGACCCTTTTTGCAGTAAATGAGCAGGCAGAGGCCTAATGCCCAGCTCAAGGACACACTGACAGGACACATTATTGTTTGTTGTGGAGTTCAAACCTGCAACCTCATAATATTACACATAATATGACACATAATATTACACAACAACTCTATTTTAGTAGGAAGCTTCTGTGTGAGGAATCACTCTGTGAAAGCTTGCCTTTTTATAGCTTAGGTTTTTAGGGAAAACCATGCTACATGACAGGCTATGAAACAGTAATTGTAAATAGAATACTACAAGACCTACTGTATTCTATTTTCTGATCCTCACCACTCTTTCTCTTTCCCCATCACATCTTCTTCTTACTCCTCTCTCCCATTCCTTTTCCCCCCGTGACCCCATCTTCCTATGTGTTTCTGCCATGCCTCTGTCATTCTAGTGCATTTTTAATGGGAGCATGCTTCCAGACCTTCAAACTCTGCAATAAATCCATGAATTATAGAAATAAACTGACAAATAAAACTTGGTAACCCATTTTTTTTTCCTGATGAGAAGAGTTTTATAAAGAGAGCCCGCCATTTTGATAGTGAACCTTGTATGAAATGGAGGATGCAGCAGACCAGTGACAGCTCCACCATGCCCAGTTAGACAGCATGCCAAGCCTGTCCTCTCTCCCCATTTGCTTTGTGGTTTTACCCAAGACTTGTACATCTCAGTATGCCTACATGATGCCTTTCCCTTTCATCTCCCTCGGCTAGGGAGCCAGAGCGAGCAGTCTGCATGCTTCCCATTATTTTCAGTTAGTGCCTTGAGTCTACATAGTCAGGTACAAGTGCATATTTAAGAAAGATGATCAACAACGCTCATTTATTCCGCATCATCGCCTAACTTACTGTACGATTAGTTCACCAGGGGTTCATCACCACCTTCATCTTTTAAAACCTATGCTTGCCTCATCCCCTTCGCTGTGGAAGTCTATGCCTACACAGTTTGGCAAATTCTTACTCATCTATCATCTGGCATACCTTCCCCTTCCCTTACCAAAGCTTATGTCTATTATTTTTAACCACCTATGAATCACCTTAGCTCTACTTTCCTTAGTGAAGCCTAGATTTTTAAGTGTTGCCTGTCACCGAATATGCCTCTCCTTTCCTGATCGAAGATAAAATCCTGTCTCAACCAACACTCCTTATACCTCATCAAAACACTCTTTTTTCCCCCTCTGGCACAAGCCCTAGATGTTTGCATTTAATGTCAGTTGAACCATTTTGGTTTATTCTTGACAATAGGCTTTTATCAAACTCACTGACATTATTTTCAAGAGAGCACTGAGAAAATATGGTAAGGTACAGTCTATTAGCTACACAAAATGCAGTGCCTAATAAAGTGTGTATGTTCCATTCAAACACTTGAGGTGAGTAGACCTAGGTTGTGTAGTATAGGTGAACACAAATGTTACAAATCAGCCTAGTAGGACAAATGCTGGTGTTAAGGAGTGTATTACTGAACAACTTTTTCTCTGCTGTTGTGTGATGGGGTAAGAGAGTGTAGGCTGATGCTGCATGCACCTAGCTGGGTCTCTCCCAGTCTGTGTGTCTAATTAAAATGCAATGCCCCTGCAGCGGGAGGGCTTCTGTACAAAGCATCTGGGACACAGAGGTCAAGGCCTGCCCGCTCCTGCTCCCGCTCCAGCCCTTATATAATCCACTGTCAACAAAGACTCGAGAATCGGGAACGCTCCGTGCCAGATGAGGGTGTTCGTATTGTGCTGACGTGACTAGACACATGAAGAAGCAGTTGTCTGTTTTAATGTTTGAGTGATTGTTGATGCTGCAATATGTAGTAGGAAGTAGGAACTTCCTATCTTTGCTTGTCTTACTGCATCTTGCAGGAGCACAGTTGGCTTATGTTTTTGGGAGGCCTGTATTTATGGATGCTACCTCATTCTGCCATCTTAGATGAAGTAGTGCAATCATATTGATGTAATTTGGTACATTATATTGTATAATCACATAATCAGATTATTTGACAGAATATTGCAGTTGCAATATAAACTGTGATTCATATCATCAAAAGTTTTTCTTGCTCTAATTTTTTTAGAACTTTAAAATTGTTTAAAGAAAAGTGATTTTGTTAAAAAAAAATAGATATTGTGCGGGTTTGAGTATGATGAAAGGTTTTCACCCATATTGTACACCTTGTTTAGAAATCCAGTTTGGACGCCCTTCTCTCTTAAGCAATTAATTGCAGCCTCTCCGATTTGAAAATTACAGAGTTCATATTGCAATTTTGTTTTTTTGTATTAATTGTTCAGCTCTACTTACCAGTAATTAATTTAGTCAGATGAAATAGAACAGTTTCAGCCATTTTGTTGCATCTTTAGCATTGAGTCTCGGTGACATTGTCGTTGGGTCCAATTTATCAGCCTGTCAGTCAGAGTCAGGGCCGTTCTCCACATCACTGTCAGGCCGGCTGAATAGATAACTAAGTCCCCTGGCATCTGAATAGGCGTCACCACAAAGATATGATGGCTTCACGCTGACAGGCTACACCTGATAAGTTGCCACCAACAAGCAGTGGCATCTGAGTCAGCTGTCTTTTGCCACAACACAATCAATAAAACAAATAGATATTTTCTACAGTCTTAACTGTGCTTAAACAAATACTGCCATTGACCATGTCACTAACTATCAGGAATTACTCTGTATGAGAGGACTTCCTTTCCCCACACAGTAGATCTCCTATTTTAAACTAAATGTATTCATTTTGTATTTTAAACAAAATGTCTTTTAACAGCTTTTTTTATGTTGTGTAGGGCTTTTCTGGTTCGGTAATATGTATGTTTTTGTTCCTTCCTTTGAATGACTTGCTCTGCTTGCTCTTTCCTTTGTTTTATTCCTTTATCTATTATCTGTGTTCAGTGTTTTACTGTTTTTATTTTAAAAGCACCTTGTAACCTTGTTACAAAAGGTGCTATATAAATAAAGTGTATTATTATTTCCTCTCATGGACTTTAAACATATGCTTTTGTGCCACATGTATAGGTGCATTATGCCGTGATGGGAGTATGGGAGTTGCCATCTTTGACCGTAACCATATGCCTGTCTCCACTATGCAACAATCTACAATATGTTTAGGCTGACAGCAGTGCGCTGTAGTGACTGGGCAAAGCATCAGAGAAACATCCACTCGAGGCTTATGCTGTTTCTCTCCCAACTGTTCAGGCAGCAGCACGATGTTGTGCGATGGTCCCCAGCGCATCCTCATGACCCAGTGCACCGCCTCACTGTGTTTGATGCCTAAACAGTTGTGACGCTTAAGAGCATGTGTGTATTTAACGGGCCAGCTCGCATTAGGCCAGTATATGATCCTTCCGAATAAGCATCATGTTGTGGAGCGTTGTAATTACTACTCATCCATGGCACTGCATACTGTAGGCCAGCTGTAAGGGACCCGGGGCTATGTAGCCATGTGGTAATGAGTGTAAATATAGGGCAGTGAAAGCATCTCACACACATACATACATACATGCTGTATGGATCACACATGGATGAACATGGGCTATTGGGCAGTGCATTAAGTGTGTACACCCCTTTTTATGAAGCTATGGTGAAGGCACTTAGTAAAAGGAGGAGAAAGTGCAAGAGACAATAGCAGAGCATAGACGGCGAGAGAGAGAGAGAGAGAGGCAGGAGAGAGAGAGAGAGAGGCAGGAGAGAGAGCAAGGGAGGCAGGGAGAGATGTGTCTTCTGTGTAATTTCTGGCCTCGTCCCCTGGCTTTTATCAGGTAGTGGCAGATGATCCCCTTGAGAGGTGGAGGAGAGGAGAATCTCCCTGAGGTGCTGGGGTTTCACCAAGAAACCACAGTAACATCCACAACCTTTATCCTCCACCTCCTGGTAGCAGGGATAGCTACTATTCAGGACACACATCCATGGATGCCTGACATTATTTAAAAGTGGTGGTGGTGGTGGGTGATTTCTTGGGTCCTCCAGGTGTAATTTTTCATGACAACTCCCTACAATCCAAGCTCTTAAATATGGTTGGTTTTACTGTAATACTTTCTATTCAGCAGTCATTTCTGTCATCTCCTTTTTCTACCCTTAGTAACCTCTCTCTGCTCTGGTGTGGCTTCTGTCCTCTCTGTCTCTCTCTGAGGGTTGTCTTTTCTTCTGTGTTGTATGAAATATTGGACTGAACCCTTAAAATCTGTCCACAATGGCATTGCTTTGGTAATATATAGAACAGATATATAATACAGGTAAGCATCAAAATAATGGAAACACCACAATTATTTTGCTAGAAAAAGATATTTCAAAATCCATTTATTTGTTTTTGTGTTCTTTTGTTTGTTTTGTTGTTGAGTTCTTTGCAAAGTATCAAAGTTAAAAAGAAATTATAAAAATTTATGTAAAATACATTTCAAGCAACAGACAATTATTTTTGCATAACTAGAACTCACCGCATTTGCTTCATTTGGGCTAAACTGTGCCTCCAACTAAAAAGACTGCCTGCTAGTATGAGACGAGCCAGCTGAAAAATCTAGCTCTAACATTGCCTGGCCAGCTACAGTGGTGACGTTAACTGACATAAAGGCTATTGTGTCCAACCTTTTGCTTGCAACAAATGAGGCTGGCAAGATGATATGTGGGTCTATTATTAAGGTACAACAATGAAAATTAAATCACTGTACTACACAAATTGTCCTACCTTGCCCCCTCAATCTAATACCGTTGATATTAGCAGCAGTTTCTATTTGTATTTTTTAGGGCCAGAAATCATAGCAAAAAGACAGTTCTTGCCCCCACAGGATTAAAAGTGTGGGGGCAAGTGCTCAGTTTGCTCTATGGACTAAGTGCTATGCACACATAAACCTGAAGAGAGCACAAATCAAATGGTGCAGTTGAAGAGTCATTTCTAATCATATGGAGAGCAGGCACGGACACCTTGTGCTGAGCATCAAACTGAATCAGGAGGCTATTTGCTCTGGTAAACAAGTTGGTAAATTGCCATAGATGGCAGGAGTAGATTATTGCTGCTGTTTCTGGCTGGTACTGCACTGAGATGAGACACTACCCTTCAATTCTCCCCTCTCTCTCTCTCTCTCTCTTTCTCTCTCTCTCTCTCTCTCTCTCTCTCTCTCTCTCTCTCTCTCTCTCTCTCTCTCTCTCTCTCTCTCTCTCTCTCTCTCTCCATCTGTCTATTTCCCTTGTCTGTTTTTTCTCGATCCAACACAGCAGGGTGCCGCCATCCCCAGCCCTGAATCTAGTAATGACAGTATATAAGAAGCTGCAGACACCAACAGATGAACTATTAGTCATGGTATGGAGTTAGACAAGACAGGATTGAATCGCGGTGTTTGTGCCTTGCCTTATAAGGCTTCAGTGCTGTCAGTGTGACCACACCAGACCAACACACTGACCTTTGGAATGAAGTGTGACAGTGGTAATGAGTGAGATCCAAGGTGCATTTGAGCCAGGACATTGTAAGAGTAAGAATTTAAAGATGTGCTACATGTTGTGCCTGCTGCTTTGAAGTGATAGAGGGGTATTAGCTGCCTGAGAGTTCCCTCCTGTGTTGGTAATCAGTACTGAATGGCTATCGAAGAGAGATGGGAGGTGTCCGCTGCTTCACTGGTGGCAACTAGTACTAAATGACTGAGAGCACATCTTTCCTGCTGAAGAGAAATGGGAGTTGTCCACTGCTTCATCCGTGGTGCTGTACAGCCACACTGTAAGCTGGGATATGTGACTGAGGGGCTTTTTGTGTCTCTGTGATCAATTTGATCTGTAGCTTCTTTGAAGACCCCCTGAAAGCTGCCTTGATGTTTTCTTTAGATAACGGTAGATGTTACCTATAAGGCTGTGTCCCAAACCTGATGATTAGTGATGATTTCTGTACAATAGGAGTAAGCTACTCTAACGCGACATCAGCAGAAGACGTGTTTTAAAGGCATGATTTTACGTGGGTAACGTGAAAGTACTCGAACAGGTTACTTTTAATGATGATTAACTTAGTAACTTAACTAGTTACTATTTAGGGCAAGTAACAAAGTAAAGTAACTAGTTAGTTTCAAAAACAAACTTTCCCCAACACTGCTTGTGCTTGAATCATCTTCCTGCTAATGATAGTGCCTGTGTTTGTATATATGCATGTGTGTGAGTGTGTGTGTGTGCGTGTGTGCGCGCGCATGTCAGGTTAAGAAGTTAATTACTTTAGCCTCTTTGATCAGATTTTTACAGCCATTTTGGTCCTTTTATGGGCTTTTTTTTTATTAAACTATGAAATAATACATTTGTATTGCATATTGGCACTCAATTTGAACCACTAAGATTTTTATTATTTTAAATCATAATATGTACCACAGGTCCCAGACTTCTTTCCCACTGCTGGAAACTCAGGCCTTTCAGAAGATGATGGTGCTGTTTTCCCCTATCTCTGTCAACAACCGCTCCCTCTTCTACCCTTCAATTGAGTTTTCTTTTACAATATTGGTTGTTTTATATTTTGTCGACACTGGTTTGTGTGGGGTCGGTATTTTCACCTACTGCTGGCTGCGTGGTGCCAACAATTTCTACCACTTCAGGCTGCGTACTCAGTTGTTTTCTGATCAAAAATTCTCCATTTTCTTACCTAGGAAGCACTGGAAAGAGGTCATAGGCTCCCACAAATCACCTACGGTGGCTCATGGGGGACAGTAGTCACATTCATATGTGAATATTTGGCAACTGAACAGATCTAATGTGAACAGGTTGAAATGGATAACATGGTATTCCTAATTACTGGAGGCATTTTTTTCCCCATCAGGACAATTTTGTCCCGAGTACCTGTTAATTTCTCACCCTGGAGCTTGCGCATGCATGCTTGTGTATATTCAACATTTCAAACATATCGGAGCATAAAAACATTATATTAAAAGCATCAAATGTTCAGCAAAGACATTGGAGGAAATAGCATATGATAGCGATGATACCAGTGACTTTATTTTTCTAGCATTTGTTATTGTTGTTATCGTTGACAATGCCCTTACAGGCAGAATCAAAAACAATTAAGGCAAAATGAAGATCAAAAATATATATAATAAAAGGTAGAAATCAATCATTTAAAACAGTACAATAGGGCATATCTGTAAAAGTCAGTTTTAAGAAGTGGTCCTAAAGATGATACTGATTTGCCCCCTTTAGACGGGTCGTTCCAAAGGCCCTGATGGCAAAGCCCCTCTCACCTTTAGTATTCTGTTTAGACTTTGGCACCGCCACAAAGGCCTGGCAATCTCAGGCTGCTCTTTGGCTCATAAGGGATTAACATGTCTGTTATGCAGCCCCTGGCCCATCCATGACTTAAAAGTCAAAAGTAAAATCTTGCATTCAGTTCTGAAATTATCTCTTCTGACAGAATTTTCTGTACAGATTTGGTGCTTTTGACTGCCTAAAAAGAGGAGGCAGCTTCCACTCAGAGTAAAATTGCTTTGACAAATCTTGGTTGAGTGGACCAAGTACTAAATCTGCAAAGGTGAATGCAGCCGATGGAAACAAACTGATAGCAATCACATCAGTCTCAAAAATATTGTCACTACTTACATTTTTTATCTAAATCTAAATTGGTTACTTTTGATGTGGTACGTTCAGTGAGTTTTTCTGACGAAGTGGTCAGGCAGCACAAACAGAAGAGTAGACCTATCTAGTGTTTAGAGATTGCTACTAAAACTAATAGGTAACCATTGCACAGATGGTAAAATTGAGTTGATGCAGTCTCATCTTTTTGTACCAGTTGAAAGCCTTTCTGCAACATTTTGTTCAGGCTGAAGACATGAGAGGGAGTTTTGACTAAGGCAGGAAGAAAGAGAATTGCAGCAGTCTAAAGGAGGAGAGATAAAAGAGATGGCAGAGATTAAAGTATGAATAACTTTTTCATATTGCCAAAGGATACGAAAATGGGTAATTTTGGAAATATTTTTCAGCTTGAAAAAAGAAGACTTAAAACCTTCTTACCTTTTTATTAAAACTTAGATTGGCATAAAAATATTGCTTAATTTTTGGCCATCACTTAATATAATAAGTAGACTGTTAATGATATCGATGGAGGCGGGTCTAGAGGGTGTGTGATATAAGACAATTACTTATTTATTCAACAATAAAAAAATAACAAACAAACAAAAAAAAACATGTTGTAATGTATAAACAAACCCCAAACATACTATTTGCAGTTATTTCAGTGACACCAGTAGATATGGCTTATATATCATTTTCCAGCATGTAGTGGACCCAGTGGTAAATTATTGGTCTTGTAAAAATAACAACCAGCATGATAATTATGTATTTAGTCATTCCACTAGGCTGCACAGAGCAGGGACTTTCAAATCTGACACAAAAAAGGAAATATGACAAAGTATAGTCTTTTTTTTTTTTTAAATGCTTTCATAATGTTTAATCAGTTGTCTGTGTGTCATCATTTAGAAAGAAGAAAATGCTGTGTGTGTCTTTGCATATGTGAGTGTCTCACAGAGAGAGAGAGAGAGAGAGAGAGAGAGAGAGAGAGAGAGAGAGAGAGAGAGGAAGACACAAAAAAGAGAGAGAATTCATTAAGAACTTTACCCAAAGCAGATTTACCATTACAAAGCCTTTTCATCAGCCTTATGTTCAACAGGCAATATAGCACACATCAAATCCAGCTGATCACTAGCAAACCATCCCCCAGCCTCTTCAAGGGCATTATACTCTAGCAAGGTATTTTACAGTGCACACACACACACACACACACACACACACACACAACCTCAATGCTCTTCCCACTCATGTGTACATTGGCTGCCGGAGCTGTCTTTGTATCCCATCACCATAACAACTGCCACAGAGCATCTGAAAAAAAGGAAAACTCCAAAGTGAATTTCTCTCACTCAGTTTGACTTGGAGATGGTGAGAGTAGCGGTCGGCAGCTTCTCGCGGCACGTCGGTGTGGTGTGTGTGAAGAAGAGGGAGGCTGGCAGAGGCGCGAGGGCTGCACGTTACTCTGTGTGATTACAAAAAGGGTGGGGGGGGAGGGTGAGATGTGAACCTGAGGAGGTATGAAGTGTGACTTTTCGTAACGAGGGATATACATGACGCCGCACATGGTGAGTGTCAAAACGCCTGCTGCATTCTGCTCACATTCTGGCACGCATGTGTACATGCTTGTGTGTGTGGACAAGTTTATTTGGATTACCATGTGCAAAGTAATTATGTAGTAGTTGTGTGTGTGTGTGTGTGTGTGTGTGTGTATGTCTGCGTGCGTCTGTAGGCTTCAGCACATGTGGATGTTATGTAACGGCTGAGGCTGAGAAACCTTGAGAGAATTCAATAGCAGTGAAAGCTCTCCTGTGAAGCTCATCTGGGGTACCGCTCCATCATCTGACAATATCACCTTATTACATCCTCAAGAGATCTATCAATCAGGATTTATTGGTATTTTATATGTTCAATATTAACCTACAGTATAGTCTATCACTTGTGCTAATTCCCTTTCATACTTTCATCATTAAGTAGGTACTTAAAAGATACACTATGGGCTACAGTGCTCGTATGTCTCAGATAATACAAGATAGATTGTTTCCTTGATATATCCCACTGTAGCTGCAGCCTATAGAATTATCTGTTATGAAATATTAGCATTGGTACCTTGCTCACAGATCCATTTTCCACTCTATACTCAACAGGCTTATACCCATCAGCAGAGATGATAAATGTTTGCAATCATAAGTCACTGAGGAAATGAATTAAGTGAGCTTGTGTGTGCGTGTGTGTGTGTGTGTGTGTAGGGAGGGTGGGTCTTGTGCACATGTGTTTGTGCATGTGTGCAGCTTGCTTTATGAATATGGTCTCAACAATTGATTTTAGACCCTATGCTGTATGTGTATGTTGTCCTCGGGCAATGTATAATATTACTGTCTTTTCATTTTAACTCAAAAATCCACAATGGCTTCAGGATCTCATTTTATTGGCACTAGTCTCCAAAGGAAATGTCTTCATTTCAGTGTTACTGTACAGCTTTTTCCCTGAGTGCTTTTGTTCGCCCAATAATAGCTTATATATTTGCTGCACATGGCCCATTCGTTTGGCATGACAGAACAGAAAAAAAAACCTTCACACACAGACAGAGAGAGCCGTGCACTTCAGCTTTCATCTCTTAACTGCATTATTAAACATCCCCATCCACACGGGTCTTACATCATCCAATCACATCTGTCTCTTCCTCTGCTTCCCCCTCTCCCCTTTGCTCTCCTTGTCTCCCTCCATCAGGCGAACCTGAAGAAGTTTATGGAATATGTTCAGCAGAGGAACATTGAAAAGGTGTCAAAGTTCCTGGAAAAAGGCCTGGACCCCAACTTCCACGATCCAGACACAGGAGGTGAGGAGGTTTACATTAAGCCTTATCCTATCTCTACCCCACCTTAGTCTCTCTATCTCTCTCTCTCTCTCTCTCTCTGTCTTCCTTCACTACAAAATAACCATGTATGGATTTTCTGCAATAAGCCTGCTGCATGCCGGGTAAAGCTGGATTTCTCTCTTTGCTAATCTCCTCATGTTTATGCAAATGTTTGTCCAGCCATTTGTGGAGGGGCCTCTGTTGGATGACCTGTAGTCTGACAGAGGGGCTGTCAAGCTAGGGGAAGATGAGAAAAGGTTTAACACCGACAGGAAGCAGCCACTCAAACAGACTGGAGGCTGACAAACATTACAGCCAAGGCAGCAGTCCAAATGCAGAGTCACTGAAAATGTAAACCCACAGTTTTCACAACTACAATGCACAGTTTTGTCATCAAACATTGGCAGGTTCGGTGAAATATAACACATTGTTGGATGTTTCTTTCCCTCCAAGCAGAGTTAGACAATATTGTCACTGGGTAATACCTTGAATGTTGCTGGTTTTTCCTGGCTCTTACAGAATGTCCTCTAACGCTGGCGTCTCAGCTGGAGGGCTGTGCAGAGCTCATCAAGGTGCTGAAGAGCGGAGGGGCGCATCTGGACTTCAGAACAAAAGATGGCATCACTGCCCTACACAAGGCCGTGCGCACCAAGAACCACACAGCGCTCATAGTGAGTGTAACAGACACACACACACACACACACACACACACACACACACACTATCATAAGCCGGAAGCTGACTCAACCCTTTTATTGCTCTACAATGGCTACACCATTTGTCTGCCCGCAAACTTTGCTTTTCCGTCTGGTTTTGTTGAAAACCGTTGGTGTTCCTACAGAGCAGAGGGTGCTTGAGCCATTTCTAAATGATCAAGGCTTAATATGCCCTCTTTGAATGGGCTGGCATATTCGGTGAATGGCCATGGGTGTAACTGGTTTGAGGAGGCTTGTAAACTAAATGAAAGGGTTTCATATGAGTCATCTAATTGTTTCCCCGTAGAGCCGGAGCTGTTGAATTCTGAATGGGTTATTTCCACTTGGTCATTGTCATTACTCGAATGTTCAATGTCGTTGTGGCATGTAGCGTACGTAAGCCATTGTAGCGCCTGGTACAGCATAGAGGAAAGACCATAATCTAGCTTATTTCTTCAAGTAACTTCTTTATTAGTGTATTTTCAAGTAGTTTTTACATGGGTTTTTTTTGGCACAATAAGCATGATTTTTACTATCCCATAGCACAAAATGACCCATAATATGTCTGCAGGGGTTTCACTGGATTGTTCATCAATACCAATGACTCAGTAATTACTTTACCAGGTGCTGAGATTTCTGGCTTTCAAAACTCACTTTCTGGCCATTAGTGCTACTGAATATTGCAACAAATCTCTGTACCAATCTTGAATTGACTTGGTTGTCAGCATGGACATCTCTAACACTCTGACAGACACAAAACTCCTGGGTTCAAAAGTAGGCTGACCTCAAGAGGAGGCAATCGTCCTTCCTAGTGTGATTGACAACTGTATAATTTAGTGCTGTGCGTTGGCGTCTGTATCCGTCGTACGCCAATGCACAATAGATTCAGGATTCATAATAGACTGGGGACTGCCATCAGGGCTGCTACTGTATAAAGTCCTTTTAACACTACCCCCCCAAACCCCCTTCCCCTCCCGCTAGACGCTGTTGGACTTGGGTGCATCACCTGACTACAAAGACAGCCGGGGGTTGACTCCTCTCTACCACAGCTCCATGGTAGGAGGAGACCCCTACTGCTGTGAGCTGCTGCTGCACGATCATGCACAGGTCGGCTGTGTGGACGAGAATGGCTGGCAGGAGATACACCAGGTAATGCATGTTCACACACACACACACACACACACACACACACACATAACAAAGACCAGTGGCTAATGTGCAGAACACGAATGCTGGTGCAGGTGCACAGTAAGCGGTCTGGTATGGTTTACAGGGTTGAATTGATCTGATGCAATAAGCTATTGTGCATTGCACACACACACACACACACACACACACACACACACAGTGCATGCACATTTACTCAGACATATCTGAGAAGCCCAAAAATGTCATTACCCATATGTGTTTCTGTAGTGTATGGATTAGAGGCCCATAGAAGTGAAGAGTTTATGGGACTACAGAGTTCATTGCCACCCAGACACGTACTCAGTTGCTGCTGTTGCTGCAGCTGTATCTAAGCCAATGGCCGGAGGGCCCAAGCAGTGGTGCCTATCCGTGTTTAGCGCAGAAATAGGTTCCTGACTTAAGGAGAGCAAACGCAGCATATTGTGCGCATTTCATACGCATAAGGCCCCCAAGGCATTCTCTGCTCCGTAAATATAATGGAGGCTAGTGTCTACATGCTGTTTTTGTTTGTGTCAGGGCTTTTTAGGTTATGTCTGAGTGGTGACGAGAGAGAGGCTGGACGTCTATGTGTGTGTATCTGTCTGAAGGACTTGTAAATGGAACCAAAGAGACAGCTGTGGGAGTCATCACTTCTGTTGCTGACACTGAATGCGAAGGATCAAGGACAAGATAGTGACTGGCAACATTTAGCTATGAATGAGACTAGGTGAACTGAACTAATGTTGAATAATACTTTTTACAAATCTGACATGTTGCTTGTTAAACATTTAGCTCCAAGCCGCTCAATCCTTACTTGTCTTAGGAGTGGACACTGTTCCATTCCTATTTGATCTGTTGCCACTGTAAATATAATAACTCATTTGAATGGCAGGAGAAAGTCAACTCAGCCAACAATAATACAGAATGAGGCACCATGTCAGTCAATATTTGCCTGTCTTCTGCACCGCTGTTTCATTACTTGCATGTTCCCACCAACTCGCCCCTTTATCTCTTTTTCTGCTCTCCTCTCCTCCATGGTTACCGATCTGGTCTTGTTCATAAGAAGGGCTTATTATTGTCATTACTTACTCTAGGTTAAAATAACATAATTATGAGGCAAAATTGAAAATGTACAGACAGTGCTGGTAAATCCTGTGGCCCAGCTGAACTGTTTTTCAGCCTAACGTAAAGAAAGAGAACAGAAAGGAGAAAAAATAACATGCAATTTAAACCAGTTGTCAGTTATGGGTGAACTATTGTAACTATTGTGTTCTGGAGTCCTGATCTCATGCCAGTTGAATGAACTTTTTACTCGCTTAGAGGAAAGTTGACTCAATCCTCTGCAGTGGAAAGTCAATGGTTGGTTTGCGGTGTCTTGTCTCTGAGCAGAGTGGTCCTGTCTCCATCACACACCGCTTCTGTCCTCCAAGACTTCTCCACACCGGAAAAGAGGGCTACCGGAGGGAGAAATGAAGACATATAGTGGGAAAGAGAAGTCTTTGAGTGGGCGTCATTTTGACCTGTGTTCCCTCCCCAGTGTGCCAACATTGTAGGGATTTAAAGAGGGATGGAGTGTTAGCCCAAGGCACTGGCATAGCTGCGACATGAGTTTTGAATCGGGTCATGATTCTGTTGAGTGTTCATGAATCCTAGATAGTGAATAGTAAAGCCAATAGTCCTTTCGTCCTACACACTTCCTCTCCATGTCCTTTCTCACTCCCTCTCCACCTCTCTCTCCCCTTCCTTTTCTCTGTTCCCTCTCCAGCATTAGTATTCTAGTGGTACATATTGTGTACAATAGGATACACTGTGGAAGGTCTGATAACAGACAACAATCCCAACATCATTTGTGCTCCGTCTCACTGCTGTCACACACTCTTAGCGAGAGAGAACAATGGAGAGAGAGAACAATTACTAGGGGGAGCTTGTGTGCTTGTTTGTCAATGACACAGGACAAAAACCAGGGGAGAGGGAGGGAGAACTGGAGAGGAGATGGATAGAGATTAGATGAATAGTTTATTGCACCCAGTTGTGTGAAACAAAGGAGCTGAGAAAAGGCATCTCTCTTGCCAAAAAACTTTAACTCACAGATTTACATTTAGCCTCAGGTATGTGATGTAAACAAGGTTTTCCCTTGCTTTTAGAGACTGTTAACAACACCAGTAAAGGGATTTCTATGCAAGGAAAAAACAACGGACCACATTCAGTAGCCCAAGGAAAAACAAAAGGAAAAGATTAAACTTTTTGTAATATTTAGGTGGTCTGTATAAAAACTTTTTTGGGCTGCCTAAGGGCATTTTCACTTTATATCGCTTTTATGTAACCACATTTTGTGCCAATTAAATGAAAATGGCGGTTGCATGATGTCCACTTTGTTTCCATAATGTCTGTTCAGCTGGTGATGTCGAGTGGCATTTTTTTACATTGTAAAATATAAATAGGTTGTGTAAATAAAAATAGATACATGCAGGAATGTTACATTTACCACTGGCTTCAGTTTTTGCGTATATTGTCTGACTATGGCAAGAGAAGACTGCTTGCACTGGCTTTGGCGATGGAGCCAGAGGAGAGGACTGCAGTCAGTTATGTGCATAGCATGAATTTCCACCTCTTAACTGTGATTGGTTGGCTCACAAAAAAACGCAGTCAGAGGGGTGTCCTGGTGGCTCAGTTGGCTAAGGTGCTTACCATGAACCCATGACATCCTTGGCTCAAATCCAGCCTGCGACCATTGTCACATCTCCTGTTCTCGCTCTCTCCAGTACAACAAAAGTGAATTAAAAAAAGCTCAACTCAAGCACATTGTTCTAAAATGTTCTTTGTGTGTTTTTTAGTTTAAAGACAAGGTTCCCCCTTGTCTCTACAGTGGCAGTTTGAAAAAGTGGAATAGTGTGAACACACCCTTCTTTAAATCTGCTCCCTCAGGCATGTCGCCACGGCCACGTGCAGCACCTGGAGCACCTGCTTTTCTACGGAGCTGACATGAGCGCCCAGAATGCATCTGGAAACACCGCCCTGCACGTGTGTGCTCTCTACAACCAGGTACCAATGATGAAGAAAGATGGATGGCATTATGATTTGTGTGTGTGTGTGTGTGTGTGTCCGTGCGCGTTGTGTCAGTTTGCACACATGCATGTAAGCTTTTGTCTTTTCGTTTACCCCCTCAGAGGGTTGTGGGTCAGAGACAGCAGCGCTCCTGGAGCTGGTATGGATTCAGTGTCTTGCTTAAGGACTGTCATGGGGGCCTGAACCTGGGCCTTCCGATTTGTTACTCTCTACACCACCCTCTGTGTGTGTGTGTGGGTGTGTGTGTATGCATGCATGAGAGTATGCACTCTGAAAATTAGAGCTATGAGTAATGTCATTAGACAAGCCACACAAAACAGCTTGTTACTCGATTGATACATAAATCCACAGATGTAGTTATGCTGCTGTGTTGTTGGAACAAATCTCTTCCCTCATACAGTACACCACTAGATATTGTGCACAGTAAACTAGGCTCTGATCATAGATCACATGTGCACATGCATATTAGTGATGATGATGAAGAGTGGCAGTCTGAAGCGGGGGTATCCCTTTCCTGGTCATTATGTCCACTGCATTAGGAGCCTCTTGTGAGAATGGATTGAAAGGGGAGATGTAACAGAGAGCTGGTCCAAGTGGGAGCATGGCAGCAAAACAGGCAAAGGTCAGAGATTTGACTCCCATGTGGGTCGCTCTCACTGTAAATTTATCCGCTTGCTTTGGATGAAAGCAAACACCTTTTTTTTTTCTTTTTTTTTTGTTATATATATAATTGGATTGATGCCTCACAGACCCTTGGGGCCAGATTGTGACTGTGTGCAATTGTACAGGAGCAGGAAAAGGATGTACAGTACCTGTCCTCATGAGGCTCAGTGATCAGGTTTGTTTCTCTGTCTTGGAGTGACAGTTCCTCTCCAACCTGACGCTAGGAATTATTCATCGGTTCACAATGAGGATCTTGCCCCAATCATTTTGCTGAGCGTGCCCTTTGTTGTTTTGCAAGATTTCCACAAAAATCAGCATCTACTTGCTACCATGTGCCGTTTTGTCCTGTTTGATTGGGCTGCTGGAAGAGAGACTGGAGGATCCTTGTCTACTGCTGCATTGGGAAATAGAGAGTAGTACTCAGTTCATGAACATTAAATGAGCACTTAACTGTATGGTCCCCTTTCCCCTGTCCTTTATCTCTCTCTCTCTCTCTCTCTCTCTCTCTCTCTCTCTCTCTCTCTCTCTCTCTCTCTCTCTCTCTCTCTCTCTCCATTTCTCAGTAGTGAAATGTAAGAAGTGAGTGAGTGTGTGTGTGTGTGCGTGTGTGTTTGAGTGTTGTGATTTTAACTGTGACCTGCTCAGCTGATTCCAGTCATGAGGAATGACCTGCTTCCATTGGACTGGAACACTGTAGTCTCAGGAGAAGCACTGTGTGTGCGTGCGTTTGTGCGTGCGTGCGTTTGTGCGTGCGTGCGTGCGTGCGTGCGTGCGTGCGTGCGTGCGTGCGTGCGTGCGTGCGTGCGTGCGTGCGTGCGTGCGTGCGTGCGTGCGTGCGTGCGTGCGTGTGTGCGTGTGTGCGTGTGTGCGTGTGTGTGTATCAGCAAGGGTCTGGGAAGCACAGCATCAATACTTAATACAAGCTGTTTGTAACACAGACACGTGACCAAAGCCATTACATGTTCCACTTCTCATCAGAGGGAGAGGGCAGGAGGTGGGAGTTTGTGTGTGTATGTGTGTGTGTGCGTGTGCGTGTGTGTGTGTGTGTTGGGTAGGGGTAGAGCGGAGGAATAGTAGGATTTACAGTTACTTCTATAACTTCTTGTTAGTCTACATTCTGCCCACAGACTCTGCCCCACCTCTTGCGTGCTTCCACTGTTGTGGAGGAGTATTATCCTGCCAGTGGAGGCTGGGCGCCACGTTGAGCTGATCGATCCCAGAAACAGTGTCTCTTAGTGGGGTTCCAGCAGGCTCGACACAGGCCTGGCCCGGATGATTATGTACAATGACAGAAAGGAATGGGGGGGTTGAATTGACCAGGAAACTGCTACTTCAGTGGCAGAGATCAATAGATCCATAGGAGAGAGAGGGAGAGAGTCAGAGAGGGAGAGGGAGAGAGTCAGAGAGGGAACAGCCGGAGGGGGTCAAGGAAGGAGAGAGAGAATGGAAGCGAAGATAACATAATCGGCAGTAGAAGAAGCTTGATCGATGGAGTGAATGTCCCATTCCTCAGGGTTGGCTGGCCAATAACATTTGCTAGCTGGGCTTCCAGCATGGGGGATTGTCAACAACAGCAGTGAATGTAGGCACACAGCAGGGGGGCCTTTCCCTGGCAGACAGAGTGGGTGGGGGTGCAGGGGTAGATTGTGTGTGTGTGTGTGTATGTGTGTGTGTGTGTGTGTGTATGTATGTGCAGTATGTGTGTGTGTGAGTGTTTGGGGGGTGGGGGGTCTGGAGAATGATCGAGAGAAGACAGTAGATAACAGCAGGTAGGGACACCATTGATTAAAGGGAAATTAAAGTGAAGAGGAATAAAAACACATCTGTCTGAACTGGTTAAGCCTTGGTCAGACTACAAGAAGTGACATTACAAGAATAACATTGATGAGGAATTTTGTATGAGACTTCTTTCACTTAATTTGTTTTGCTTAATTGCATACTTATCTGGACCGAGCCAGGCATGCTGCCATTTTATACTGCTTTATTTTAAGATGTATTCCTTCAAATTAAATTAAATTATATAGAAATTTATGAAGAATGGCGCAAGTGGAGTTGGAAATCTTGCTGATATAAACTATCTACATGAGCCGGCGTTGTTCTGACTTCTCTTCAGTTCATTTTTTTCTATTTCTCCCTTGAACTCAACTCCCATTGGCTGTTGCCAGTGTCACTCTCAGATTCCAGATTTGAGTCTTGTCCCACTCCGTACTACACAAGCCCGACCAGACTTTTGTCGGCAGGCCCGAGTAAAAGAGTAAAAGTTTTATTTTCATGACAAAAGCCATTAGGTCGGGCGCCCCGGTGGTTCACCGAGTAGAGCGCGTACCATAAGGCTCAGTCCTTCCCGCAGTGACCCGGGTTCGAGTCCGCCCCGCGGTCGTTTGCTGCATGTCCTCCCCTCTCTCTCTCCCCCATACCTTCCTGTCTCTCTCTCACACTTTCGCTATCAATAAAGCATAAAAATGCCTAAAAAAAAAAAAGAAGTCATTAGGTCACAAAGCCATTTTCTTTTTTAATTAAAATCTATATCATAATTTCTAATTACTGGGCCAATTTAGGTGCACTAGGGGAGGAGGTGATCCACTGTACTGTTCATGTGCCATATGGCCTAATGTTAGACTGCACTCCAGCCAACCCCATATTAAATCTTTTCTCCCCCCTCACATTGGTTTTAGGGAGACAGACTTAAGCAGACTTCAGACTTTATATACAGTACATACACAACCTATTCCCCATTTACCCTTGTCTTTAGGAGGCCATTTTCAAAGAAATACCTGTATCACAGGCTGCAGTATCATGCTGTTTTTGTGTACACTAATGAGAAAACAAGGTAGCCCCTGTGAAGTGCTGTAGCTTTCAAGCATGGAGTGAGAGCTAAAAATTTCAATAAATGTTTGTTCAGATGTTTGTGACAGCCATATTCTAATCTATACTCTAATGTAAAATGGAGCTCTACATTCTGTGAAGGATGTGGGACTTGCTCATTCAACCCTAATGAGGAAATGAATCCTCCAATTTATAACTACGGCTGTGAGAGGAACCATCTGTCACACTCTTTATACATGACTGACCCGCGTCATTACTGTAAAGTACTTGACTTAGCTCACTATCTATTCCTTTCCTATGCAGCTAATGTAATGACTTCTAGCAGACCAGGGTAAGCCCTACTGGAATGGTTTTCCTAATGAATTCCTATAGGAAGACTTGGAGAGGGAGAGCAAGACAGATGTCCCACACTGTAATTGGCCTCCTGGTGTATGTGTATATGAGTGTGTGTGTGGGTGTGGGTGTGTGTGCACGTGTGCGTGTCTGTGTGTGTTTGTGTATCTGTTTATATTTGTGTAGTCAGTCATTAAATGGCAAGAAGCCAGCTGTTGAGGTTCTCCAACCTCCATTCATCTCCCCATTTAAAATCACAATGCACACTTACAGTTCACACTGTACACATGCATGCACGCATACACACACACACACACACACACACACACACACACACACACACATCTTGTAACATTGGTGCACTGTAAATGGATAGATGTGCTCATTCAGGTGTGCTACTACAGCCAAATTCCTTAATGCTCAACATTCAACACTGACAGACAGTGGATTTTTCCTTTTCTTTTCCACTCATTTTCAAAACACCTTACAGGTAACAGATAATGAGGTGACATTTAACCACTGATTCTTCATTCCCAGAAGAATAGAGACAGCTTGGTTTTGGGAAGCTTGAGTTCCTCAAATTTGTGGGTTGCAGAACAATACCCACCTCCCCACCAGAAGAACATCAGTTAATGTAACTCCTCATTTCCGCAGTTTTAACATGCCATCAGCTTGTGTGTAACCACAAACATTTGTTGAAATTCTTAGTTCTCACCCCATATAATCCATGGTTATCAGGTGAGTTATGAAACACTTTTCATAAAGACTGTCTTGTTTTCTCATTAGTGTGCAGAAGAAATTAGCCTGTAATACAAGTAATTCTTAAAAGATGTCCTCTGAAGAGACAAGGATAAACAAGGCACAGGTTGTGTTGGGTATTATGATCCACCTGAGTGTGTCCCGCTGTCTTTCTCTATTCTTTTCCCTGTTACATGTCTCACCCTTCTCTCCTACATTCCTTTTATACCTCTCTCCACCTTGCTGTATTCCCTCATATCCCTTTCTTCTGATCTCCCACATTCCTTCATAGATTTCTCCCCAAAGCTTTGGCAAATAAACATGTTTTTTTTTTAACCCAGGTGAAGAATAGCACACACACACGAATACATATCCATATGTAGGTACACATACACATTCATGTACGCGCACACGCACACACACACACACACACGTCTGTCTAAATAAAACATGCAAGCTAATTGATCAATTTATACACTGATGTTCACTCATCACACAGTTGGCTCCTTACCTTTTGCTTATATAGACAGATGAAATGTTGATCATTGGGATCATTGTGCCTCTTCACTTCTCTGAGAGAAAGTGTGTTTGTGTGTGTGTGTGTGTGTGTGTGTGTGTGTGTGTGTGTCTTTGTCAAAGTGTGTGAACACATCTGCATAATGTATGAGTGATTAGCAATTAGCTAAGCTAACAGCCGTAGGCGTTCATCTATATGGATTTTTACCTCTATTAGACCCTTAGCAGTAACATTGGCTATTAGCAGCAAGAACGGTCACATATTTATTCATGAGACCTGCAGGCTCTATTTACACGTGTATGTCCTCCCCATGTATGTTTACATGGATTATGTATTTTTATTTAGGTCTAGCGTGTCCAAGTTGATGGTATATATACCATGCTCAGCTCAGGATAGAGCACACCACCCATGCAGCTGTTATCTAGACGTTTTACCAATAGAAGGCGCTCCAGTGACTCAGTCTGTCACTCATACAACAGCCTACTTGATGTAGTACCATGCAGTGGTTCATCAGATGTGCTCAGTTTGATGTGCACATGAACATTATTAACTGAACCACATGTTCAATTAATCTGTGTGTGTGTGTGTGTGTGTGTGTGTCCCTGCACGTGTGTGTATGACCCAGTCGAGATCAGAGTCACTAGAGTCGTCGTGCTCATTGTAGAGCACAGCCAGTCCTGTTAATTCAGCTCTCAGTGTTAAATTACATATCGACCCTCAGCCTGCCAGCACATAAACCCATAACCTCGCCTATCAGTCTACAACTGGGCTTTTTCTGCCAGAGGGGATCTATGCACATTTACACACTAATAAAATATGGCATGAGTCTGACACAAGAGAGAGCTGTGATTGTAAACTAGTGAGGATACCCCATCTGTCGTACTGTGTTCTCTCTGTGCAGCTGATTCTATTTCAAGGTTTTCATATGTGTTCATACATGTTTCTGTGTAATGAGTGTAGCCCTAACTATGATGGTAACAGGCTCTGGCAGTGGGTATGAAAAGAGCTGAGCTTGTAGCTGTAAGCTGGCGACGCTCTGTAAAGGGCAGGCAGCTGCAGACTAGAGGCTCTGAGGGTCAGAGGAGATCCCCAACCTGATGTTTAATGCCCTTTAGAATAACACTCCCACTGCACACACACATGCACATGCACACAGAGTGAGTGCTTTGCATGTTTGATTCTCTTTGCAGGGGCTCTCCATCTCCCTTTCTTTCGATTTCTTTTTTCCTCTCTTGCTTTGAGTTCACTTGTAATTAAAAGATTTAGCTCTATGGAGACCAATTAGAGGCTTGGAAATGGCACCCACAGGAGCCTCATACATCACTGTGTGTGTGCGTGTGTGTGTCAGTGTGAGTATGTGCGTGTGTGTGCTTGCGTGCTTGTCTGTGTTTGTGTGTGTGTATGCTATTACGTATGCTAAAGTCAAATACCATGACATTTTAAAGGCCTAGCCAAACACATAAATCTACACCCTTTTCTCTCTCCTTTGTCATTCAGGATAGCTGTGCACGAGTTCTCCTGTTTCGAGGGGCCAATAAAGAGATAAAGAACTACAACAGCCAGACTGCCTTTCAGGTATGGATGACATCCTCCATCCTCCTCCACTCAAGAACCACTGCCTGTTATCATGAGTACATTCAGTCCCTTCATTTAAAGAACTACAAGGCATTTAAAATTCTCTGTGTTTGTATGTGATTCCATTATAGCCCATCATTTAATAGTTTATTAGCTACTACATTTTGGGTCCAGTTTCCCTACGTTTCTATTTTGCCAGCACACACACACAACCACACATTCGACCGCCATCTAAGCCACGCCCCCTTCTGGGGGATAAACAAACCAATCTCACCATTATGCTCGGGTAGGTAGGCAGCTACACAAGAACTTTCCACTCCGTAAAGTAGTAGTACATTGAGCCATAACCCAAAATTTGTCCTGCGATGGCAACACAGGTAGCTACGCTTCATTTTTACCTCCTGCAGAGCATGAGAGGTATATTCAAAGGTTGAGTTAATTCCCCTAAATGCTTGCCTTTTCACTATAGATCAGACGAGTTTGATCAGCCCACTTAAGTATTTGTTCACTAAATTAATTAAATTAGGAAACACATATTTTTAGATTATTGCGTGATCCAGCATGAACCTGGGCGATCCCGATATATGGAAAAGTAAAAGTTAATTGTTCAGCCTTCATGCCCCCTCAGTCTTCCTCCCTCAAAGTGGATCAGTGACCCAACTCAGTGGCCAGACATTACATATACCGATCAGGGTTAGTAAAAGTAAATGCTTCATTATTTTGGTTTTGATGGCAGTCCTGCTTTGTCTATGCTACTAACTTGAATGAGTGACTCCACTGTCCAATCAGCCGCCCACTGAATAGCTAGATGGCAAACTAGCAGTAAACTGCTAACGTCTCTGAGAAGCGGAGATCGGGATTTTTACACTCGTTATAGTTACAATCCACAACACAGCAACTTTCCAGCGTGTTTTTCCATCTGTTTAAACAATGTTGTGTGGTCTCAATTAAGCTCATTAACTCATGTACGGACAATACTCTTAAATATGGACAATCGTCTTCTTTCGCGGCCTTCATCAAACATGCTCCATGACACGGTGCCGGTTGAACGTATGCTACTCCTTGGCCACTCCACATTAATGTGATTGGTCAATGTTTTTTTGGGGGGGGGTTTGTAACTGCTACAGCGCAGGCAGGGGAGACTGTCAAGAGAGACTATAGTATCCATGCCTTACATCATTAATATGACAGAGCTGAATGGATTTGAATGACTTGGCTTGCATAGACTAATATTGCCACATTCAATATGTTGATTCCACTTCAACAATAAAGCAGCGTAATGGCTCCCACCCCCGCTGGCTTGCCAGTCTGGCCGGTGTCTGAATTCCAGCCTTGCTGCTTGATGAAGTCTGTGTGAAATTGACATTGACACAGATTTCCTGGGCAGATCAAAGTTAATTTGTTTGTACACAGGGCAGGCTGGCTCCACACATTGCCCAGAACACTGCCATACGTACAGATTTTACACATCTGCTACAACCAAGGAATAAATGTGTGAAATATTAATTAGGAGCGAGAGAGAAAGAGAGGGACAGGGAGAGAGAGAGTGGGATGTATTATGGTTAATAGTGGGTTGTTTTTGTTTTGGAGGTTTTTATGGTCAGTTTTCAGTTTCCATGGCATAACATTTTGCTGCTGTTTCCTTTCCCTCTCTTATCTCTTCATCACTCTCTCTTCCCTGTACTCCCCCCCCCCCACCCAGGTGGCTATTATAGCAGGAAATTTTGATCTGGCTGAAATCATAAAGATCCACAAAGCATCAGATGTTGGTAAGTTGACAGCAGTGATAGTATATCATCAGGCACCCTGTTTTATGGGTTTAAATGTGAATGGAGTGTGAGGGAGGCGTCAGATTGAGGGAGGGGTGGAGTGTGGTGGGGGGCGGCGGGGTGGAAGAGATGTTCAAGGATGAATATAGAGGACGGGGAAAGGAAGGGAGGGAGGTAGAAATATAAGGGGTGGGGAGAAGATTTGAGTGGTTCTGTGGATTCCTGCTGGGTTGAGCTTTTTGTAACAGAAATATACAGGAAAACTCTGCCATCTAGTGTGGAAAGGAAGAAATACACTGTGAAATACTGTTATTCAAATCTTTTGTCCTTAAAATGATAAATGTGTTGAATGTACTGATCTATGAAACCAGACATTGTTTGTCACAATTTTTATGCTCGGCTTCTGTGATGTTTTCATGATGAGAACATTTTATCAGTGAATTACAGCTACAGTGAAAATGCATCTTGTATCTCCATAATCAAAGTTCTACTAAGCGTCAAAATCCAAGCCTGGACTGTGGCTATTGTCCCAATTTCAATATCACTATTTTGTCATTTCTGCAGCTGGCTCTTCATGTCAATATGCCAATTCAAAGTTGTGATTTTTGTCAAGAATAGCACCACAATTGTTCGCTAACCACATCTGATTGGTTTTGTGATAACACTTGAATCACTGGATCCTTCATAAAACATAGTTTGCAGCTACGTAAACACATTGCATATTAAATGGGATCACAGCCTTGAGTCAGCTTAGTGTCTTTGTTGTCATAATTCTTTTAGAGTTGTTTTTTTAAAGAAAAGTGATTTTGTTAAAAAAAAATAGATCTCAGTGTGCAGGATTTTGAGTTTGAGTATGATGGAAAGTTTTCACCAATATTGTACTTGATTCATGGACCAAAGATTACCTGAAGCTCTAAAACACCTTAGAAATCCAGTTTGAACACCCTTTCTTAAGCAAAAACCTCTCTCTTCCTCCTCCCAGTGCCTTTCAGGGAGACCCCCTCCTACACCTACCGTCGACGTGTGATGCCCGGCCCCCTGCCCTCGCCGCGCTCCTTGCTCCGCTCCGCTAGTGACAACAACCTGAACGGGGACCACGATCACGGCCACGGTCAGGTCCCCCGAGAAAGCCGCGGCCGCCAGGGTCACTCCCCCGTCCCCTCGCTGCGCAGCCTGCCAGCGCTGGGCCAGCAGCACAGCAGCCTTGGAGAGGTGAGGGTGTGTGTGTGTGTGTGTGTTTGTTTCTACTGTATGTGTATGGGAAAGACAAAGAAGTGAGCAGGAGGTAGTGAGGGTGTGTATGTATGTTTCTATGTGTATGAAAGAGTGAAAGAGAGGTGAGACTGTGTGTGCATATTAGATTTTTCTGTCTGCATGTGAGAGTGAAGCATAGAGATTAAGGAACAATTAAGAGAGATATATGATAGGCAGAATCCAATTCCTTTGTATTTTAACTACATATGTTAGACTCTTATGTCATATGCTTATACCAGCACATGACACTGTGGAAGAAAACTGTGGAAGACAAGGGAGTGGCAGTTTGACAGGTTTATTTGATCTGCAGGTCGGGAGCCAAGGAACTCAAAATCTGGATGATTACACAGAGTTTTATAGTGTTGAATATTCATGATTATGTTAATACAGATAGAATATAATTAAGCTATTGGCCAGAGGGTATAAGGTCATATGAACAAGACTGAACAACCAATGATAGTTATAGTTCTAGCACTTGAGATGTGTAACAAGAGGTGACCGTATTCACTGTACCAGTATTCTTAAGTTTTAGGCACTTAAGGTGTGAATATGGGTCAATGGTAAGTGAGCATATAGGAATGTTGCTTAGTGTAGGTATTCCATTTCCATTAGGTTTCCAATTCCATTAGGTTTCTTAGGTTTCTTCCTCAACAACACTGTCCAAACTCCTCTCCTGTCCCGTGTCAGAGCCGTCATGGCGAGGTCCCAGACAGCAGTCTCCAGAGCACAGGCAGCTCCAGGTCCTCCCACTCCCGCTCCCCGTCGCTCCATCACATGCACGAGGAGGACAAGCCGATCCCCAGGAGGTCCCACAGCCATGGCTACCCGCACGGACACGGCCCCCGCGGAAGACTCAGGTCTGTTAGGTGTGATTTTACCTCAACTTAGTTTTATTTATTTTTTATGTTTTTTTTTGTTTGTTCGCTAGGCAGGGTACGGCTAAAAGAGCTTGAATAGAGTTTATGAAAACTGGTTTTGAAGCACACACATCCTCTTTCTCCCTGCTCCTAATAAGCCGTCTCCATACTGGTACAAACACATAGAGCTGGTGCAGAGGAACAGTAGGTTTTATCATGTGTGCAGGTGTTCAACTGGTTGAACACTTACCGGTATTGGCAGCTACTTGTTTTAAATAGGTAATCAGTGATCAGCCTACTGATTATGCACCTACTCTGATATTTAAACCCAATTTCACGAAGCAGGAAGCTTCATGTGAGTGATTCTGTTTGAATCACTGGTTAGTCACCAGGCGGGATGCTGCATCTCATTCCGTCTGCTACTGGTGATAAACATGACATACCATTTATCAGTGCAGCATCTTGTTTATTTATTCATACATCAATCCCAGGTGCATATGAAGTCATTTTCCTGTCTAAACTGTGCTTACAACTTGCCCAGACTACTGAAAGTTCAAACTTGGAAATGCATCTGAAAATATATAATGATAAATCAGTACTGGATTGGTAGCGGCAGATTGTCTTACAAAAAACAACCATATATAACCAATAAAAATAAATAACTTTTATCATTCAGTATGAGTTCTCGAAAAACTGCATTTGGACACGCCGAGTGTGTCCAGTGCTCCTGGCAGGATCTGGGGACAGTGAGCAGTAGCATGGTGTGTGTCTGGCAGAGACAACGGTCCTGTTTACGTAACAAGCTAGGCTGAAATGCAGCCCTGCTCCTGCTGGGAGGACAGAGGGCACATGACATACTCCAAAACTGTGTGTGTGTGTGTGTGTGTGTGTGTGTGTGAGCGAGCGTATAGCCACGTGCAAATGGCTGTGTGCGTGGGTGCTTGCACAGTTCAGAGAGAGACAGATGGAAAGGGGCTAATAATGATCACCATGGGGACCAATTGAACACAGCCAAGCTGTGTGTGTGTGTGTGTGTGTGTGTGTGTGTGTGTGTGTGTGTGTGTGTGCACGTGCACAGGAGAGAGACTGAGAGACAGGATACATCCTGAAATTAGAGCTATGAGTAATGTCATTGGACAGGCCACTCACTTCAAAACAGCTTGTCACTCGATTGATACATAAATCCACAGATGTAGTTATGCTGCCATGGTGTTGGAACAAATCTCTTCCCTCATACAGTACACCATTAGATATAGTGCACAGTAAACTAGGCTCTGATCACATCTTGGAGCGATAGATTGAAGTGGTTTACTGACACTCGGTTTGTTAAGCCTTTTATTATGATCATATGTCAGAACAAGATTACCTACGCACACACTTAATGTGATTCCTGGGTGCCACACACTCTGTATGTGTGTGTGTGTGTGTGTGTGTGTGTTTGTATGAGGCAAAACAGTCTGATGTCTGACAGGGGAATTGCATTACAGACACAGCTCCAGCCGTCCTCTCCTCTCCCTCTAATACTCTCCTGTCACTTCACTCCATCCATCAAAGACTCTCTCTGTCTCTTTTTTTCTTCCTGTCTTGCATTCTTTCATTCATGCACACACAAACACACACACACACACACACACACACACACACACGCACGCACGCACACACACACACACACACACAAAAACATGTACACACAGTGGTGTCAAGCTATGTTTTTACGGCCAGAGAGCAATCAACACCCTTTTATTATATCATGTAGCATGCACTCCCCACACACCTTAGAAGCTGCTGCTGTGGGATCTCTAGTGTGCGAACAGTGAACAATGTTCCTCAATCTGATTTTGAATTATAGCAAGTAAATTTGGTTCTGCCAGAAGTGGAATGACTTTCAGTTCCATAACCAACAAATTCACACTTGTGTCTCATAAGGTTAACAAATTAACTGCTCCTCTCTCTAGTATACCTGGCACTTCATCAGCATTAATGTCCCCAAACAGAGATACGTTTCTTTTGCTCTGTCACTGTACTCATTTCGTGCAGGGTTGATAAGTTTTGCTCTGTCACTGTACTCATTTCGTGCAGGGTTGATAAGAAGGAGCCTGAAGGGAGGGAAGAAGATAGAGAGAGAATGGGAAGCAGGGGAAGAAGGATGTCCACTGTGTCCTGGCCTACATGGCCTTCTGTACTGCGGGAGTTGAGACCTTGTTCTTCCGTGTGCCTTACCTTTACACCCAGTATCAAAGTGAGGTGAATGTATAAATAGCCCAGAAGGAGCAGCTGGTCTCCACGGCCTGAACTTACACCTGAGGGAGACTGATGCCGTCCTTGAATGACACAGTGCAGACTAATATTCTCTTTCTTTTTTCTCTTTCTCTTTCTCTCTCTCTCTCTTTCTGTCTTGCTGCCTCTCTCTCTCTCTCTTTCTTTTTCTCTCTCTCTCTCTGACCTTCTGTTTATGCCCATGGTAACTCTAGGGGCATCATGGGTACCAGGGGAGTGTGAAATTAGCTTGGCTGGTCAACAGCCCGCCTAACGGCAGACTCCAGCAAGTTCCTGTGGAACTCGCCATCACTTCCTCCTCCACGGAGGTGGGCAGTGCTGTCAGCGCTCCAACAGCTTGGCCGGGGTTCAGCAGAAAGTTTGGATGGAGGCACTGAGGGAGGTTTTGGATGGGTCAGACTGGCATATTAGGACTAGACCAAAAAAGAGCAGCACAACAAGCACAGCACAACATGGCAGTTTAATGGCAGTGTGGGTATAAATACAGTTTATACAGTTGACAATATGACTTAACAACAATACTGGGTTTATAATATGATATTGTCGCAACATTATAATAAGGGTTCAGAGCGACAGTTCCTAATTTCATAGTTTATAGCAGAGCGAAATCAAAATGTAAATGAAATGCACCTTTTTATTCAAAACAAATCTTTTTATTCAAGCTATTCAAGCCAAATTGAATCTAGGGTTTTCACTTGAGTCTTGTTTTTTTCACTTTATTTAGATTTTCTTTATGTTTATGACTGTGTTCTTCTGACCATCAGATAGAGCTAAACAAGAACTTTCCAATGATATATAACACAAGGTTTTGGCCAAAATGTCACTTACGCCCCTTTTGCACCAAACCCTTAATATTTAGATTAAAGCATAGTTGCCTACAGCAGAAAGGGGCTAGGCTACTTGTATTGATAATTTATCATTAGCAGACAGTGTTTTGGCATGGTTTTGTTTATGAAAGGGAAATTGTGATATTGAGTTGTGAACCTTGTTACCTAGTTATAGGTAGTCATATAAGGGGCAACAGGGTAGGGTAGTGGTTAGAGAGATTGTCCCTCAACTGGACAACCTGGGTTAAAGCCCCCATGTCGGTAAGCATTCGCCCTACTGAAGTTTCACATCACAATATGTTTGTTTCTTTCCAAAACACTTGAGCGGGCGGTCTTTAATCAAGTCTCTGAATTCCTTTCTGAGAACCGCCTGTATGATCCCAACCAGTCTGGCTTCAAACGCGGACACTCTACCGAGACTGCGCTCTTGTCTGTAGTAGAAACACTGCGATCAGCTAGAGCTGCCGGTCAGTCCTCTGTCCTACTGCTACTTGACCTATCGGCCGCCTTTGACACGGTGAACCACCAAATCCTCCTCTCCACACTCGCTGAGCTCGGCTTCTCAGGATCTACCCTCTGCTGGTTTGAGTCCTACCTCTCAGGGAGATCCTTCAGAGTGTCTTGGAGAGGGGAAGTGTCTAAATCCCACTACTTGTCCACAGGGGTACCTCAAGGGTCAGTGCTTGGACCCCTTCTCTTTTCATTATACACCACCTCATTGGGTGCAGTGATCCGCTCACATGGCTTCTCTTATCATTCATATGCTGACGATACCCAGCTCCTCCTGTCGTTCCCGCCAGACGACCCCACAGTCTCGGCGCGGATATCGGCATGCCTCGCCGATATCTCGGCTTGGATGAAGGAACGCCACCTTCAGCTTAACTTGTCAAAGACTGAGCTCCTTGTCATCCCAGCCAGTCCCTCTATACAACAACAAATCAGTATCCAGCTCGAATCAACTGAGCTCATACCCACAAAGTCTGCCAGAAACTTGGGTGTCATGATTGATGACCAGCTAACCTTCAAGGAGCATGTGACTTCTGTTGCTCGGTCATGCCGATTTGCTCTATACAATATCAGGAAAATCAGACCCTACCTGTCTGAGCATACAGCACAACTCCTGGTACAGGCTCTTGTAATATCACACCTTGACTACTGCAACTCCTTACTGGCAGGGCTCCCGGCATGTATGCTCAAACCTCTGCAGATGATCCAGAACGCGGCGGCACGTCTGGTCTTCAACCAGCCCGAAAGAGCACATGTCACTCCGCTATTCATATCCCTCCACTGGCTCCCAGTTGCTGCCCGCATCAAGTTCAAGTCCTTGATGCTCGCCTACAAAACAATAACCAAAACGGCTCCGACCTACCTGAACTCCCTCATTCAGGTCTACGCTCCCTCCCGCTCACTACGCTCTGCCATGGAGCGGCGCCTGGTGCTGCCACCACAGCAAGGCCCTAAGTCTCTAGCCAGACTCTTCTCTTCTGTGGTTCCCCGGTGGTGGAACGAGTTACCAAACTCCATTCGATCCGCAGAATCCCTCTCTATCCTTAAGAAAAGGCTAAAGACCCAGCTCTTTAGAGAATACCTCCTTTCATAAAAAAAAAAAATAAAAAAAAAAATTGATGCACTCTATGCATTACCTCATAGCACTGCCTTGTAGCACTCCCTCGTAGCACCTTTGTCCTGTTGGACCAGAACTTAGCTTGTTGCACTGTCTCGTAGCACCTTTGTCCTGTTGGACCAGAACTTAGCTCTATAGCACTTACTCTCGTTGTTCTCTCCTATCTAGAAACTTGCTTGTGTTGTATGCAAATCTCATGTGTAAGTCGCTTTGGATAAAATCGTCTGCCAAATGTGAAATTGTAATTGTAATTGACAGTATGTTGTTATACACCACACAGCACTGAAATGATTAAGCTGCTTTAGTGTACATAATGTGCTGAGTATGACCTTGTTTTGTAGTACTGGGACTGGAATACTGTGGTACTAAATATTAATTGTATTACTGATGCTTCCTTAGAATAGAGTGCAGAGAAAAGGCTAACAACTCACATATAATCCATGTTTAATTCATACAACATGTAGTTTGATTTGATGTTCCTCTGTGATGTGCAGTGCCAACAAAACCAACAGAGGGGCGTCCTGTTCCCCTCACCTTTCTCCTCCTCTCTTTATTCACCCCTTGCTGTTCTCCTCCCCTCTTTTTCACCTCCTGTCCCTCCCTTCCTCTCTCTCTCTCTCTGCATTAGTCACACTAATGGCTGTTAGAGTGTAGATTATCCATGGTGTCTTAGCACAGCCAAAGGGCTGAGGCAGACGGGGAGGAGAGGAGGGCAGGGAGAGGGAGGAGGAGACAGAGAGGCGAGAGCTTCTCCTGGCTCACCTGTGGAGAATTCGCATCAGAAGAAGGACACGGCAGAACGGTATTGATCGGTACACATTATAATCCGTATCATCAGAGGGCGATGCTGATTGGCCAGCAGTGATCCGTTTGGCTTTTAATCCTCTCCCTTTGTTTGGAACACTGATGCTGTCTACTCTGGCCGGGCCACACACACACACACACACACACTGCATATTCCTGGCCCCGTGTTTCCAAAACACTACGTGGCACCTTGATGAGATTTACATAAGATTGGCATCCTCAATATGAAGTGTTTAATTCCAAAATGAGACAGCCATCATTTGAAATATGTGACAACTACTCTGATCACTGCCTGTATGAAAGGCCTTTTCTGGCATAATAGTAAGAATTTAGATGACATGAAGCCACATATATATTTTTTCCCATATAATAGTAATAATAGTATTTTGGAATAAAGCCCTTCATATGCACAGTATACACTACAAAGGATGTGTCATATTGAACACATCGGTGAGTCTGCTTTGGGACAACACACACTTGTGTTACTTTTCAACACAGGATATGTTAATAACAACACATTATTGTTTTATGGTGATTTTTAAGTGAACAGCAAATTGAGCAAGGTGCTACATTATATGATAGTTACCAGTGAGGGCTAAGTGGTTTGTTTTATTAGACCCTCCTCCCCTTGCTCAAACTGAGGTAGATTTTAGTGTTATATGGTGATCACTCCAATTGACCGTTTGTGCTAATGTCCCATAATGGTAAAGTCTTTAGAAAGCATACGTTGTCTATGTGCAAACAGATCTCCTGTACACAGCTGTAATATGTTCTGCCCAATGGGCAGAGGCTACACACTTGATGGCTATAAACCCTCCCAGCCTGGGCAAGAAAGAATGAGAGAGCACATCCGCATTCAAGTGCAGCAAAGCAAGGAGAGACCGATGATCATTAGGATGCAAAGTGTGATGCTGATTATGATTGTGTTTATAATGGGCTCATCTCACCTTAAAGAGCAGACTATTTGAGGAAAAGCCATTTACCTGAGAGGGCCAGGCAGTCATGTGAGAAAATGCTACACTGAAGCTGCTCAGTTTGATAGCATCTGTGGAAATATTACCTAATGGCATTTGCAATTGCGTCCTCAGTTATACAGGCATTTCATAAATTTTGACATCCAAACTGAGACAGCTAGACTATCGAGCCATTCAAATGTTAACCTGTCTTTAGTGGGCTCATTGATCCTAATCAGGCAGCTGATAGCAGGCATGTCCAAGTTATTGGCTTTGAGACTCTTGATAACACCCACTTATCTGGAAGCTTCTCAAATTTGATCCATTCTCTAAAATGCAGATAACCAGCTGAAAGGATCATAATAAAACTTAATATAGATGTTTTTGTGTAGAATAAAAGTAGACAAAAACATCCCCGACCTGACTTAGCACAAAGTGTTGCAATACCTTAACCTTGTCTATTGTTACATTTTGTTCTCTTTTTTTATCTTTCTTTTTTTTTTTTTTAAACAAAGGAAGATAATTTGAAAAGTCCATATAAGCTGCCCAAACAAAGAAAAAAAAGGGGCAGCACAACTCACAAATGTTTTTTTTTTAATAGGCAGAGCTAAAAGAGTCATAACATCATACAGACTTGATTTGTATTGGATTAAAGGCCCAAACTGGAAAATTGCAGTGTGTCCCCTGTTGAAACACTGTCACTCCACTGCTGGCTTTGTTTATTGTTTACATAGATTTGTAGGATTAGAGATTTTTCCCTCTATAACATTTATTGTTTATTATACAATGATTTGGCAGTGTGTGATGGTTCAGCACATAATCATCCCCACTACCACCACTATCACACACAAATGTACATGCATTTCTAGTAGAGACAAAAAATAAATTGCTGATCGTTTTGGCTAGCGAGCCTCCGTCAAAGCAGTGTGTTTGGTTTTTAATTTGCAGTAAAATTGACAAAATTTGTTAGTCAAAGGTTAATTAGCCTATCACCGTTGTGCTATTAGATAGACTGATGGAGCTGAAATATACAGTTGTTTCTTATTTAATCCATTAGAGTAGTTGCTCCGCCAAAAATCTTAGTCTGGTTCCTGATTTGATCTCCTCTTATGTGTATGAAGGACATAAAACCATATTGTGTGTCAAGTCCACTTTGATCTCTATAAGCTGAATTACTACTATGTTATCAAGGAGATGGCTGTGTTGCATTGTTGTTTTTTTCAATGAGATAGCTTGAATGCGTGTCTGAGAAATGGAATGGAGGAAAATTAGTGAGACAATAATCCATGCATTTTATGGCAGATTATCTGTGACAAATAGAGTGGTGCAGCCAAGGCGTGTGATTCATTTTCCTATAAAGACCCAACTTCAGACCATTGACTTATCACTGCATTTGCTGGCTATATTTTCTTTCCCTTTATTGACAGTTGCTATCGTTACAGAGGCAGGGCTGGTGTCCTAGGAAACGATAGAGCTTTTGTAATAGACTGCATTAGAACAGTGTGTGTGTACTTGCATGTGCGTGTAATGGATCGTACATCTATATCTCGTATAGGCCAGTTTTAATGAGAGGCGCAGTGAAAGAGAAAGAAATTAAGGCAAGAGAAAAAGATCCATTAAAACAAAAATAGGCAGCAAAAGCAAGACAGTTGTGTCACACGCACCACAACTTTGCATATTAAGATTGTGTACTATCATCATGCTGAATTCATGTAATGAGCGGCATGTCTAAGATCTAAACACCAGGCATTAGATCCCTAAATGTTTTGTTAAGCTATGAACACCTTACTAAAATGAACACTGTAGATACTGCTCTACATCCAGTGTCCTATCACATGAACACTGTGCAATTAGTTGCCATGACTCATTTTAGTGCAGAAGAAAATAAAGTCTCCAGTGTTTTAACTTTTTTTTTCTTTTTTCTTCCTGGTCACTATAACAACAAGGTCCACAAAGATGTGCTTTGTGCTGTCTATCGGTTTGATTTCAGGCTGCCTGTACAAAGCCTTCCAGTAGATTCTTCCATTCTTCTGTTAAAATGCATCAGGGGCAGAGAGGATTTGATCAAACAATAATAATAATAAAAGTACCAGATAATAAATATTATATATCACTATACTGAAAGTGTGTGAAATAATCTATTAAAAAAATGAGAATACAGAATAAGGTAAATGTAAGATAAATATAAGATAAATATAAATATAACAGAACACATAATAGAGTGTGTGTAGATAAGAATTGCAAATCTCTTTCCATGTGGGGTCAAATGGGGACTTGAAGTTGTGCTGCCACCAGGCTTCATGCCCTGAAACACAAACAGGTCATTAAAGGAGAGAACAGAGCAGGAGTCGGCCCCAGTCAACCTTCTGTCTCTCACATTCAGACACAGGTGATATGTGCCACCCCCGCCTCCACCGGCCCAACTGCAGGGAGCGGTCGGGGGCTCGGGGTCAGGCTGTATACATAGCATGACAGCATATGTGTGTGTGTGTGGTGTTAGAGGTGTGTGAGCAGAGGAGATCTTTCATCTATCCAGGGAGCTGATATTTTTGACTGCTTGTGTCATCTTGACGTAGCCTCAGATTGTCACATTTTACCCATTCATGCCCTCATTTTACCTTCTTTCATCTCTCTTTTTCATTTTTCCCTTCTTTCATGCTCTGCCCCCCCACCCCTCTCTCTCTCTCTCTCTCTCTCTCTCTCTCTCTCCGTACTCCACCCCTCCCTCCCCCTGCTCTGTGTGCTGCTGATGTTCAGTCCTGGACTCAGACATTAACATGCGGCAGCCATCCCGGCCCCTCAGTCCCTGCGGTAATTGGAAAGCCGTCAGCAAGCCGTTGTTTCGAAGGAGAGGGGGATAGAGAAGGAGAGGTTGGGAGAGATACAGAGAGCAAGAAAAGCAATGGAGTGTTGGGGAGAAAAAGACAAACAAGGTTGGAAAGGAGGAGAGGGGCGGACAGAACGATGGAGAAAGGGAAAGAGGGGAAAAAAAGGCACAGGGAGAGCTAAGAGTGAGGTGAAGGAAAGAATGAAGGCTATGAAGTGATGGATACAACATGCAAGGAGAGGGCTGGCAAGAGACTGAAGGAGAGGTTGAAAGGGAGATAGACAGGGAGGGAGGGGTTTAGAGATTTCCACTCTTGCAAGGAAATGTTGCAGAGAATAGCATCAGAGTGCCTGTTCAGGACATAATCAAATCACTCGCTGTATTACTCGCTAATCGAATAATCTATGTTGATGATGATAACTTATGTTCATGTTTGTTTGGATTTGGATTTGGATTTGTCTGTCTGTCTGTGTGTATACATATATACTGTATATATACAGCATGTACATATATATATATATATATATATATATATATGTACGCGTGCGTGTGTGTGTGACTGCCTTTCTGCCTGGCTGTGTCAACGAGAAAGGCAGCCGAGAGAGAGCTTTGAGAACACAAGCAGACAAGCAGAAGAATGATGTTGAACGCAACACACACAGCGGTGGCAAAAGTAGTGATGAATGAAGACTAGGCGGAGCTCTGCCTCTGCTGTTTTAGAATTCACCACCAGAGAGAGAGAGAGAGAGAGAGAGAGAGAGAGAGAGAGAGAAGATGCAATGCGAAGAAATGTTGAGAAGGAGTGGAGTAAGAGGGTGAAAGGGAAGCGAGAGAGAGAGAGAGAGAGAGAGAGGAGGAAGGTGATTCAAGACAAAGGGAAGGAGGGAGGAGCGACAATTAAACCAAATGGGCTGGAGCTTTTTGCCCCCCGCCCCCCTGCACACAAACACACACTCGCTCACACACACACACACACACACACACACACACACGCACACACATACACATACACATACTCTCACAGCCTGCCTCAGGGAGCCATGGCGCATGCACGCTCGCAGGCAGACAGGCAGGAGGAGATCAATCGTGCTGTGGGACTAGTATGTGTATGTGTGTGTGTCAGCGATGTGTGTTAGCGACATGCTGGTGGTGGCGTATGCCATGCTAGCGGAGGTGCAATGTTAGCAGGAGCGGAGGGGGCTGTCTGTGCATGTGCCTGTGTGCGCGGGTAGAATGCACATAGAGGGCTTGTGGTGTGTGAGTGTGAGCGAGCCGTCAAAGGGGAGGGGAGCCACGGAGCGCAGCAGCAGCAGCAGCGGTAGCAGCATCGCCAGAGTGTGTGTGAGTGTGTGTGAGCGAGCGTGTGTGTGTGAGGGGTGGAGGGGAGAGGAGAGGCAGACGCGGCGGGACTCCCAGGAGAAGGAGCGGGAGTCGGGGAGCAGACCCAGCCTCTCTCCTCCACAGCAGGAGAACCAGGACCTGAGGACGAGGCAGGATCTGTAGCCCAGCCTGGAGCAGCCGGGGCTGGGGACACACGGGGGATCTCCGTCCCTCTCTGGAGGGGGCTTCTGCCGGAGCCCCAACTCAGGATATGTTTGACTCAGGGGGGCTTCCAGACGGATCTGACAGACACACACACAGAAAAAGGAAACAGTGCTGTTCCTCTCACCACTAACGGTTAAACGTTTCTGCTTCTACCTCGGTTAGGACGCGGGGGAGTGGAGAGGGTTAGAGGGAGAGGGGAAAAGGGAGCAAGAGGGAGATTGTGTGTGCTGTAAAGGAAGGAAGAGAGGGAATAAGAAGAGGAGGAGGAGGGGGAGAGAGGGGTTGGGAGGAGTGTGCTCTCCACTCATGACTCTCCCATGGAACGCTGACTGTTGACTGTTGATCTGCCGGCACTGGCACTTGTTTTTCCAAAGCCTCCCTGGTCACCGTAACAACCAGGGGGTGTCACCAGGTTACTGTCCCATTGACGACCATGTCGGTGACCACGGGCTTCAGTTACCAGCTCCCTGGCATCACCACGGTAACCTATGTGTTTGTTTACAGCCCCGGCTCAGTGCAGCGAGACCCAAGCCCCCCTCATCACACCCCTCCAGCGCTGACGGGCCCCCGCGGGCCCAAACGGAAACTCTACAGCGCCGTCCCGGGACGTACCTTCATCGTGGTCAAGCCCTACACGCCGCAGGGGGAGGGAGAGATCCAGCTCAACCGTGGAGAGAGGGTCAAAGGTAGGTTGTCTCTTATTATACTTGTTACTACACCTTTAATCCCTTCACTTAACCTGTACTTACATCATGTGACACCCCCCTGGTGTATCACAACCTTTAGTGATCTAATCCAAACTACAGTACAGTGTTATGTCCAGTATTCAATAACATGTCGGTAATTCACTACCGTCCCCACAGTGGTGCTTAGGAACTCCTGTGATGAGCACTGCTACATGTGGCTCGCATGACTGTCACACAGTTGGGTGCCATAGTACCCAGTGAAAGAAGGAGAAGGAGAAGGAGTGTTCAAATACTTCTTTCATGCACATCAGGTCTTCACTACGGTCTAGGCCGATAAGCATACAGCGGGCTAGTTATGTCACTTCATATCTCAGAAGTCCTTCCTGTGTCATGTCACCGAGTTTGACATGGTGAAATATGTTTGCTTTGTTGTGTTGTTCATTTATTTGCTTTTTCTCATAATTTTTTTTTTTTTATATGTGCTGTATTCTAGTTCACACAGTGGTACGGTGGCTTCGCTTTCATGTGTTTGTGTGTGTGTGTGCTCTTGTTTCCATCCATGCTTCACTCCAGACTATGACTGTAATGACGTAGAAGGTAAACTCCATGATATTCTTCTCACCCTGTCTCTGTCCCATACACCTCAATGTCTCAACCTACACCTACAGTATAGTAATGAGCCCTTGTCCCTGTTTGAATACATTGGAGCTACATGTACAAGCTTCCTTCCCTCCTCAATGTAATCATGTATATGTAGAAAGCTTGGATAGGCATAAGCTTAAGGGGTTGGGCTTATGGACTCACACGTCCAATCTCCATACATATCTGTGATTACTTCAAGGAGAGGGCATGCAAATTCAAACAAGTCCTGTGTGCTTTTGGTTGTTGGTATGCATACACACACCGTGTCCTTCTTCCTCTCTCTGAGAGTGCTTCCACCTCGAATGTACAATGACTTATCTCCCTCCTCTTATCACCTGTCCGCAGACACCCAGCTCCACATTGACCCCACGCCCCTACATCCTGCCACTTCACGTACATCACCATGGATCAAACTCATATTAGCCTAATGGAAACAGTTCCCTCATGTCCTCTGAAAGGCTGGGGAGAGTGGCTGCACTCATGCCTACACCTCTCATGTTTCTTTCAGATCTACAGAGGGGTAGGAAGTAGAGGTTAAGGGTCAATTTGGAATTTCAAATGGGTTTGTACTGTTCCCCCCCAACACACACACACACACACACACACACACACACACACGTCTCTCCTCTCACTCAAACATATTCACTAGCACACAACACATACACTCCTCTTCACCCATTGACAAGGTCCCTTCTCTCTCTGACTGGATGCATATTTAAGTATTCCCACCCGTCCCTTGATGTCCTCTGAGCCCGATCCCCCCCTCCCCCCTCAGATCCTCCAAGCCTTGACCAGTGAACCTGTTCCTGTATGCTATGATGCCTCTCCTCCAGAGTCCCCTATGTGTTTTATGGGAACACTACTGTCATTTGCCCTGGGATTACTAAAACAGATTCATTTCAACAATTCAGACTCATGTTTGTGACAGACAAAACAAAATGATCCAGCATTGTCTGACACTGTGATGCATATTGATCTTGACACATATGTTATGGCAAATGTGATGACTCAACAACATCAAGTTTGCTTGGATTTGCGTGGATCTTTCCAGTTTAAATTCAGTTTCTGTAGGTTTAGTCAATTCATAACCCTACCGCTAATATGAACACACAGCGCTTTACCGTTCTTTCATGTTGCCCATGCAGGAAACAAGCTTACAGTCGTATGGCTGCCAGCATCATGGCCCAGCCAACTAAACCATCTGGCTCTGTTATGCAACACTGACCATCAAGACCGTAACTGTGTTGCATTCAGTATGCTGCTGTATTCCTGGGATATAAGCTGACAAATACATCATTGGCGTCAGCTGGTCATCGAATACTTGAAACAGCTGAAAGCCTGAGCAGTTATAGTTTCATGCAAAAGGTTTGTTTTGGTAGCTGAGTTTTGTGCAGTGTATTTTGTGTACTGGGAAGTAGCAGGGAATGACCAGCCCTCCTGGTGCTCAGACAGACAAAGCTTGAGAAGCCACCTCCTTTAGGGATGGATGACCCTTGGTTTGATACATAATGCATTTCATCTAATCTGCATTCATAAATGGATGAGTTGCTAATAGTAATAAGGCTCATTTGCACTGGAGGACGAGGAGGTAAGGCAAGTGAAAGAGAGGGAAAAAGATAGGAGGCTTTCTGTCTAATCCTCCTGATTAAGGTGACAAACAAATCAGAAAACATCTACACCTTCAGGTGTGCTGATTAGCCCTGAGTCTTGTTTGTGTGTGTGTGTGTGTGTGTGTGTCTCTGTGAATGTGCATGTATGTGAAATAAACATTGATCATTGTTTCTAGCTTGAGGCTAACTCTGATAATGCTTCGGATTACAAACATGGTGATGATTCAGTTTGATAGTTTGCTTATTCAAACACACACACACACACACACACACACCCCTTCTTCACTCATCTCATCTCTGTCTGTTAATGTTCTCACACCCCTCTTTTAATCACCAGCCATAGCAGAGGAGCATCTTTATGATGAGATCAGACTGGGTAAATCAGCAAAGCTCACTAATTAATGTGTCTGTGTCTGTGTGTGTGTGTGTGTGTGTGTGTGTGTGTGTGTGTGTGTGTGTGTGTGAGCATGCATGCTTACATATGTCTGTGTATTAGCATAACTGTGCATTAGCTCTCTTGTTAGTTTGACAGATTAGTGGCCTGGTGATGCAGGGAATATTGTATGCTGTACAGGGAAAGCTATGTCACACTTAGTAGTTTAATGAAGACCATTGATTTTGTTCCTAATGGGGGACATAGTTCTCAGCAGTAGGTTGTAGCACGCTCCCCCTTAAATGTGTTTGAAGCTAATCTGTTATAGACCTAAGACCCTAGACAACTTCAGAAATGCAAAATGTAATGCTTTTATGTTTTTCTGCTCTTTGTAGAGAATAATGTCTAACTGGTTCCATTCAGTGTCGTTTCACTTAACCGGGATTAGAGAATATTTATCTTGAGAGGAACGTCTTGATATTGTGAATATTAGTTGGTTAATGTTTGTTGCCAGACATTGATCACATTGTGAGTGAAAAAGGTTAATTACATTTCTGTTATGTCTTGTTAGAATTATTATCATTCTTCATTGAAACCAAGGAGTGCGATCAGTTCAAGCTTGCAGCTAGCTGTGATGGCTAGTTTCAGTGAAGAATGCTTTCAAAGTTAAGGAGGTAAACTGAAGGGAAATATAGAAACTTTTTTTTCTCAGTGTCTGGCAACGAACAATAGCCTACTAAAATTCAAAATGTTGTGGCATTTCGTCTTGAGACGCCTCTTTAAAATTTGCAGAAACCTCGGTAGCCATACTGTAGCAGTAACATGTACGATACTGTAGGATAGTCCCAGTCACTTCAAAGACATACATTTAGATTTTACCATGTTTTGTATAATTTGCTTGTACCCCTTTACAGTGCAGAAGTAGATGTAATGAAAAATATGTCTCAATCATCGTGTATCTTTGTATGTATTCATGTGATGCCTCATAGCTGACACCCCATGTGATGAGGATGAGGATGATGATAATGACAATGATGATGGTGATGAAGAAGGTAAAATGCATCTTTTCCTTTTCAATTTGAAAGAAGGATGAGACAGTGGTTTCAACAGTAATATCTTGAGACAGACAAGAAGCTTATTTTATACCGCTACTCAATACTGATCTGGATGTTGCAGCCACCTTTTCAATTCAGTGTTGATCTACAGTGTGAATAAAAGAAAAAAAAGGAGCCTGTGAGATCAAGATCGCCTGTGATGTTAAGGGAGATCCTTCAGGTCGTCAAGAATGGAACATGATGCCACTCTCTCATCCTTCAAATTCACATAGACTAGCCTTCATAGACGCACACGTAGCCACCCTGTGAAACAGTAGCTGAGCCTTAAATAGTTGCTTAGTTACGTCCACTGAAACAAATACGATTATCTTCAAGAGCTCACATTTTTCCAACCAGTTTCTCCTCTATTATGAGGCATTGCTTGGAAAAACTCCCAGTCTTCACTCAGTGATAGCCAGTCCATTGGCTCTCAGTCTGCTGTCTGAGATCAATGTCTCCAGACAGCCTTCGTCTAGACAAACAGCCCCCCTCTCCGCCATTTAGCAGGGTCGTCCACGTCCAGCTCCCCAGGCAGACTGCTGGTCTCAGGTAATGAGATCTGTTTGTCCCTTCCTCACTCTCTGACCGCCATTGGACCACAAAACCAGCACTTGGTATCATGTGGTGTGTGTGTGCACACGTATGTCTGTGTCAGTGCGTACGTGCCTGTGTGTTAGATCGATAGTGTTGAAGATGAAGACTCAAAGAAGTGCATGTAAGATTATCAGATTCTGTGGTCTCTCTGTGTTTGTGTGTGTGTGTGTACGCATGTGTGTGTCTGTGTTTACGGCTGCGTGTGTGTGTGTCTGTTTGATGATGCCTTTGGTACACTCCATTAACAGCCCCCCAGGGTCCGCCCCCCGCCCTCTTGCATCTCCTCTCTATCCTCCATTTCCCTCCTCACCCCTCTGTTTGTTTCTACTCTTTCCCTCTCATTGATGTAATCTGATCTAATCGTCCGGATGGACATCCCTTGAAAGGCCACTTACTGTCACCATGGTAACGGACAGGGACACATGCCACCGTAACCCGGTCAAGCTTTCTGCACACTCGCACACACACACACACACACACACACACACACATACACATACAAATGCATACACACATAAGCCCAGATGTACACATACGGACAAGCTCACACACACCTGCATGTGCAAACACACAGACACACAGACTCACACACACACCAACACACTCACACACTCAGAGGAACAGATGTGTGCATCAACGTAGGCTGGTGCCCACCCACCCACCTACCCCTCATCTCGGGAGCATTAAGTGCACGTTTAGGACATTCTTCTCCTCAACAAGGTGACACATTTAAGAGCATGCTTCCGTAACAGTGTATTACATCTCAAACACACACACACACACACACACAAAAACACACACACACCACATGCACCTTCTCCAAACGCCATTATAAATCTTGCAGACAGCCATGAAAATGAAACCAGCGCAAATAACGTTGAGATTAGACATTCACAAACATGATTAATGGGCTTCGGCCGCACCCAGTGTGTGCAGAATATTAACACCGCTATGGGCAGTGGAGGATACCTGGACCAGCTACACACACACAGGCACACACACACACACACACACAAACACTGGGTTTTAATGGATTATTCCTGGTCTAGCTTCACACAGGCTCAGAAAGCAGCTATTACTGTTGTTCTGATCTCTGGGAACACACAGTAGCTCAGCCATTTAATGGTACTGGCATACTGAACACCTGCCATAGAACCGCAAAGGCTTACCATTGAACCCATTGTGTGAGGGTACGCCTCTTTCATCTTTGCTTAATTCTCTCCAGCAGTAGCTACATATAGATGTACATTGACGGGCCTGGTGTGTTTTGAACAAGGCCAAGAGCCAATGGAATATACAAATATAGCAATGTATGATGTATTGTGTCTTTGGACCACACAACACTAGCTAGCTATACTAAAATGCATATGCATCTGTCCGTTACCAAGCAACAGGTGCTAAGTGCATTACAGCTCTGGCGTGTCATTTTAAGACAGAAATAAAAATCATGCCTTTTATGAATTTCATTCCATTTGATTCAGAGAAACAATATTCTTTTAGCAATATATTTTTTCTCAGATTCTCAAAAATGTTTGTCTGGCCATTCTCTTCTTATGTGATACTTGCACATCAGCTTGGATGAGAGCCTATCTGCTAAGTGTTGAATTTAGACTGAATATCATTGTTAGTTTCCCACAGTGAGCTCAGGGTGAATTAATTAGGCTCCTTTCTGTCTGGTAGCAGCACAAAGTGTGCTTGTGTGTGTGTGTGCGTGCGTGCGCATATGCGTGTGTGTATGCATGTATGTGCATCTCTCTGTGTTTGTGTGTGTCTCTTAGCAGCATGAACTCTGTGTGTGTGTGTGTGTTTGTGTGTACGCCTGCTTCTGTGCTCGTCTTTGTGTGTGTTTGTGTCTGTGCACTATAGTGTAAGTAATTGCCTCCCACAAGTTAAATAAACAGCATCCTTCAAGTATTCAGCAACCAGCTGTCCTAATATCCTAGGCACATATGGAAGTAATGTCTCTCTCTCTCTCTCTTTCTTTCTCTCTCGCTCTCTTTGTCTCTTTCTCATCTCTCTGTCTGTCTGTCTCTTGCTGACTGATGCTCACGTGCACACACACACACACACACACACACACACACACACACACACACACACTACATATTTCCTTTGTCACTAAATTAAAGGGAACAAGTCAGATGTACGTTACATACATGTCTGGTGCTTTTTGATCATTTAATTTGCAGTTAATGCTCTGCAGCTGTATCTATTTGTCTCCCACCCTTGGATTTCCACTACATTAACACAGTGTGAAACCACAATGTTACTATGGCATTTCCTTCCTCTCATCAAAAATCCACATCACTTACTGTATAAAACAAATGCGTTGAGCTTAAATCAATGTTTTTAATGCAAAGTGACAGTGCTTGCAATTATGAGAGTGAAAGTGAAAAATGCAGTTACCAGGGAGGAGCAGCAAAGAGGAAGCAAAAATCTAAATTCATTGCACTAAAAGAATATATTCTAAACCATGTAACCATCCAATGACAGCATGTTTCTATGTTGTGTGATACTATCACTCCCCCCTTTTTGCCCTGCAGTGCAACAGTCTACCTTATTAACCCCCTCTATGGAAAAGCCTGAGAGACCACAGAGATGGGTAATGGTTCTGGTGTGCATGGGGCGGAGTGAGCGAAGGGAGTGTGTGAGTCTGTGTGACGGGGATGGGGGGGTGATAGAGTGTGTGTCCCATGTTTCCCAGGAGAAATTAGAGTGTTAGCGCAGTGTGGACCTGAGGGCGCTCACTTTATTAACACTGGATTTCACTCAGTCCTCATTCATGGCGTACCTAGCTGTATGTGCATGTGTGTGTGTGTGAGCATGTGTGTTATTGATACTGGACAGGTCAGTAGCCTAAGGGAAGGACGTTGATGTCACAGCTGACCTTCTAGCTGTCCAATCAGAGTAGCAGCAGGGTGCAGAGTCCCGCCCACGCACCTACCTGCTCCCTGCTGAACGCGCCACCTGTCCTCTTATTACACTCTCATTCTCTCTCTCGTTCTCTCTTTCTTTCACGCCCATGCCCATACGGTGCCCCTAGCTTATAGGACCATCCCACACACGAGTTAAGAAAAGCAATTGCGACTCTTATTCTCTCCTTGAAATTCAAACCTTACATACAGCTAACTGAGATGTAGCCTCATGCACACAGTGCTAATTAGAAACACAGCAGAAACAGCAGTTGCAGAGTTAATCAGTATATGAATAAACATGAACAGTGAACAGTGCTGCATAAACAGGAGCCATGGAGTGACACAAATACATATTCAACAAAAACACCGATCTGCTTTTGACTTACAATCGCTCTGTCGTGTGCAGTATGACGCACACTGTTTGAGTCGGACACAGCCGGGATCGGGCTGAAAGCTGAACGGACTGAGTGACTCCAGATGGTTGTTAGCAACAGGCCTTGTCTGCCCTGCACAGTGACTACACACTTTGCAGTAGTGGGTGTGAACATGCGTATCTAAAGGTCACATCCTACCCTGTGGTGTCGGATACAGTAGCTTTTTACAAACGAGTGCCCAATTCTGTGAGCCTGATCTGCTGTTTGAAAAGCTTTACACCTTGACCTCTTCCTGTTGATCTCTCTCTCTCTCTCTCTCAATACTCGCAGATCCTCCACAGAAAAAACACTCAATCTAACACTGATGGATTCAATCTCTATCAAGATTTTCCTTTTTGTTAATTTCCTTGAATTCAGCCCCATACCCATAAGACATCCAAACCCAGCTTCATGCAATCTCAGTCAATGACTGACATCACATTTTCATCATGTGATGATAACATGAGGCTAGTGCATGGGCGCCAGTTGGCTCATTACGCCGTGTCCATGTATCATGGTGTAAACACCATCATTTATGTGACACACTCTGACTGGTCAATCAAAACGATTAGCTGTGTGATTAACGACTCAACAACAAACAATCTATCACTGATCTATCAACAATCAACAGACAATCAATGGTTGGTCCACAGCTAATCAATCACTAGCAGACTGTGATAGAAGACACTGCAGTGTTTTACTGGTGGTCAGTGTATCAGATGATGTGGAGGATGATAACATCCAAATATCATTTTGTCAGATCGGTGTGTGTCCGTGTGTGTGGATGTAGATTTTTGTGAGTGTGTGCACATATTCATATTAATGTAGATTGCATCATTGTATTGAATGTGTTTTGCTCCTATGGTGGCTCAGGCTATAGTGCGATATTGCCTGATATTAGGAAAAAAAGTAGCCGAGGCAGAGGGTAACTAGTTATTAGGTAGCCTGTTCTATTTTTGTCTCCACCTGAGGGTCGATACAGAAGGAGAGAACAAATGAGAGAATAAAAAGCGGGTGAGAATGAAAGAAGAGGAACGTCATGTAGATCCCCCCAAGCCTGGGAGGGAGGGAGGACAGGAGATGAGAAAAGAAGAGGGATCCCTCTGAGTCAGCCTTGGAGTTTTCCTCCCTCCTCCTCCCTTCCTCCTCCTGCTCCTCCTCCTCCTCCTCCTCCTTCCACTATAATTTACTCCACTCCCACCCCTCTCGCTTTTTCTCTTCTCTTCTCTGCCTGCCTTCTTCCTTTACTCCACTCCTATTTCTGACTCTGCTGTCATTCATAAATAAAGCTGTTTCTCATCCTTTCCATATTTGTTGTTTTGTTTAGTTTCTTTTTCCTTAAACTCATCTCTCTCTCTCTCTCTCTCTCTCTCTCTCTCTCTCTCTCTCTCTCTCTCTCTCTCTCTCTCTCTCTCTCTCTCTCTCTGTTGAATACTGATGAGCTAGGGACTGCGCCACTCCCTAGCTCTCTTCTAAGCAAAAGGAGTCCTGAGAACACACACACACACACACACACACACACACACACACACACACCACACCTTCTGAGAGAAGTGTGACTACCCCTCTTTCTACTTACTTATGTGCTCCCTACTTCATCTAGGCTTGTCTCTGCCTCTGGGGTCCACTCAGCCTCTTCCACACCTCTTTCTTAATTGCTAGTCATCTCTTCTCCTTCCACTTCTCCATTCCCACCTCCATCCTTTTCATCACCCTTCTTTTTCTCTCCTCCTCATGTCTTTTTTCTGCTTTTACATTCCTGTATAGCTTACAATGTATAATATTTTTTGTTGTGTACCCCACACTACCCATGGTTCTTTGTCTCCTCCCACTCCCTCCATTGTCTTGTATTGCCCCATGTGTATACGCAGGTAGTGAGTGAGTGAAGCCCATGTTGTTCTGCCATACACAGTATTCCCCCTTGCTCTTCCTTTTTGTGTGTGTATGTGTGTGTGTGTGTGTGTGTGTGTGTGTGTGTGTGTGTGTGTGTGTGCACGTGCACGTGTCTCTGTATGTATCCCCTTGTTTCATAAAGATGCAATTCTGCTCCCTCTCTATTACACTGAATTGAACTGAGGTTTAATAAAGAGTGCAGGGCTCCAAATCTAATAACAGCTCCACTCTGGTTATTGGAATGCGCTCCACACCCACCTTCACATACTTTCTTTCACACACACACACACACACACACACACACACACACATACATGCGTACACACACACACACACACTCAGACACACGCACGCGTTTGTAGGCATTCAAATACATACTTACCCATTCTTCAGAAAAGCCTTACTCAGCAAGCCCCACCCACACACCGCATTACACATGCATCACACGCACACACACACACACACACCAGCTCTGTAAATTGCTTTTAGTAAAGCATCATAATAGAGTTTCTTAGCATTCAATTTACAGCTGGAGAGCAGGCCAGATTTGCTCCATAGAGTGGGGAATTGTGCCCTTTCATGTCGTTTCATACACATAACAAGTGGTTATTTTAATAATTATTGTGGTCTGTTTGCTGCTTTTTTCAAAAAGCACAAAATAGAACAAAGAACAAAATACATGTGTAGCTCTTATACATTTGCTACAACTCAACTCAAGCACAGGCAGGCGCCATTCAAACAGTGTAGCTGGTAACAAAACTCTAACCCTCGACTCCTCAACGCAGCATAATTTGAAACTGTGTTCGGTTGGTCTGGTTAAAATTACCGAAGCATTTTCCCTCTGCCAGTGTCAGCTCACATGCCCACACCTCTCTTGACACTAATGGTCTAATGGCTGATAGCTAGCATTTGTTACTTGTTGCGGCAAGCAGAGACACAGGGAAAGTGAAAAACGGAGGTTGGGCGAGATGCAAACAGCAGAGTGCAGCACAGGAATAGGTTCTGCCAGACAGGCTGACATTATGTGAAAGAAATAAAGCTAGCGATTACAACATTTATGTAAGAAAAAAATATGTGTGAAAGAGCATGCCATCAACAGTAGGACGAGATAAGTGTGCCTATCAGCAAGCTTGCTAATTGCTTTCAAGCTGTGCTTCTCACTCTTTCTCTCAGCTGTTATGTCTGCATGTAATTTAAGCCGCTAAGTTAAAGGCACTCGAAGATGTATGTTTAGTGAACTTGACAGTTTTTCCCATGCTGCAAGTTAGCCAGACTCCAAATTGAGTCGTGTTAGGGAACATGGAAAAAAATGCAACAAAAAAGATGGCCGCGCCTTGCTCAGAAAATATATACGTTCCATCACTCTTTATGTGATTATTTTGAGTATATAACTGCTCTAGGGAAAGGTTTTATTACAGCCTGAACAGAGCAGGCAAAAAGTGGAGCCTTTGAAAATGGCAAGGTGGGTGACACAGATAATGCTACATGCAGATAAGTGCAAAATAGGACACACAGTATGGAACATCTGGAGAGCCAAATTGAAGTGGCAGGTAGTCTGAACACTCTACAAATGTGCCATGACGCAGCACGCAGAGTTTCATCTACACTTAAGAATCCAAAAAGTACAATAAACAAATATACCGTTGTCTCATTATACCCAGCCCCCGCTCTTTTATTTCCCACCTTCACTTGTCAGAATAGCTGTCTGATACATGCATAACATTATCAGAGAGGCACAGTTCATTTGGCTTGCTCTCTCACAGCAAATCAGATGCTCAGAAATCCAGTCATGGCATTTTATTGAAAGCAAGCTGTATTTTGGCAATATTCTTTTGAGGTTTTGTCAAGTCTTATATGGCATCTCTGTCTGAATCAGTGTGAGTGCATTAGTGGCAGCAAGCCATCAGCCTCTCTCAGCTCAGCTGCATCCTTTATTGTCTGTGTCTGCAGGCAAACACAGGACTTTGATGGACCCACTGGGAAAAAGATGTTTGTGTGTGTGTGAGTGTGTGTGGTCAGTATGAAAACAGCTCTCATTAATTTGTTCTTTCATTCATTCATTCATTTCTCTGTGTGCCTTTGTGCCGCTCATTAATTGCAGATGTAAGATAAATAAGACAATTACCCTAACTTGTGTGTGTGTAGGTGTACTTGTGCATGTGTACTTGTGCATGTGTGTGTGTGTGTGTGTGTGTGTGTGTGTGGTTGGTGTACAGAGAAAGAAAGAGTGAGAGAAGGGGAGAGAAAATATTTATGTGAATGACTCAGCTCAAAGCAATAGAGCAAAGCAGAGCGAGAATTAAAAATGAGCTCAATCGGTCGTCACATACACACACACGCGCACGCACACACACATACACACTCAAGGTTGGGATGCATTGAAGCTTGCAGGCAGGGTGTGTGTGGAGTATAAATAGCTCTGCATCCTCGCTGATGCTATTTTTGGACCAGGAGTCGTGACTGACTCAACCAAAGGCAAAACTCAGAAGGAACACACACTCACCCAGCCTCCCACACACACACACACACACACACACAGACTCACACAATACTGTACCAGACTTTTCACCACACTGCAGACTTCTTGGACAGTCATGAATAACCAGGCGCCTGTCGAAACATAGCTTTCTTTCTTTCCCTTTGTCAGCTTGTGTCTGTCTTTAGCTGGCTCTCATCTCTCTTTGTCATTGCTGCATGCAAGCCTCTTTTTCTGTGACACTTATTCTCTTTGTTTCATTCTCTGTGGCTCTATTATGTTACGCTCTCTCTCTCTCTCTCTCTCTCTCTCTCTCTCTCTCTCTCTCTCTCTCTCTCTCTCTTATGGTCAGGTTTTGTCCTTCCTCTCTGTGTTATTTATATATTAGCTCATAACTGGACTTGTCCATTGACTGTGTCTGTTCACAATACAGTCAGCAGCCAGACAGTGCATTGTGGGAACATGTCATTGGATAATGTTGTAATGTCATGGATTACTCTGAAGGTTTACAGTATGTTGCACACAGTTAGACACACAAGTGAATGGTCGTAATGTCTGAGTGTGTGCCAGTGTGTGCATTGTTCAGTGTGTGTGTGTGTGTGTGTGTGTGTGTGTGTATGTGAGAGAGTTCTATCTATGTATGTGTGCACTGGCATGTGTGAATGTCAGCAAGTGAGTGTGTGTACAGTAGTACCCTACTGTAGACACAGATAGTCGTGTGTGTGTGTGTGTGTGTGTGTGTGTGTGTGTGTGTGTGTTTGCATGCTGACATATGTTATATCTTTGCTCCCAGTAGTGTACCTGTGGAGGTGATTATGAATCAGCAGGCAGGTCGCTGCTTGTGTTGAGTGATACAGCACAGGTAGGACTGTTGACCTATTGTTGTGCAGTAGTGGGAGAAGCTCATGTCCAGCTGAGGTGTTGATTGCCTTATGTAGTGAACCACCGCTCAGTTAAGCCTCAACAGACCCCGACAGATAAGAGAATACAATGTAAGTGTATTCATGTTTAGGTCAGGTCAGGTGAAATTCCTTGTGCATCAGCTTAGCAAAGTAAAGTTTTGATTCTGGATAGAGTGGAATAGAATAGAATGGAATTGAATGTGTCCTTGTAGAGTGTTTGTGTTCAGTCTGTTGTCACACAGTATGTCTTGTCCTGTTATATTTTGTCCTGTACTTAGTGCATCAATGCTGTATTGTGTAGCTGTAGCTGCCTTCTAATGTCAGCACCAATGAACCAGGTCAGTTCCTCCCTTGCATGCCTGCTGTGTGTGGCAAAATAAGGCGATTCTGAATAAAATAGAATAGAATACCTAAAGACAGTAACCTCAAATCTCAAATCCATACACCAGGCCATTCTCATTGACCAACATAGACCCTCTGAAGCGCTAGTTGCCGTGTGGCTGAGTAGTCCATTGGATCTTCTCCCAGCCTCCCTCTGTACCCAGTGACCAGTGATCCCTTAACCACTCAGGCTAGCAATGTCTCAGACTGTCACCTAGCAACACTCCTCAGAGCGGATGATTGAATATTGTTGTTTAAAGTTGCCAGTGGTTTTGGAATGCTGCCAAGTGACAGTTAGAAATCACAAGTGTCTAGTTGGAGATTGGACCAGTTTATCTGGAGGGTCCTTATCTTTGTCAGATTCGCAATATTGCATCCTCTCTCACATACTTTTGCAAATAGGCATAAGTATTGGGACAGGTGTCATTGTTTTAACATGGTTTAACATAGAGGCCAATAAAGACCCATAATACAAATCAATCATTATTTTATTTTATTTACCTTATGATGTAAAATCTATAAATGACGGTAGAGTGTGAGTGTCTGCTAACAAAAAACCTGTAACACACCGTTCATATACTTGACTATAGGCCGGCATTTTCCTTCTACTACCTACCACTATCGCTCGCCACATGGCGTTGGCCCCATACCAGTCTGGATGGGAGAAAACATCAACACGGCACACACATTGTAAACACTCCAGCACAGACATACACTGTTTGAGTTCCTTCCTGCCACTTGGCGTCTGTGAGCCCACATCTGATTCACAGGGACAGTTGTCATGCCAACACAGCGTTGGCAAGCACCAAAACAGAGTGGCAGTGTAAGGTAGAGGCTACTTACACAGCAGGGCACTCAGAGTTTGTGTGTGAGTACGTTTGTACATACTGTACAAATACAGAGTTGAGGTGGTGTTTTGGTGTTTATCTTTTCTCTGTGTGTTTATGCAGATCCTGTCCTCTCAGATTGCTGAGGGCAGCGTGAGGATTATTGAGCAAGTTATGTATTGAGATGTTTTTTGAGAGTATGTGTGTGTGCCTTTGAGTATGTGTGTGTGCCTGTTTCACAGACTTTATCAGGACTTCACTGACAGGCAATTCATTGGCTTGGTTTCAGTGTTTTTGAAGCGCCGTAGGTGTTTTCAAATTGAAGAGGATGTTTATGTATGTGTGTGTGGGAAGGTGCATATATCTACGCACAGGTGTACATAGATATACTAGATCTTTACTGTAGGTCTTTGACATCTTAACCTGTACATATTGTGTGAGTTTTGCTTGCATTCTCAGATTCTCAGATTCACAGTGTTCCATTCGGTCTGTATTGTCAGGAGCTGGTGTCAGGGTCCAGTAATGGATTAGTAGTAGGGGAATAAGGGAGTGAGGGAAGTGAGGGCTAGTAGATCAATCAGAGGTCTCATCTTCTCTTCCACACTGTCGATGAGGAACAGAGAGCGCAGCCGGCACCTGTCTAGTGCAGAGACACCGATACAGTAGCCAGGCACACTGACAGAGAGACGAAGGGAAGGATGGAGTAGATGAGCGAAAGAGGTCACCGCGGGAAAGTGAGAGGTTGGACCGATAATTATCCAGAAACAGCGAAAGGGGGACAGAGAGAGAGAGAGAGAGAGAAAGAAGTATATAGTATAGAGAGAGAGGGACAGAGAGAAAATGTGGAAGAAGTGGGGATTGGAAAGGGGGGGAAAAGAGACAGAGAGAGTGTGTTCTCAGGAGACAGGCAGGGTAAAGTTGTGCTAAGCTGCGATCAGAGAAGGGGATCAGCCCATGTATCCTGTGTGTGCTGAATGTCATGTTTCTCCAGCGGGGGAGTCGATGAACAGCCATTTCTCTCTTAGCTACTGTATGTTCAGCCTGGCAGAGGCCAGCCATGGAGCAGGTATCTCCACTGATTAGCCAGCCAGTCAGCCAGTGAATATCAAGATTTAAAAAATAACGAGCACATCTCACACTCTTAGGATAACATTTATTTTCAGCACTGATGCTAAAATGTTTAGTTTTAGCAGCAATGCAGGACAACAGCATGACAAGGGATAGATTACTATCTCATTGTTTTTCTTCACCCAGTCGCTGGTGTTGTGAGGTAGATGGCGATATGATACAGCTTGCCTCTGAAAGAGGATACTGCAGTAATTTGAGAATGAGAAAATTGTGAATGTTCATTTAGAATCAACATCCAGTCCTTAATGGTATCATCTGTCGAGCCACTGGAGAGGAGAAACCTGGACAAAACCTAGAGACTGTGTGCTAAGAGACTGTGTCTGGTGGTGACACTGCGTCTCTATTGGTCTTTGTTGATCTGGAACTTGGGGGTTACAAGCATATTGTGTGCGACAGGACTGATTTGAACATGACCACACAGTGTACTGATGGACAGGCATCATAGGGGAAGTAGGATATGGGCACAGAATAACAGGAACTTCTTTATTTGAAAGTTGACAGTGGAGATAGACAGGAAAGATTGGGTAAGAGAGAATGACATACGACGATGGTCCCAGGCCAGATTCAAAGCCAGGACTTTGTGGTTACACGGCAGGCACCTTAGCCAACTGAGCCACCAGAACGCCCCCAGCAGTAAGTTTTAAAGACAGAAAATAATCTGTTTTAGTCACCGAGATAAGGAAGGAATCCCTACAATGCTATCTGAAATTTTACTATCATGTCACATGCGATACTCCAGTCAGCTCGTAAACGGTGGCTGACATTTTAAAGCGACCTCCGTGACTAGAGCGCCCTAGGTTACATCACCGTGACATGTCCCCATGCCAGATAGAATGTAGTTTGGAGGAAGTAGACTACATCATTTAGCAGGCCGTCTGCTGGCTGCAACATCATACTGCCGTATCCTAGCAACCAGTTTAGAAGAAGGGCTCGCTCAGGCAAAGCTTCAGTTCCAGCTGGTGATCTCAGAGGAGTCTGTGTGTGTGTGTGTGTGTGTGTGTGTGTGTGTGTGTGTGTGTGTGTTAGCTTGCTGGGGTAATGGATGAGTGTTGTAGAAATGAGCGTGCTGGCTCAGTCCTGCAGGGAAGATCAATATCAACTATACATTCATCTCTAATTACCACAGCGGAACTTAGAAGGAATCTCTCTCTCTCTTTCTCTCTCTTACTCTCCCTTTCACAATCCCTCTCTCTCTCTTTCTTTTTCCCTCCCTCACTCTCTCTCTTACTCTCTAGTTCACAATACATTCCCTGTCTGTTTCTTTCTCCCTCTCCCGCTCCCCCCCCCCCCTCTCTCTCTCTCTCTCTCTCTCTCTGCACACTCCATTGCAATTTATGAACCCAGAACATAAAAACCTGAATACCTTACTCTGCTGTATAGGCCTTTGTCCTTTTTTTGTCTCTCTACCAAACACTCCGGAGGCTCCACAACGTCCACAACAGTGACGACAACTGACAGATACGCTGTATCTTTGATGACAACATTTGACTGCTTTTGACTTTTTTTGTGTATGTTGCTTGTATTAACTAATGTTTCTTATCCCCCCTCCTCCCCCTCTCTCTCTGTCAGTGCTGAGTATAGGGGAAGGAGGTTTCTGGGAGGGCACGGTCAAAGGGAGGACAGGCTGGTTCCCAGCAGACTGTGTGGAAGAAGTTCAGATGAGGCAGTTTGACCACGGCTAGGTAAGCCATCTAAAATGCATGCACACACAGACACACACACACTCACAAGCTGGTTTTATAGTTGTTGTTGTTTTGTGGTAGTCACACAAAGTACAAAGACTTTAGAACCTCCTAGATAGAGTTTAACCTGGTACACGCACACACACACACACACACACACACACACTCATGCACTCATACACTGACTCTCATACTCTCATAAGTTTTTGTCTTTCCATAGTCTGTTGCACTGGCATTTGGTCATGGCTCTATCCATGGTGCTGAATAGCTATTTCTTTCCAGCAGCTCTGTCCACAGTATTATAAAGACCCACTGATGTAATCAATACAGAATAAAGTTGTACAAGCTCACACACAGTTTGGACACAACAGTGGATGCTGGTGAATCAAGAGTAAAACTCATGACAGGGCTCAATGAATTGTGCGGTAAAAGGGTCTGGCCCAAATCTGAATGGTCATTAAGTTCATTAAGCTGTATTCAGGACTGAACCAGCTACTGTTTAAAGGAAAAGTCCACCCACGGATACTCTTACACTGCAATGCATTCCAGGAGTTATTTTGTTATGAAGAGTTGTGATTTACTTTTTTGGTGTAGCCACTTTCCCTCAACCTGCCTCATCTACGTCTAGTTCAGTGAGTGATTTCCTACACTTCCCAGAATGCCTTTTGACAACCACCAGAGAACCTGTGTGCCTCAGCTTGATACGTTTCAGCTGCAGATTTTACGCGTAGGTGGAGAAGCAATAATAATAGCAATTGGATAGTAAGAGCAAGAGTTGCGCACCTTACTGAAAATGCAACATGTCTTGTGGCTGCATTGGAGTCTGGTCTATTGAGGCTACTGTCGGTGGAGAAATTGGATCTCTGCCTTCTACTGTGATGGATTTCACCACATATGATTGTTGATTGTTGACACCAAAACCTGACATTTACTATTGATGTTTAAGATAATTGTAGCTGTACTGGAAATATCTCAAAGTGCACATCACATCATCTACATTTGGCTTTATCCACAGTAATAAGTAAAATGCAAGGTACATCGCCAATAGCTGTTTTTGAACAGTAGTGTAGTGTTTTAGACTGGATTTGTCCTTTAAGGAAAAAGTAAAAAAATTTGGGATGGATCATCCTCCTGATTGTCTATTAACCAGCCTCCCCTGGTACACACACACACACACACACACACACACACACACACACACACACACACACATATGCACAGTAAATATGCTCACTATGATGAATCTGCCATCTGTGTCAGTGTGACAGAGTCAAATGGAACCCATTGTAAACAGTTGGGAGCACATCAGGTCGTGTTAATGTGGCCACAATCCTGTTTAGATTGGCTTTCAATTAGCAGGTGGCATGTTTATTGTATCATTAAGTTTCACAAGCTATTGCCATCACATTTTGTTTGCTGGGGTCTCAGGGACAACAACAACATGTTCAACACTGACACTGGATTTATATCCTGTGCAACATCGCAAAATGGCGTTATGAAAAACATCTGGCTAATGTGTGAGAAGCTTTAGGAAGATGTGAAATGCTGCAGCATAGATTGGAAATGGGGCAAGGACAAGTTTTTGATAAATATCTCCCTAACCCCTGCTTGTTTGTCATGCCTCTCCTGGGACCTATTTCTGGAGCAATTGGGACATCTTCCCTTTCAAAGGGTTGTTGAGGGGATGGGGTTACCTGAGAGTAGGTGTGAAGAGATGAGAACGGCCAGAATCTCTAAATACCCCATTTAAATGCATTGTGAGAAAAAGATAGGGGAAGGTGGGAAAGAAAGGTCCAGATAGCGAGGGAGACGGATGGGGGAGCATACTCTAAAGGACAGCAAAGTGGAGATGGCAGAGCGCGTCTGTGAGAGAGGGAGAGAGAAAGAGAGCGAGGGAGGGAGGGAGGGAGGGAGATGGGGCTGATATTGAAACAGTGCCCCACTCGCTCATAAATCCTGAAAAACTCAGAACCATCAGATACCTATTTCTCTGGGATAAAAAAGTGTCTGCCTCTGCCTCCCCTCTCCTCCCTCTCTCCCCTCCCCTTTTTTCATCTCTCACTTCACTGGGTTTTTGGAGCTGTTTTGTTTTGTCAATTCTGTTTGACTGTAAACTCAGATGCACGGCTAGGCTTTTGAATTTATCGGCATACATTTTTTCCTACAGTTTGTGAAGAGGAAGATAGTCCATATGGGAGTTATTAGGGTCACATTGTGTGTTATGTGTAAATCCCACCATTGAAGCTAGCCTCGCAAGCCAGACGAGTCACGCAAATTGATCACACTGCTGAATGACAAATGGCAGACATGCGCTCATCTACATTATATCAAGAAAATCTGGTTCACCTCACATACAAATGGTAAACACTATTCCCAGCTAACCTAGCAACGCACTGTGTTTATGTCATAAGATGTGTTGTTCTGATTGGTTTGAACATTTAAGTAATGCAAGGTGGCAACGCACCCAACTAAAATCACTCTAGGGGGAGAGACATTTCTCACAGTGTGATCAGATCACAAGATGCATCTGGTTTGCGAGACTTGCACCAAGCACCTTCAAACCCACATCACACTAATTTAAGACAACTGGAGAAACAAATGGAGAAAGATGATTAGTCTGTTAAATGTAGTTAAATACTACCACCTGTATAACAGATAGATACGGGGGAATTTGATTGTAAGTGTGAACAATCCTATGATAAAAATACTGTAGGTTTTAATGTTATAATGTATAATACAGTATGTCTAATATACTAATTTACTGTATGAATCTATTGAGGCCTTTTGTATGATGCTATTCTTACCCTTATCCCTAGATTCCTCAACAGTGATATAACAGCAGATAACACAGAATGACACAGTAGTGCACGCACACACACACATACACATACACGCGCGCACACACACACACACACAGAGTTGTTTATCTGAAGGCAGTCGTTGAGGCGTCACTGACAGTTAGGGCAATATGTCTCAGCCCAGTGAAGCAGGAAAGACAGCCCTGTCTACAATTAAGTAACCCAAATAATACTGTGCTCTCCCTCTTTCTTTCTCTTTCTTTCTCTTTCTCTCTCTCTCTCTCTCTCTCTCTCTCTCTCTGTATGAGTTGCAGCATTGACACACACTCCCTCTCTGCCACTGTACATCACCCCAGAGTCATGACTCTGAAAGTGCTATCCCTCTTTATCTATCCCTGCCTCCATCTCTCTGTCTCTCCTCTCTGCCAGGATTGAAAGAGCGATGACAGAGAAAATGGGATAATGAAAAAAGGAGAGAGAGGGTTGAGGTTCAGTTTGGGCTGAGCGAGAGAAGATAGGAAAGGCAGCTAGCAAGCACTAGAGAGTGAAAGGAAGAGGGTGAACGAGTGACTGTTATCTATCAGGACACTGGTCCTCTCTCTGGCCAGAACCTCCTGCGGCCCACAGTTCATCTTCAACCAGCGTTAGAGGGCAGTGAGAGAAAGAGAAGGAGAGGGGGAGAGAGAGAGAGAGAGAGGACAAAGGGGAAGTGTAAAAGTCAGAGAAAGAAAGAGGGAAAAATAGGCAAGAGGAGGGCGAAGAGAGTGATGGAGAAAATGAGGGTGAAAAGCAAAGAGTATTGATTGAATTCATTAAGACTACAGTGAGTGATGCAGTGGTGAAATGCTGCTGGCAGTGGGCGGCTGGCTGGTGTGTGTGTGTGTGTGTGTGTGTGTGTGTGTGTGTGTGTGTGTGTGTGTGTGGTGGGGTGGGGGGTGGGGTGTTATAAATCATTCTACTGTTTAAAGTAACAAACAGCACTGCACTCCAGACAACTATTGACAGACTAGTATAATTTCTAAAAACTAAACTGTTGTTAAGTCTGTACAATTTTTCAGACTATCTATATATCCTGCTAACACCGCACTCCCTCCCACACACACACACACACGCTCACACAGCACACATGCTGTTGGCCTGTGTGTGGGGGTTAATAGGATATGTTTACCCGTGGTAATGGAGGGGATAATGATGTGAGTATGAGCTGCTCTTCCCTTTCTAATGATGCTAGCACATTGCCGGGGGCAACTCATTTTAAACAATATTACTGTTACTACTGGTGGCTACACCCGGGGATCCCTCCATCCTGAAGACCCCCCCCCCACACACACACACACACACACACACACACAAACCCCAGCAAGAGATCAGCATTTGACCCCCAACTAGATGAGTTATTAAATTTTCTCATTGTGCCAAATGGTATAAGACATAACAATGAAATTATACCGGTCTTAATTTCAATTATACTAGCCTTCATTTTTCTGAGGACCCCCTGTGGTCTTGGATGTCCTCAAGGACGTCTACAGGCACACACACACACACAGCAAAAACAATACATCTTTTTATCTGTGATGGGATAGGCAATGCTTGAATCTCTCCATGGTTTGATATCTTAACAAGCATGCAAACTTTTAGTGCTGCTCTCTTTCTCGCTCGCTCACTCCTCTCCCTTGCTCTCCTCACGCCGCGGCACAGTTGAATGACTCACAGCCGCATGAATCAGCCCAGTCAGATCCAGCCTGGGCTATTTTTAGCCTGCCCATTAAGAAGTTTTGGAGTGTCTCTGCACTCCCCTAGAATGCTTAAACATCAGCGTCGCTGCGGCAGCTCAGACTGACACAGGAGTCACCAGTCAGGGAGAGCAAGATGGAGGGGAAGGATAGAAGGGAGAATAGAGGGATGGAAGGATGGTGCAGTGGAGTGGGGAAGGAGCAAGTCAAACGGTCAAAACAATGGAACCACCAGCGTGAAGATTTCCCCAGCAATGGTGGCTCTGTAATCGTCTGTATGTGCTTTTTATAGCTTGGTTCTGCCCCACTCATCTCCAGCAGTGCAAGGTCAGTGCTAATCACTGCTACCATGATGGATCTGAGTGATCATCTGAGCCCAGTTTACGACAGTGGAGGAAAACACGGTCTCTGACGCCGTTTCACAGTTTCCCATAAATGATCATTGAACGACTTGCCATATGGCGAGCAGACCTGTTACGCTCTTAAACACCACCGAGTGGCCACTGGGCGCTTTGTGCATAAGGGCATTGTCATCCTGGAAGACGCCGATTCTGTCAAGAAAGAAATGTATCATGGGATGAAAGTAATGACTCCTTATAGTGATTTAACTCTTCTCTTGTGATTTTGTAGAGATATGAATCGGCGCAGACTTTCAAGTGGTGATTGGGTAGATTCCATTCAAGAAAATACACAGAAACACCAGATCATTTCACTGTAGCAGGAGTTTATGGTGGTGTCCTGTATATTTTGACCATACCTTGTGTCTGGATGATGAAAAATGGAGTCAAGACTCATGGATTGGAGACTTATGCTAAAAAATGTGGGGCTGGAAGGTACAGGTTTGTGTGTCACTAAAATATCAAGGTGTTTTTGGGTCTTTAAAAAGTCAGAAAAATGTAAAATTCAAGGCCATAAGTATTTCAGAAGAAAATATCCAAATTCAAGGCTTTAAAAAATGTCTTAAATGCCTTTATTAGAGGTCTTGTGCCATGAAAGATTTCTTTGCGCTGCATTTCCACTCTTTAATTACTAATACTATTACTACAGAACAAGGTTAGTAGTACAATATGCAAAACATTTTTTTCCATCACATCTGCGTCACTAAACACAAAGCACTTCATGCCCTATAGCAATTAATTTCCTGGTGTCCGTTTTGCTTTGTTTCTACATTTTGGTTTAATTTGGTCTTAAATTAAATTCCAGGTGTAATAGCAGCATTCAAAATGTCTTAAAATTTTTTTGAAATCTGCAGATAACCTTGAATGTCACAGGTGGCGATGTATAAGGCTAAATGCAGCACATACACACACACATACACAGCATGCCCTTGTGTGAGTGACCCAGTGTGATAGTTAGAGGGTAAATTTAAGCTATGTTTCAGTCTGCTGACAGAGCGTTTGACAGGCTGTGCGCCCACTTGACAGGGAGCTGGCAGTCAAGTCAGTGACACCTGCCCCGACACAGCATCACACACCTCTGTCTTCCTCTTTTTGTCTTTCTCTCTCTCTCTCTCTCTCTCTCTCTCTCTCTCTCTCTCTCTCTCTCTCTCTCTCTCTCTCTGACTCTACAGTATCTGTCTCCAACCCTGTGTGTCTTTTACCCTTTGCTTTCATCCTCTCTCCTCCTTTTTTCCTTTTCCCTCCTCTGTCTTTCTTTTCTCTTCTCTTCCTTGTCCCTCTCTCTCCTCTTTCTACTGTGTCTGTTTTGCCGTTTCACATGTTTTCAATTTCTCACTCATTTTCACCTGAATAACAAGGACTCTGGTCTCGTCTTCACCTCTTAGTGGTGATTGAACGTCACCCTAACATGATGAATATGAATTATCTCCATGTGTTAACAAGGCCAGTCACACCTAATGCATCTTGCTAACACAAGCTTGTTATTACCACACCTCTGAAGAGGAGAGAAGAAAGCACCATTATTTCTCTCCTTTTATATTTGGACTCTGTTAGAAACTGAGTGCATTGTAATGAGTGCAATAATGTGGAATTTTGGAAATATGATTTCTGTTCAGCATGGTGAGAATGACACACTGTATGAAATATTCAAAAACGTTACGCTATGTTTGTAATGTCAAGATGCCATCACAGCCTCAGGAATGAAATGAAATGTGTGAAATTTTGGATTCAAAATTGCCCACTTTTCTAGAGATAAAGTCAGATAAGTCCAGGGAAGGACTTATCTGGTTATGGTTTTTTTCAGCAGTGCTCTGCTTCACATTCATACAGTTACACACACTCATACACAGGAACAGACCAGTGCAACCTCTGATTTTTGCATCTAGTTGCCCACTTAAGCCTCAAACAGATGAGGCTTAAGTGACTTGCTCAAGGACACTTCAACAGTAGCTGTTGACAGATGAAATTTGAATGCCTATAGTTACATGCATCATAAATAAAACATTGACAACCAGGCTAATGCATACTTATAAGAATTATAATACTTATTATTTTACAGAAATAGTTACTAAAATCCAAACCTGTGATGTTGGCAAAATTGAAAATCTAGAACTGCTCTTTAGACAATAAATAGTAGAGTAAGATGATTAAGATAGTGTTTGAGTATTGATAAGCTCCAGTGTGACCTCATCCCCCCCAAAATCCCCTTTGTGCTTTCACAGTCAACTTAACCATTTTTTGCAATTGAGCAGCTCCACATTTTAGTTTTCTGGTTTCCGTCTTAGGGAGAGAGCTTTTCTGTTCACAAAAGTTGATTGAGCTGATCTAGACCATAAAAATACATAATATTCACACAATAGTATTTCCCTTTAAATGACAAACTAATCTCAGTTAAACTCTCTTATTGTAACATAGATTTATCCATTCAGGCCCAGATTACTAATCTCACAGATGGTGAGTTCATTCAGTAACTCAGTAGTGGTGAAAGGCAGAGTGAATATGCAAATGCTGAAACCACAGAGCTGTAATGCGCACGTGCATGCAAATGGACACACGCTCTTTCACACCCTTTTTACACGCGTATTATGTAAGTGCACACACACACACACACACACAGGCCTCAGTCATTGTCGTCCATACTCTATAAGTGTGTGGAGTCAGCAGATAGATTAGCATAGCCAACTAATCCATTTTATTAGAAAGAGAGAGAGAGAGAAAGAGAGAGAGAGAGAGAGAGAGAGAGAGTATAAACCACTAGTTGGAAGACATGTCTTTGGTGTTAAGGTTTAGCTGAGTCAGTGTTATTGACTGGCAATTCAAGTGGAGTCCTGTTCCTTTTAACCCTGTAAGGAAAATTCCACATAAAGTATCCTAACACATCCCTGTGTGTGTGCGTGTGTGTGTGTGTGTGTTGTGTTTGTTATGAGGCAGAGTGATGGCCACTATCTCTACTTTTCATCAGAAATCAGTCGAGTGTGTTGAGCCATCTCTCTCTTCCTCTCCACCTCTCTCTCTCGCTCTCTCCCTCTCCCTCTCCTCTCTCTCTCTCTCTCTCTCTCACCCTCTCTCTCTCTCTCTCTCTTTCCCTCTCTCCCTCTCTCTCTCTCTCTCTCTCTCTCTCTGGAGGACAGATCCATATCAAATCATAATAGATGGCAGTGGTATTTGAACAATGAATCAAAGCTGAAGCAGGCCTCACAGTGGAGCAAAGACAAATCACATTTGACAAGGGGCACACTGGGTGACAGCAGGCCACGTGCACACTCACACTCACACACACACGTGCACACATTCGCGCACACAAACAAGCACATACACTCTTGGGCAGCGACTGGGTTACTGCATTTCTTCCTGAAAGCCAAGTCTATTTCACAGTGTCATGGCTGCTCTCACACACACTATTCACACTCAGTAGCAGTTCTCACAAGTCCATCTAATCCATATGCTGGAGACAGAGTCGCTCCAATCATTTTGTATACCTAAGCTCTTTTACTGCCATGACTTGACATCTGCTGTGTTCCACTGCTGTGGTGTGTCACATCTGCAGAATGTGGCAGCACACACACGCACGCACACAGACACACGCGCACGCACACACACACACACACACACACACACACACACACACACACACACACACACACACACACATATCAAACACCTGCAAAAGCAGAGCAGGTCATCTAGCAGAGCCATAGAGCAGCCCTCTCACTGGGCATGACTAATCACACTCTTAACCTTACACCAGGGTCTCTCTCTCTCTCTCTCTCTCTCTCTCTCTCTCTCTCCCTCCCCCCCCCCCCCCCTCTCCCTCTCTCAGTGTGTGCCTGCGTTTGTCTGTGGCTGTCTGTGTCGTCCTGACACCTTGACTCAAAGGCGTGTTGTGATGAGCCGTCATTGTGTTTGAGGAGCTTGTACAGTAGTCGTTTTCTTGTTGTCTGAATTTGACTGAATTATTCAAGGCTTCTTCCTCTCAGAGATAGCTGAGGTATTTATAGGCGTTGGTCTGCGCCTCCGACACTCATACTTACACAGAAACAACTAGCTCTCTGAAGGCTCTCCGGCAAGCCAACCAGTTCTGAGAGAGAGGAGGAGGAGGAGAAAGAAAGGCAGAGGAGAAGCAGAGATGTGAAATATACGCTATAGTTGTTTACTGGAGGGTGAAACAGAATGGGACATTAAGGCCAGAGACAGCGAGACAGAGAGATTTCAGTGCTACTCATCCAGGAAGTCTTATTTCACTCTCTCACACAGAAGGAAACCGGGAGTACTTAAATGGGAGAATGGTGTTGTGGAATAAGCATTTTTGAATAGGCATCGGCACTAAATGGACGTTCCAGGAGTCGTTTAGCGGTCTCCAGGCGAGGATGAGAGGGAGGCCGGGCCCGGTTCATCAGTGTGTCAAGCTGGGAGACAGACCAGCGGCAGCGTGGATGGGCTGCCTAGCTATCAGAGTGGCAGAGAGGGAGTGGTAAAAATCCAGTTTGCTCTAAAAAAAAATGGACTGTTGTCCAGTCATGGTGTCAGAGCTTCCTGTGATGTGTAGCAGGATAGACGGGGTGGTAACAGTCGTCAAGGCGGAGCAGCCCAACTCCACCAGTCATGACCTGTGCCACGGTAAGTCTCCGCCTGTCCACAGCTGTCTTCACTTCATGACGTCGGCATGCTGAGTACTATCAGGGGAAAACAGACAGCTCAGTGCTATGTAATGTTAGACTGCTTGGTAGTAGGCATCCTTCTGGAAATACTAGAGTATGACTCGGCGTAAGGGGAACTGTAGTTATGTCACATTAAAAGAGGAGTTTCTGACTGCAAACACAGAAGTGTTTCCTTCTTGAGAAGCAGTGGGTGAGCACAACGGATTTAAGTACCTGTGACTGAGAGCTCTATTAAAGCGGTAAAATACATTATTGAACATTATTGGGGAAAGCATTCAACTATTTGTCAAACATATACTTCACAACAAAGAAATCATTATAGCTCATCTGAAGGTCCACTTAGATAGTGTTCACAGGTTTTGGCCTTTCTCCACTTTCCCCTTCATCTCTGCCCCACCCTGTCCCACAAAAGGCTTTCAAGCTTTATTGTGTTGTTCTGGCTAATTCTTATATTTGTAATTGAAGATTTCTTCTGACTGGAGTGTCCTTTTTTGTATATAGATGTTTTTTAATGGTTATCAAATAAATCCCATTTACACAATCGAACCTCCATCGCTCTTAATGAAATAAAGAGAGAGTGGATCTGGCGTTCCAAGTTATAGAGCCTTTGCAAAACGTTGTCCAGCTCTTGCACTTGATAGTTTTGATGAACTCTTTTCTTTCAGCACTGACATTATTAGCTCTCTACCTAAAGGACTGCTGCTTCGTCTGTACTTTTATCAAAGCGCCTCGTTACACTGTGGCTGTTCATACTTAAAAGAGGTGTTGAGTTTGTATTCAGAAATGCTTTGCTCTCTCTCTCTCTCTCTCTCTCTCTCTCTCTCTCTCTCTCTCTCTCTCTCTCTCTCCTTCCCTTGTGCTAGACAGTCCTAGAGTAGGTAAGGCTCAGCTGTGTGGAAGCTAGCTGACAACCTTGACTAGCTGGATACACACTTAGATGCTTATTTTCACTGTCAGTTTGTTGTCATCTACTGCTCTCTCTCTCGCTCTCCAGTTCCCTCCATTCCACTCTATCAATCTGTCCTTCCTGTCTTTGCTCTCTCTCTCTCTCTCTCTCTCTCTCTCTCTCTCTCTCTCTCTCTCTCTCTCTCTCTCTCTCTCTCTTTCTTTCGTCATCTATGTCCATGTACACAGACAACCGGGTTGGTGAAAAGGTTCAGTAGCACATCACACTCATATCAAAGGTGGTGCTGCTGCTCATACAGTTTTCGTTTTGTTGCCTTTGATGTTGAATATTATCCTGCAGCTCCGTTCGCTCTGCACGGTTCACGTTGATTCCTTCTGTATACAGAGGGACAGATAAAGATTAAATTGATACGGACCCTGCTTTTATTCTCCCTTTTGTACTGTCTTTTCTTCTCCTCTGGTGTCCCCTCCATCACCCTGCCCTATTGTGAGCATGGCTAATTTCATGTAGGAAAGAAAAAAAGAATCCATCTTTTTTTTTTTTTTTTTTTTTTTATGTACATCTTATTCAAAAGTCATTTCTGCATAGGAATAGAAAATCGGGACAAGACATCGGGAGACGGAGAGAAATAGAAAAATGAAGATATTACTCTGTGTCTGTACTGTGTGTGGAAGTGGGTCACCCTTGTATCCCCTTTGCATGGTCCAGCGACCGTCTGCGGGATGCAAGGAAAGACGGGCACATTGTGTGACAGGAGAAAAGAGAAAGAATGAGATTCTATCTTCTTTTTTTTTACTGCCACAAGCAACTCATTACATTCTGTCTGGCTCCCAGGAAGTTGTCACACCAGACGGAGAGAGAGAGTTCAGCGTTGTTCTGACCCATTTAAACAGAGTTTCAGTATTCAAGGTGTAGGAAGCCCACAGTGTTTACTCTGCCCCCTGCTCCGTCTTCTATCCACTCGGCTTAGGAACTCTCCCAAGTGTTTTATACTCGCTATCTGTTGTCTTCACACCAAATTGACCACATCTCGCCTTCACCATGTGAAATTGGTTCATCTGTTTCAGCCATTTGCTATGAAAACAAAACAGCGATGGATTTTGATTTTCACACCTTTTTCCTGCTCACATTGATGAAGTTTTCTAAACCTTCGCTGAGCAGTCACACTGTCCTTTTCTTAATTAACAAGGAAAAACAAAGTGCTCAGGTGAGGTGGAGTAACGGGAGCGTCAGTGAGTATTCTGCCAGGTACAAACGAGCTGTGCTTGTTCACCAAACCCGAGGTCATTAAGGCGACACCCAAGTAGCTGTCAACGCCTTTACTAGGACAGGGAAAAAGAGACGGAGGCAGGGAGAGAGAAAGAGAGAGGGAGGGGAGGGGAGGGGGGTGTACTTGGAGGTTAACATGCATAACATGAATGAGGAGGGAAGAAGGGAGAAGGAAGGGAGGAAAGGAGGGATGAGCAGGACTGTGATAGGAAAGGATTAAGAAGTCAATGAGGCTCACTGGATAAGAGGTGTGTGTGTGTGTGTGTGTGTGTGTGTGTGTGTGTGTTTGCATGTTTGTTTGCAGCTCTTATCAGTCGTAGAGCAGCACAGGTTAATTCTCATTCAGCAGGGTTCAGAGAGGGTGTGTGTGTATGTGTGCGTGTGTGTTTCTGTGCATCTGCGTGTGTGTGTGTGTGTGTGTGATGTAGCGCTTGCGTCCTTCAAACAAGGACAGCGTTGGTCCAGAATGGAGAAGTGCCGCGCGGCCAGACAGGGAAGTTTACAGCAGAAGTCTCAGAGCTGCAGAAGGTTTGACACAGTGTGATAGAGGTAAAGCTACGATGTTACAGCACAAGTGACACATAACTTGCTGTAGAGGGTTCTCACCCTTAAAACATAGCTAGACTAACAAGAAAATAAAATGACTATACTATTATAATTCTTACTAAAAATTGTTAATTCCTAATTTAAGCATTTAAGCAAAGCTCATTGCTGTGGTGTTTTTACACTACACGTTCCAGAGTTCCCTTGGCAAACAAACAGTGTGGCCAGTACTGTAGGTAAGCCTACCGCTCTTTTCTTTGTCAACCATGGTGTCGCTGCTCATGCTAACCACCCAGTTCTTCTTCTGTTCATGCCAAACAAACCGCTGTTGCTGCTGCTGCTGCTGCTGGAAACTTCAAACACTTCACTACCTGTGCAGCAGAAGATTTTGTCCTGGGATAGACCTACCAGACACTGGGTGCTAAGAACAGCAAATGTAAAAGCTTTACTGAACTGGGTATAGGTTGAATCACTATTGTGTTACATCAGTTGGCAATAGAGAGAAGCAAAATGGACATGTATTTATCTGAAAATGTAATGCATTATCATGTTGAGTTGATTTTACTGTCTGTCTATCTATCGTTCTATCCATCCTCCATCCATCTGCGGAGGCAGCTCCCACTAAAACTTTCACATTGACCCAAATGTTAATGGTCTACATTTGATGTGCTGCACATTGCTTTTTTTAAGGACTCCATTACTGCCATCTGTGTGTTTGTCACCAGATGCAGCATCTTAAGTCTAATGAAAATCCCATTCAATAAACCACATTATGAGGCCACCTTCTAATGAGCAGTCATTGGCAGTTGTCCCTCATACAACTCGTAGAGGGAAATGACCCCCTGTACCCCCCCCCCCCCCCCCCCCCCCCTCTTGCTCACTCTTTCGCTTTTTCCTTTTTGCTATTTATCTTTTTATTTATTATTTTATCAAATCTGTATGTGTTTTTTTGTTAAACCAGACCCAATGTAGAGGAAAAAAACAATATGAGCAATGATTTGTTGGCAGTATTCCATTAACTGTTTTAACATTGAGTGAGTGATTTGAAGAGGAAGAAGACCTAGCATCTTTCTTCTGGACACCAGAGTCCCGAGTTCAGTCCCAGTCTTGGACCATTTGTGCCAAACACCAACAGTAGCCCTAACTCCAACCAACTGCCATTTATGCGGCACTACCCCAAACAAACATTAATCATTTTATTTGCCTTAGTTCAAGTGGGTGTGTGTGTGTGTGCTCTCTATTCCCAAAGCTGTCTTCTGCCCCTCCGACAGCCCAGATGCTGTAGATCAGGTCCAGATTGGAAGATGCTCCTCTTGGTTTTACTTCCATCTGGTGCCACACCCAGTCCTTCTGTGTTGGAGAACAAAGCAAATCAACTCTCTAGTTCAGCCCCAAGTTTAGACGAGCTACAGCTTGGCGCTTACACAGAACTGTATGGATTTAAAGAGCCTTAGATAGACGACTATAATGTGCGTTAACAACAGCCTTTACTCATTATTAAGAGCACATTGTACCTTCTCTCATTTCCTGCTTTTGTATGAGCGTGTGTGTGTGTGTGTACACGTGTGCATGCTTACTGTACTGTGTGTGTGTGTGTGTGTGTGTGTGTGTGTGTGATAGATGGAGGTGGGGTCGAGGTTATCTGTGCTATCAGGGCCCTGCCTTTAGATGCTCCTGGGCTGTACAAAATAGATGACAGTGGTGATGAATGAGCTGCATTTCACACACTTAGACTGCATCTGCTACTACTGCGCACGCACACTTACACACACACACATACACAAACTCTCATAAAGACACATTCACACATAGATACTCACCCAAATACAGACACACACACACACACACTCATACAAACATACAGTATATGTGCACATGGGCACACACGTTCACACACAAATACACACTCACTGACTCAAAAACACCGGAAGTTTGGATCCATTTGTAGCTCAAGTGAGCACTTTTTGACGAAGCGTGAGGCTGAATGAGCGTGTGTGTATGTGTGTGTGTGTGTGTGAAAGCTGAGTGTTGAGTATAAAAGGCAGGCTGTAAGTGTGCAGGAGAAGACAAGTGCCTTTTCCCTCACCCCTGCCTCCCACCTGCATCCAATCCTAACCACACGCCACCTCTCTTTCCCCCCTTAACCCCTCTGATAACCCGTAACACCAAAACACCCATCTCATCTCCATTCTTAAAGGAAAAATTCCACCCTCAAACACTCTTGCGCCAATCTGTGATGTTCAATGCATTCCAGGTGTTTTTTTGATGAAGTGTTGTAATTTACTATTTTTGTACCCACTTTCCCTCAACCTGCCTTGTCTACTTATACTTCAAATTGTGATTTCCTACATTTCCCAGAATGACTTTTAACAACCCCCAGAGAACAGGTGTAAACTTCAAGCAATAGTGATATCGATAGCACAGTAAGAGCAAGACGGCAAGTGTTATTCCCGTTGAGAAAAAGTCAGTCACGCCCCTCACCAGCAACGCAACTGTCGCTTTTCTCAGAGGAGAAATTTGGTCTCTCTGCCTCTTCTGTGATGGATTTCTCCCTGTGTGATTGTTGAACATCGCTGCAAAACGATGAGTCTTGAAAGAAGCCTTTGCTCTTTTGATCTGAGGGACTGACACCTGATGTTTGATATTGATGTTTTGACTAGCTGAAAAAATGTACTGCTATCAAACTCGATTGTAGCTGCACTGGAAATATCTTGATGTGACGTCATATGCTTGGCCAGTTGCCCACAGGAATAAGAAAAACACACCACCATACAACAAAATGAACACAGAAATACAAGTTGCATCACCTATAGCAGTTTTTTTTTAACACTCCTTTAACTAAGCCATGACTCAGATTAACACATATCATAGCACTCAGCATTAGACAACCAAACCTATGAGGTGAAGCCAGGCAGCAGCAAGCAGCTGAATGACTGACCGATTGACTCAGATCTTTGCTCTGGGGAGTGACAGGCTTTGCTATCAAATAGGCAGCAGGGCATGGTTTCTGTGTCAGGTTCGGTTCTGTAGTGCTGAATGCTCTCACTGGAGGAGCCTGTGTAGAGGCTGAAAACTATGCATTTGCAATGAAGGCGAAGCAAATGGATGTGTAAGAATCAGAGAAACTGAGATTCACACAACAGCACTATTAGAGAGTGAGAAAGACAGGACGGGCAAAGCAGAATAGAATAGAAAGGCAGATAAAGAAGACACGAGGGCTAGTGAGAGATGAGGAGAGTGGATGGTGGGTGAGAGGTAAGCGTGAAATTGAGAATTTGGAGAGGACTGCAAAATAATTTTCGTTTTTCTGTGCTTGTGTTGTGTCGCCGAGTGTCAGCGAATGCGGTTATCAGAGCTTCAAGTTGTTCTCGGTCGACAGTCTGTCACTCACACAAACAGTCGGACGGACGGGCCAGAGTGGATCTAAAGTCTGCTCAGTTACTCCCATCTCTCTCTCTCTCTCTCTCTCTCTCTCTCTCTCTCTCTCTCTCAACCTCTCTCTCTCTCTCTCTCACAGCATTGCCCAATTAAGAGTTTCTGTGGCCTGAAAGGGTCTTGGGGTGTGTAGTCAGCAGATTGCAGTTTAGTGGAGGTGCAGTGTGTATTAGTGGGAGGGGGAGAGGGCATCGATCCCCATCTGCACTCCCATAGGATAAATCCGCCCACGCAGTGACAGGACCCACGCACGCACACACACACACACACACACACACACACACACACACACACACACACACACACACACACACACACACACACACACTCACACACTGTACTCACTGAGCCCAAAGCGGTTCCCATCCAGAGAGTGCATTTGCCCACATTAAAAGAAACACTCCACTTTAAAGGCCCATTATGCAATTATTAAGCTGTTTTGAAATCTAAAAAAATTACCATGCAACAATTATACACTTTTAGGTTATGATAAATGAAGTACACTAATGGTAATTACCTCTCTGTGGTAGCTTAATTCCTCTCTGTGGTAACTGAATTCATATTTTCAGTTTTTTTTTACGAGATAGTTGTTACTTCTGCTGTGCCTGAAACATGAATGCCATGAGATTTCCAGCTTTGTAGATTTTGAAAAAAGTTGGTAGCAAAATTGCTTCATGTTTTGGAACCAACCCAAAAATTAACAGCATGCTTCCTACGTCATATTTAAGCATTGCATTCACTGCTCTGCTGTCAAAATGCTACAGGAAAGTTCCTAGATTCATCTCACTTACTGAATTCCCTGACAACGCATGTAAAAATGGTGCAAGAACACCACACACTGGCTGATGTGGCTGAAGGTGCCTTCAAGACACATAATGTACATAAAAAGTAGCCTTGTACTGGTTTGGAGAGCTTCTGATATGATATCATTACAATGCTTAAGTCACAATTTGATAATAATATCACAGTTCACTGTCAGTATCAAGCCTGATTATTTGGATTTAATCCCGTAATATAGTGTGATTTACTGTGTGAAAGGCTTACATCCAATAAAATATAAAATTAGGTATACTTAGAAGTGTGAAACAATTTTTAGATGAATCACTAACTTTCAGAATTACAAGCACTATTGCAAGGATGTTTTTTTTTTTTTTTTTTTTTTACATTTTAGGAACAACCATAAGCGAGAGCATCAAGTATTATTAATTATTCCTTCATACCTGTAGGAAATAGGTTTTAATACTTCAATACAGCACAGAGAGACAATATGATGGGGGAATGTCTCATAATATTATTGTTATCAGTAGATCCATCAGTAGCTGATGGATTGTGTGGATAGTTTGAAAGGTATTCATCAGTGTTGTGTTTTGCAGAGACTCGGGAGGACCGCACTAAGAGACTGTTCAGACACTACACTGTGGGATCCTACGACAACTTCACCTCATACAGGTACCACCTCACTCACCAGCTAGCATGCTACTGCAGTGTACAAGTCAAGTCTGTTAGCTCACACTGTACAACCTATATCAGTTTTAGGAAACTCAGAATACAGATTTTTGACATTAAGTATCCTTAATGTAGTAGTAGTAATCCTTAATGGTATAATGAAGTCTTTCTGAAAAGGAGTTAAAGTGAGCGCTATGGTGCTGCTGCCATCTAAAGGCATCAGGCTGCCAGCACACTCAGCTGAAATCGAAAAAATGCACATGAAATTTTATTGCATAACCATGCTTTGCTGTATGTCTGTGCTTGTGTGTGTGTGTGTGTGTGTGTGTGTGTGTGTGTGTGTGTGTGTGTGTGCATGTGCGTGTGCGTGCGTGCACCTGTGTGTGTTTGTGAATGCCTGTGTGTGTTTGTGTTTGCACTGTGCACACACTGAACACACATATAAAACCTACTGTACATGCATGTGTGTGGCTGCATGCATGATTTCTTGGTTCATATTTCTATGATTTACCGCCAGGATATTTCTCTCTGATCCGTTTAATGCCTTTCTTTTCCTTCTTAGTCCATCTCTTTCTTTTCTTTTTGTCCCTCTCTTAAGCTGACATTTATTACACAGAGAATGTGAGTGCTCCCTCTCCTCTAAATCAGATTTGTCAGCTGAGAGTGGAGTAGCAAGCTATGCAAGGTTATGTTATGATGCAAATTCCCGCCAAATGCCAGAGTGTGTCAGTCTGAGACACAGAGCTGGTCTGAGAGAGTGTTTGCATTGTTTCCACCCACTTACTCAGCCTTTTATGAAATGCCAGGTTCATCTACTTGAGGTTTAAGTCTGATTAAATGTCACTTCTATAGCCTCCAAACCTGGAGGCCAGAGCTCCAGATTTGGAGAATTAGCATTACTACAGGTATTAACCTGCAGCAATTTAAAGACACAAGACAAAATATATAATCTGTGTATTTTTGTGTTTGGAATGGCAGGTAGAGACGCTACCTGTAACCAAATAAAGGCCAATTGAGAAGTAGAGAAATGGGAAATAGAGCAGATTTCCTATTGCTTTCCAGAGACTGCACAATGAAACACAACATTATACCCATTTAGAGCTGCACTTACAGCTATGGGGCTGAGGTTTTAAAGGACAGATGCAGCGTATGAATGCCTTAATAAAATACCAACCTTGTGAATGCCAGCATGAAGCTCAAATAGAATAGAAGCCTTTTGAGCAGATTTGTGTGATTCCTTAGACTGAAATTTGAACAGGGGTCTAAGGAATAATAATTACGAGTGTCAGCGGACAGCTATATTTTGAGGAAACATTGCGAGTCCAACATCTTTTTTATTGAATTATGTGGGCGGGTAGAGATTCTGAACAAGGTCGATGAGCGCGATGCATTAAAGCTGCATTTTGGGAGACATACAACGGAGATGAAAGTGCAGCGGATAAAAGAGTTTGGACTGAAACACAGCATCTTAGTGGTACTTAACGAACACATTATTTTTCTGTGCAAAATAATTATTGCAAAAGCTGGTAGTTAGCATGTTATGAAACCAAACCTTTGACCTCCCTCCTGCAGAAAGGTTTGTCACGGGTCTCCTGGCCCCACCAGCAGGAGCTCTGTGTTCCCCTGGTAAGTCTGAGAGTGTGGAGTGTACCAGACTGTAGCTAACCTAATGGAGACTGCAGCCACCCACTGAGTTGCAGCCTGAACACCAGCCCTCTACATCTGCCTCAGCAGTGAGGTGGAATGACTGATTATGCTGAACATCACTACATAAATCTCTTGGCAAGGTGTTCAGGTTGTAAATTGGCAGCAGTCCCTTAAGCCAAAGTGTGTTGTGACAAGATTGGAAGATGCAGGTAACAGCACAAGGGCAAGCCACACTTGCTTTGTCTATGCACTGCACACTGTCCAGGCCACTTTACTATTTAGCTGCATCCCCTTTTGCATTAACCATGTTTCACTTGCCTTTTCTTTGCTTTTGTTTGCTTGCTTCCCTTTATCTACATCTCCCTTTCACAATTGATTTAATCAGTGCAATCAATAAGAGCTCATAGCTCTCACTTTGCATATTCCCAGCCAGTCTGCTTCATGGAAAGAACAGTTAGTCCAAATATTTTGTGCACTCACTGTATAAACATACAGTCAGCCATCGGCCTCTCTGATCAGAAGATACTGGCATTTTCTCTGCTGCTATAGACTACCATTCTAACTCTGCTTTGGTTTTGGCTCACAAGCTTTTGACAGAGATGTGTGGCTTGAATAAATATTGGGGCTGCCTTGTGTGCAGAGTGACACACTTTAACACCATCTAACAACCCCCACCCCTCCACACACAGGAAGATCAGGCAGTGATGAACTGCTCACTTACTTTTGCCTCCTATTCCCTCCGTCATTAGTCAGGGGGATAATATTGCATCTGAGCCTTCTCTTTCGGTTTCTGTAGCAGAAGCCCTCAATACCCTCGTCAGCTGCAGTCTCAATGGAAGGATCAGCCAGAAGATTGATTCACTCTTAGGTTTTATCCCAAAGATGTTTCAGTCACTCTGGGAGCTCTCTCTCTCTCTCTCTCTCTCTCTCTCTCTCTCTCTCTCCCTCTCTCTCTCTCTCTCTCTCTAAAATACTAACACAACCCCTGGGGATCCTGGGCTGTGCTCGCTTGCTAGGCTTTTAACTTAATTGGGTAATCAGAAAAGGAGGCGCAGGTGTGTACGTGCGTGTGTGTGTGTGTGTGTGTGTGTGTGTGTGTTTCTGTGTGTGGGTGTCTTTCCTTCTCCTCCCACTTCTCGCTCCCCCCTGACGGACCCCCCTTTCCTCTCTTCCCCTCCCTCTCTCCCCTCTCTCTTTGTGTGTGTGAGGATGGTGTTGGACTCATACCTGCTCTCCCTCTGCTCTCTCCTTCATAGTGACTATATCATAGAGGAGAAGAATGCTGTTTTACAGAAGAAAGAAAATGAGGGATTTGGCTTTGTCCTGCGGGGAGCCAAAGGTGAGCTACACACGGAGACATACACACACCTAGGCTGACACACTCACTTAGCTGGACGACACACTCAATGGCTCTCAAGAACTGGCGTTAATTACCTCTGTTTCCAACATGTGTTAATGTGTGAGATGTGAGTTGTGACAGAGTGATGATGTGAGAAGGAGATTGTTGATCTGAGTCACACAGTATGGCTCAGTCTCTATTGTCTCTGTGTGAGTCAACAACATGACCGGCTTTGGTCAACACCCTGCTTGTACACTCAGATGCTCTCAGAGCTCTGTGTGTGTGTGTGTGTGTGTGTGTGTGTGTGTGTGTGTGTGTGTGTGTGTGTGTGTGTGTGTGTGTGTGTGTGTGTGTGTGTGTAGCCCCTTTGGTGGCGTCATCCTTGGCTGAGCTGTCAGCTAGCTGTCCCATCTGTTCCCCACACATGGCGTTCAGCTTTAGGAGAGACACACTCACTCGCCTTATTTTCTCATCCTCTCTCTCCTCCTCTCTTATTTCTGTCCTCCATCCTCTCTTCCTTTTGTTCCTCTGCTTTCTCCCACCTTCTTCCTATTCATTATGCCTTTTTGCTTTCTTGCTCAGTCCTTTTTTAAACAAAATATTATTCTCATATCTTCTACATTTTAGCTGAGATCAACTCTCTGCTCATCTCCATCACCATACAGTCGTTTTACTCGTGCACGTGCCAGCTCCCTGCTCAGGCAGGTTACTATGGCAACCCCTCACGGGCACCTTGCCGAGAGTCTGAGTGTGCTTTACTGCTCCATCACTCACTACCATGGATCTTGGCTTACCCCTCTCGCTTTTACTCACTCTCGCTTTTACTCCCCAACCCCTCCACACACACACTCTCTCTCTCTCTCTCTCTCTCTCTCTCTCTCTCTCTCTCTCTCTCCTCTCCCTCTACCTCTCCCTCTCTCTCTCTCTCTCTCTCTCTCTCTCCCTCTCTCTTCTCTCTCTCTCTCTCTCACACACACACACACACACACACACACACACACTGCAGTTCACTTAGTGGCATTCTGAGAACTCTCATGTGTCAGTGGTTTAGTTGGATTCGCTCCAAGATTAAATGGAGTTTGTAGTAGCGCACTCACTTAGCAAAGTGTGTTTGTGTGTGTACTTGTGTGTGTGTGTCTTGTTTTTGTGAAGACAAGCATGCAATTGTGCATGTGCAAGCATGTGATTGTATGTGACCATATGTATGGAAAATCTAATTTAGGTGCAGCAGGCAACTGCATTATATCCAGTGAAGAGCGACGGTTTCCCTGTCTAATACACTTTGACATCTCCAATATTGAGTCTGTTTCACAATTTATTATCATCCAATACTTTAGTTAGGCAACCTCAACCTCAAATAAATCTAAAAAGAAATCTTGAGAAATGCACTCTTGCCTACGAGCAAATACTGAGCAGTTTTAAACACTTTATTTGCATAAAGAATGCCTTTTCCGTCTTTTTTTTATTATTATTATTTTTATCATCCAATACTTTGCGCCCCGTTGGGGGTCCCAGTTCCCATTTGTGGTATTTCGTCATGGTCATCTGCCATCTCTCAAAGTGAGCATTCAATTTAATTGAACTAGGAAACCACAAATTAGTCAAAGTCATAGAGTATACTGAACTGCTCTGACTGTGTGTGTGTGTGTGTGTGTGTGTGTGTGCGTGTGTGTGTGTGTGTTCCTCCTTAGCCGAGACGCCCATTGAAGAGTTCACGCCCACCCCAGCGTTCCCCGCCCTGCAGTACCTGGAGTCAGTGGATGTGGAGGGAGTGGCCTGGAGGGCCGGCCTGCGAACAGGAGATTTCCTCATCGAGGTAACCGAGGACAACTCCGCTTGCCTCTTTATCTGACTTTGTATCACTGGAGTACAAAAACTAACAAGTACATATTCTGTACAGTCCCACAGTGCGTGTGTGGAGACAATGTCAATTTTGTTTGTTTGTTTGTTTGTACACAAAGAGGATTGTTGGAGTTGTGTGAATATTTGCAGCCAAAGTGTGAAGATTAACAGTTAAATTTTAAGTTAAATTTTCTCTTTTATTATATAGATATGGCTCAGTAAAGTATAAGCATGTTTGATATTCATAGGGGAGCGAAGTGTCCCACCTCTGACTGACTGACCTGAATTTGATAACCATGGTGCTGTGGCGATAGCGCTGTGGTAAAAAGCAAAGCTGCACTTCTGCTGATCTGTCTCATCCTCCCTTTGTGTGTGTGTGTGTGTGTGTGTGTTCCCTCAGGTAAACGGAGTGAATGTGGTGAAGGTGGGCCACAAGCAGGTGGTGTCTTTAATCCGGCAGGGGGGCAACAGGCTGCTGATGAAGGTGGTGTCTGTCACACGCAAACCCGAGTCTGAGGAAGTCGTCCGCAAGAAAGGTAAAGACCAGAGGGATGGAGGAGAGGAGGAGGAGGAGGAGGGGAGGGGGGGGGGAATGAGAAAAGTAAGGATGGATAAAGAAGCACAAAGAGAGGAAGGAGAAGGTGGTAAGGAGTGGAAAAATTAAAGGGACAGGAGATTGTGAAAGGACTGGGAGACATGAGAAAAGTTGATTGACAGAATAGAATCTTTGTTGTACATTTGTGTTCTGAATTAAATACAGTAATAGCATGTGGAATAAGATACATTGTATACATTATTTGTGGTTCCTGGGATAGTATATAGTGCCTCCAACAGGGCAGCTTATCAAATTCATTAACAAGGGGATGGAAACAGTCACCCAAAATTTTCGGAGACTTTGGCCTGGTCTGAGCCGCATAAATCTCAGACAGTTATCTCTATGGTTTTCCAATAGTTTTACTGGCTATACTGGGCTAGTTTGGTAGCTTGCATCTGGCCCAGTGCTTTATACTTCATGGTTGTTTGTCACTTGAAGTAGTGTTGATATCATACAGAATGACTCCTTGACTCCTTCCCTCTGTACCCTGGCTCTGTCATAAGACTCTTCATTGTGGGCCGGGCAGTTCTGCTGCCGGTCCCTCTTGTATTTGCCAATGTTATTAGGGGTCCAAGCACATAGTGCTGGAACCCTATTGTATTTGCTGGAAATATTCTGCTACTTTCTTTCTTTCTTTTTCTCCACTAAAAGTATCTGCAGCTCAGAAACCGTAAGTCCTACAGCAGCCATATTTGGCAGGTGGGCTCCTACAGCGCACTGCTGCTCAGGCAAGGCAGCCCATGCACATTGTCCAGATGGTGGCGCTATAACAAGCAACTTTACGTTTTGGCCAACAACTGAACCGTGTGTTGAAACTGAAAAATTCTTGTGTTCCTAGATTCTTTGGAATGTGCCGAGTCCAACCCATATATCACTTTCATTGTCCACCATATTGCATTGTCTGCCATTTTGAATTATTCAAACTATCTTGAACATATCACATCAAAATGTTTTACTGTAAACCGTGCTGTAAACAGCTACTGCAAATTCTCGCTAAATAAATTTTGATGTCATGGTAGATGTAGTGTGTAAAAATTGTATCTCAAAAACAGAATTGAGAAGAAGAAGACAGCATTTTGAATTCTGCCCTTATGTAAACTATTGCAGTCAATGGAAATAGAGCATCTTTAAACATCAGTTTTTCACTTATGGAGCAATCAATCTTTGTAAAAAGAAATTCTAGAAAGAATCTCTATGTTGTCTACATGAAGTAAGCAAATTCTCATAATTTTGTCTTGAATGCTGAATTTTTTACACTAGTTTAAAAAGTGCCTTTACATGCACAGACAGCTACTATCGGGCCTGGTGGTTGGCTAAGTTATAGTGTGAAGCCTCCTCTAATTTTCCCACTTCTCAGGTAGCTCATTGGTCATTGGTGGCAAAGGTTGTGAGTTCGAGTCCCGGGTGATGCAGAATAAACACGCTTATGCCTATTGTGGATTAGAGACGCATGATTTCAAAGATGTTTTAATGATAATTATGGTCCGGGCAGTTCTGCTGATGGACCCTCATGTATTTCTCATTCGTCCTCCTGTTCTTCTTCCTACTCCTCATTTTCTTCCTCTTTCTCCTCTTCTTCTTCCTCTTCCTCCTCAAAATGCCCGACCCCGACACTGCTGCGCAGCAGCTATAATTAGTATCGTCATTGAAGTAGAACAACTTATCCCACCAAGATTATAATGATGACTCATTTGCTTAATGAAAGTAGATTGTGTGATCATAAGAATTAGTGTTTTAGAATTTCTACTAGGATGTCTCTGAGTTACTGGATCATGAATTTTAGAAGAATAGCAAGGTAATGGAGACATACCATAGCGCTCATCATAGTAGCTGGTGGAAGACGGCCTTGTGTACAGAGGGCTTGTGAGAAGATTTGTGTGTTTCCGTTGTCAAGGTGATTTCTACCACGTTTTCCCTGCTGTAAATTCATGTGGTTTCCATGTCAACCACAGCTCACCATTACTCAGCTCCCACACAGTCCTGGCACTATGACCTCTGGACACACAAGCAGGTGTGTGTGTGTGTGTGTGTGTGTGTGTGTGTGTGTGTGTGTGGATATAGTATAGACGTGTGTACATAGTGTGTGTGTGTGTCTGGTTGCGGTATAGAGGTGTGTGCATCTCCTTTGCAGCTATGGAGTTACAGAGACTGTGATAAATGGGTTTGACCTAGTTTCATCAGGACAATACTGTACCTACCAAATCCCTTCACTGGGGGGCTAATGCTCTCTTTTAATCTCTCTCTCTTTGTGTCTGTCTCTTTGTCCCTCTGTCTCTCTCTCTTTCACACTCTGTCTCACACACACACACACACACACACACCCCTCCTCTCTTTGCACCTTCTCATATGCTTATCTCCTCTTTGAGACCTGGTCCAATAGTTAGACATTGCCCATTGGTTCTCTAGCTGTTTAATTATTGTCATTCCTGATGACGGGTCAGTAAAAAAAACTTTTTAGCATTTGGGAGTTATTTCTACTTGTATAATATGTAAAGACATTTGTGCAATTTGAGACCTTCATATTCATGAAAACATCAACAAGATTTTCAGTGGTGGTAGACGTTTTAGAACGGTTTCTTTTCCTCTATCCATTTCTTTTTGTCTTGTTGCGTTCCCATATCTTATTTTTTTCTTTCCTATGTTGAAGCTTGCTAATCTCTGCTAGTGTTTAAACCAGTGGGACCAAAGACATACAGAGATAGGTGGTAGAAGGCATGCAGTAGACAGATAAAGACGACGGATGATAAGATTCCATCGTTGTGAACAGAAAACAAGATGAGAAGGCAACATTTGGCGTGTGATTTAAGTGCCGAGACACAGACAATGCAAAGAGCTGCGGATGGTGGAGAGGTAAGATGGAGTGTGTCTAGGGTTTCAGAGCTGAGGGAGGATGGGATTCCTCACTCATGTCTGAAACTTCTCCTAAATGTCTTCTTTCCGCTCCAAGCTGTGTTGAACACCCTCTCTCCCAGCGCTGCACTTCCACTGGGAATTTCTCTGCATTTTGTGCCGAGCCTAGGTTGCCTATGCACATACACGCGCAGGCATACACACACACACACACACACACACACACTCACAAGCAAACACACGTACAAACACAGATTCTCTGCACCATGCGAGGCCTCACTACTGCCACCGTTGCCATGGTGACTACACTGCATGTTTGAATTAAGCATTACATTACAGCAAGAGCATCTCTCTCTCTCTCTCCCTCTGACTCTGTCTCTGTTCCTCTTTTTCTCCATCCTCCTCCGTCTGCTCTGCTCCGTGCTACTGTACCAGAATGTGCAGACCGGTGAGGGAATGAAGATGTCTGATATGGACTGTACCGAGTACCAGGATGGCGTATGTACACTAGATCTGCAGCTGCTGACGGCAGCAGAATAGTCAGGCTCTAGTAAAGCAGTAGGGTATCCGTGGGGTTTAGAAATCTATTGCTCTACAGTGGTGCATTGAGTCTGGGCTGGTCGATAATGTGTGTAGTCAGTTGATCCAGTTAGTATTGTGGGGTATTGTTACGAAACTTGGGGTTTGTTATAGCATGTTGAGACCGTTGCCACTGCTGTTGCCGTCTGTGGCTGGAACTGAGGTTTACAATCGTCGGCCGACTGCATGTTATTTTGTTGTAGACTGTAGACTCGAGACTCTGAAATACATGATAGCATTGTTTTAGGATAGGTTATTTACAATGTTTGTTACCTGATTTAAAGAAGCTGTTTTTTTTAATGTGTAATCCTATATTGTGCCATATAGAGCCAGCATTCAGTAGATTAGTGTTTTAGTGCTTGGAATGGAACGATACAGCCTGGTTGCATTGTGTGTATAGTAGGATTGGGAGGCTCCCTTGGGCTTTGGGATACGAAGTCTGCAGTGTATTATTCTCCTGAGCTGCTAAATTCGCTGTCATCTCTCCCTCTGTCGGCCCACATGTCACTATGTTCTCCCTCAGGGAGTTTTCTCTGTGTATCTGCATGTGGTCCCGCTTGTGGGAGGACGTGCATGTGTGTCTAAGCTGGTGTGTCTGTGCGTTTCTTTCTGATGCACACCTGCCAAATTCCAGACAGGCAGCAGATTAAAAGTAAGATGGACGACTTACTTCCTCTCTTTGCCCCTCTCATTTTGCTCATTCTGCCTGTTGTGGCGGACAAATTCTATTGTTCTGTGTGTAGTGGGAGGATTCAGAGAGCTAGGGATGTTACAGAGAGGACTGAACCATACATTTACCGCCTCTGGGCTCCTCAGCAGAGAGGATTTCTTGCAGCACAAAGACTGAGAAACTGAGAAACTTGGAGACAGACAGACTGACTGACAAATATATTGACCAACGGACCAACAGAGAACAGAGCATGAAGAAGCTGGGCTCCAACCGCAGCCTGAACAAGGTACTGGCTCAGTGCGAGTCGTCCAGCTCAGCTGAATTTGACCAGATCAAAGCGGTGAAGACGGGATGGGCTGGCCGTCTGGGGGATGCCAGGAGGGCACTGAGTCGCAAAGCCAAAGGATCTCCTTCCCCCTCAACATCATCCTCAACACCATGCCTTTTCTCCACAGCTCCCCCGCCACCCAAGAGGGCTCCCAGCACCACCCTGACACTGCGCTCCAAGTCCATGACCGCTGAGCTGGAGGAACTGGGTGAGTGATAGAGAGCTGCCATGCATACATGTACACTCCTCACAAAATAAGCTCTCTACACCCTCCTCCTCCTTTCTGTCCTATTCCTGCCTTCCTTTTGTCATTAAAACTTGGTATGTCTCCTAACTTTTAGAATAGTCACTTCTGCTGGCTTGTTCTTGTCATTTTCCCTCCTCTGCTGACGCTATCTTTTTCCCACCAAGCTTCTGCTCGGAGGAGAAGAGGAGGTGAGTCTGAGGCAAGAAATTGTCACCTCTCTGAGCGTCATAGAGATGATTTGTCACTGCTGTGTCAATTTAAGCAGTGTTGATTAGAGCAGAAGAACAAGACACATGAACATGTGGACATGGACACGCTCATTCTCTGTCTCTCTCTCCGTCTCTCTCTGTCAACTCTCACTCTGTAGTGGTCAGTAAGGGAACACAGTGAATTTGTATTGAGATGATGTGATTGTGTACCATGTCACAGAGCATGACCTCAAACTGTAGTGTATGGTTATGTTTTGTAGTTGTCATTTTATCACAGTTTGTCTGGTCACTGTGTTGGCAATGTCAGTTTGTCAGAAATGATAACAGGCATGTTTTATGTTGGCTGGATAATGTCTTAGACAGCATTCCTCTAGTCTTATGTCTCAGTATTTAGGTCTGGCTCCTTTCTTCCTCAACAGAGAGGTTAGATGAGATGTTGGCGTCCCAGGAGCCCATGTTGCGTTCTCAGCCCACGGAGGCAGATTACAGAGCAGCCACTGTCAAACAACGGCCTACCAGCAGGAGAATAACACCAGCAGAGATCAGTGTGAGTGCACATACACACAGTAAACCAGTGGGAGAGGGCATATATACAAGCACAAACTCACAGACACACACACACAGATACACCTGGGCACACACGTGTGAGCTACAGCGCAAACCCACACACACACACCTACTCACACAATAGCACACACACACGCACACACAAACGTGATCGTAGCAGGCACTGTATTGTGTTGTATTCTTGCTATTTTGTATACCATTTTGTAGTTTTAATGGACTTTTTAGTGTAGCATTATAGACATTAAAAGTTATAACTAGCTTATATACACATGATAAAAGTCTCTCTGTGTTGTATTGTGCTGCAGTCGCTGTTTGAGAGACAGGGTATGACTCTACATGGAGGGCTTCACCCAGGCATGGAGAGAGGTCATATACCGCTACCCAAGGGGATGTCCAGGACCAAGTCTTTTGGTAAAACAATCGCCCATCCTCTACATATTCAAATAAGATCAATTATATTGCATCTTCTGTGTACGTATAGGTAATATATTGCTATGTAGAGAAGGTAGTATAAGATAAGGAAAACTTAATTGATCCTTGAGGGGAAATTGCAGGATTACAGAGTGTAGTCTTTCATGAAGCAGCTGTCTGAAAGGTATCTGTGGACCTGCTAAGCTGGTACAAAATGGCTCTTTTTGATGAGCTGACTTCTGGTTACCAGATGAGCAGCTTCCTGATCTCTCCCCTCCCTCCCCAGGTGCCACTGAGGAGGATCGTCTGTCTGCCCTGGCAGGCGAGCACCGCTTCCCCCGCAGCTCCTCTATGACGGACAGCCTTCGAGACCACTCCCAGTCCCACTCCATCCCTCCCCCTCCACAAACGGCACCCCCTCCTCCTCCCTCACTCTACTACCTAGACACTGGCCCTCCGCCGGCCTTCTGCCCCCCGCCTCCCCCATCCAGAGCCCAGAGTCAGGGCCATGAGCCTGGAGGACGCTCCAGCTTCAAGCCCTCCTCCCTGGACCTGCCCTACGAGGCCGCCCAGCGGCAGGCAACGCATATGGAGAGGCAGAAGAAAGCCCGCTCCATGATCATCCTCCAGGACTCCTCCCATCTTCCTGTAGAACCTACGGAAATTCCCCGTCCCTCTGCTGCTACTCCACCTGAGCGAATCAAAAGGAAGGGTCGGGTGATTGACAACCCCTATGCCAATGTGGGACAGTTTAGTATTGGACTATACACACCCACCAAGCCCCAGAGGAAGAAAAGTCCCCTGGTCAAACAACTACAGGTAAGTTACATGTTAAAGGGATAGGTTTTTGGGGGATTTTGCTATTTTTCCTGTTTACCCAGAGTTAGACAAACTTGTGGATGCCATTTTTATGTCTCTGCAGTTTGAAGGAATGGGAACGGTTAGTCTACAGGATGAAGCAGCAGCTCCTCTCAAAAGTAGGGAAATAGACCTGCTCAGTATATTCTGACATGATAAGCCTATGGTAATTTTTGATCATGGCTAGCTAGATAGGTCCTTAAGGTTTTGAGTTTACAAAACTGCACTCTTATGAGAAGAGAGCAGAGGCAGAACGTAATGATACGTTCAAGACAACTGGGAAACTTCCCACTTGGAATGTACTGTATCTCAGAACGTTTAAGTATTATATTGATGGGAACCTTAGTTCAAAGAAGAATCCCAAGTTTCCGACTAGGAATTACGAATTGGAAGGCCATTCAAATGGATTTTTCCTATTCAGAAGTATGACGTTTCACAGTTGGGGAAGTCCAGCTGGGAATGAGAAAGTTGATAGGAAGTTCATATAATCAAATTTCTTTATTATTAGTCAGATTAATGACTTTATAAATACATAAATTACAATGTACAGCTTTGTTAGATTAGGCATCCATCTTTGGAAAAGTTAAAAGCTTTATTTTCCTACTTTTGAGAGAAGCTGCTACTTGATCCCCTAGACTTCCAGCAGTTGAACTAAGCTAACTGTACCCATACCTTCAAACTGCATGTAGAGGTGTATAAAAGGCATCAACAAGTTCATCTGACTCTGGGTAAGTAGGAATAATTCCCCCAAAACTGGACTATCCCTTTAAGGATGGACTTTTGATCTTTTTACTTTAGGCCAAAGCTAAGTGTAGTTTTAAATGTTTGGTTGTATGTTTTGTTTTGTTGCAGGTGGAGGATGCACAAGAAAGAGCTAGTCTGGCCTTAGCTGCTGCCCACTCCCGAGAGACCTCACCCTCAGGACGACACCCACACACCCATGGGCACACACACACCAGCCGTGCAGACTACTACCAGCAGCAGCTGATGGCAGAGCGAGAGCGTCTGCGTGCCCAGGGAGAGGTTCTGCTTCAGGGGAAGGGCCCCTTTGCTGCTGCTATCGCTGGAGCAGTGAAAGACCGTGAGCGCCGCCTAGAAGAACGGAGGAAATCCACTGTCTTCCTGTCTGTTGGGACCATGGAGGGGGCATCTTCAACCAGCCCCGAGGCCCCCTCCCTGACTCAGTCTCGGTCCATCGATGAACGGATGCTCACCCGAGAGCTGGGCCAGCTGCCTCCCCCTGCCTTGGCCCTGAGCCCTTCACCTAGTGGGACCACCTTCATCCATCCGCTCACAGGAAAGCCCCTGGACCCCAACTCACCACTGGCTCTTGCGCTGGCCGCAAGGGAGAGAGCACTGACCTCTCAGAGCCAGTCCCCATCCAGCAGCCCAGAGCCCAGGACTAAACAGGAGCGGGCTGGCCAGGGCGTAATATTCATTGACACTCAGACCAAAGAGTCTCAACAAGGGGAATTGGGGGGCGCATCTCCCCCTTTCTCTCCCCAAAGCGCCAAGGCAGGGGCGTATGGACTTGGACCCTCTCCAGGAACTATGTTAGCCCCCCAATCCACCAAACCCCAGTGGGCCACATCACCGTCACCTGTATCATTCCGACAGGAGATGGAAGGAAGAGTAGAGGAGAGGAAGGAAGAGAAGAGAGCAGAGGACAAGAAAAGTATGTTGATCAGCATTATGGATACATCGCAGCAGAAGACAGCAGGGCTGATCATGGTCCACGCTACCAGTAATGGCCAGGCTGTTGGGGTGGGTTCAGAACTAGAACAGACACCTGCCCCAACGGCTGCTGAGCCCAGCAAACCTCCAAGCCCACGGGCTAAATCCCCCAGTCCCACAGCCTCCCAGCCCCAGCCCCAGCCCCAACTCCAGGCCCAGCCCCAGGCTCAGCGTCCTGCTAGCCCAGCCCAAGAGAAGAGCCTGGCTCAGGGCAGCTCAGAGGAGGATGTGGATCCATATACAGTGACCCTGCCCCCTGCCATGTTGTCCTCCAGTGATGAGGAAACAAGGGAGGAGCTACGTAAGATCGGAGTGGTACCCCCGCCAGATGAGTTTGCTAATGGGTTGCTGGCACAGGCACAGGCACAGGCACAGGGGACACCCACGTCCCCAACTAAACCTGCCACCTCTCCCACCACCCCTACAACACCTACACCCCAAACCCCCTCGATCCCAACAACCCCCAGCGTGACCCCCACCCAGCCTCAGCCTCCCCAGCCCCCACCTCCACCCAGTGCAGCAGCCGTCTCAGGGAAACCCTCTGACCCTCTGGAGCCCCCACCGGTGGGGGAGTCTGGCTCTGCGGCCGACTCAGGCGTGGAGGAGGCTGACACGCGCAGCTCTAGTGACAGAGAGCGAGACCACCACCTCGAGACCACCAGCACCGTCTCCACGGTATCCAGCATGTCCACATTGTCCTCGGAAAGTGGCGAGCCCGCCGACACACACACCACACACACCTCCTACGCCGACGGGCAGACCTTTGTGCTCGACAAGCCGCCAGTGCCTCCCAAGCCCCGACTCAAGTCCCAGATAGGAGGCAGTAAAGGCCCCGTCACCTTCAGGGACCCTCTGCTGAAGCAGAGCTCTGACAGTGAGCTGCTATCACAGCAACAGGCCGCAGCCCTGGCTGCTGCCGCTGCTGGTGGAGCTGGGCTGGCTGCAGGTGGATCAGCCTCAGTGACTGGACTAGCCCCCACCAGGCCGCGCTACCTCTTCCAGCGCAGGTCCAAGCTGTGGGGGGACCCGGTGGAGCCCCGCGGGCCTGGGGTGGGGCTAGGTATTGGGAGTTTGGGGAATCTAGGCGGGCTGGGGCTGGGGTTAGGTGCAGACGAGGGAGGAAAACCGTCAGTTATGGGGGAGCTGAGTTCAAGGCTCCAGCAGCTAAATAAAGACACTAGGTCGCTGGGAGAGGAACCATTGGGAGCATCGCTGGACCCTGGGAGGAAGTCACCTGTGGCAGGTGCCAGGTAAGAGAAAAGCAAGTAAGATGTAGTGCAATTTCTTTAAATCTTATTTAACACAAAGCACATAATAAATGGTGACATAAAGGGTAATAATTTCAAGTCGTGTTCAATTCTTTTACTCAAATGGTGGCAGAGACATCAGAGTCAGCAAGCAAAAAAATGTAAAGCCAATACCAGGCTCCAGCCTGATAACAGCATTGTCTTATGTTTGATTAAGAATTGCATATTTGGCCAGTGTTGTCATACAATATGAGTTGAATTCCTTTCCCATCTTTATCAACTTCTCATTTTACTCTACTTTCACCACTTTTTTATATCTACAGTGACAAATCCTTAATTCTTTCATTAACAAGCCCACTGAAAGAGAGAGAAAGAGTCATTCATTTTTTCAAAGTCAAGATATTTCAAGGACACCAATCAAAGGTTTCTTTTATTTCGAAATATTATTATTATATGTGTCTATCATCTTGAACCTTAAGTATTTCGTGGATCCAGGGACATTTAGAGGCAGAGTCAAAGATATCAGCTTCAGATTTGAATACTGTGCATGATGTGCTTTTATTTCATTTTAAAGTATGCAGATTAATCCATATCCCCTGCCCAGTCCACTGTGATGGTAAGTAAAAATGAGGTCAGATGAGGTCACCGACATTGCTAGCATTAGCTTCCCTGGCAATGCTAGTGTTAACCCCATTGTTAATGTATACCATACCTTTCCGTGAGTCATATGTAGCCACATCAGTGAAGAGAAAGAAATATGAGGCATAGAAAAGAGGTTAAGAGGAACTTGTTTCCAACACAAAGAACACAGAGACACCGGTGTTATCTGATGCATCTGAAGCACAGTGGTGTTGTTTGGATATTATCTGTGGGTTTGTTTCTTTTTTTCATACCATCCCTGAAAGTACAATGAAGTCCTTTATATTCCTACAGATGTGAGAAGGACACTGAAGACAGTAAACCTTAAGCTTGTAGCTCCTAGGGTAAACCAAAGCTTATTTTTTATCTTTTTTCCTAACAAGCCTGTCAACTAATCCCGTTGAAACAGAATAACCCTTTTTAAAATTTTGTTTCATGTATTTTCTCTTTTTTATGTATTATTTGTTACCTTGTTTGCATCACCTGATTTCTTCAGTGCTACTTATGGAGTCTTTTGCAATAAAAGAAAAAATTATAACAAAGCATTTGGGTGGTGTAGCTGACTGTTTGGGTTTCAGTCATTGATAGACACACAGCAGAGTACTAGTTGCAGACTTGGAATTTCCTGAGCAAAGCCATTTATTTAGAATCAATGGCTCTGGTCTTGCGTATGAACTGCTCCTTGTTTCCATGGTTACAACAGTACCTTGGTGTACCTTGGCCTCCCATTTAGTGCTCTGTATTGTGCACAGTAGTCAGTAAGTTAGTGTTACATAGTGGTGTGTGTGTGTGTGTGTGTGTTCCAGTAGTCGGTTATCTGTTGGTGCAAACAAGGTAACAGGGCCTGGAGGCATGCTCTTCCTGAAAGCCTCTACTCATCTCTCACACACACTCTCGCTGTTGGGTTCTAACCTATGACCCTGCTAGCTACCTTGCACCCCCTCACCCCGCCTCAGAAAGTTCCAGCTTTCCTTGACCTTTAATCCAGTGCCCTTGTTCAAATAACATACAATATACATCCTTATATCCACTGCTCTTCGCAGTCATCGCTGATATAAACAAGATAAGACTGGCAACTGTGTCGTTTCCGTCTTATCACTCTTCCCCCATCCTACCGCATCATCAGTGATAAGATTTAAGGATGTATTTTCAGAAGTATTTGAACAGGCCCAAACTATAATGGTGTGCCATGTCACAAGTCATGTTAAAGCCATCCCTTCATGATCTTATGGCTGCTTGTGCCAGGACTACCAGACAACGTCATCATGATCTAAGTGACAGTCCTGGCTTGGCTCCCACTCAGTAAATTGGTGGAAAAAAATGGTGAAAGAACTGTGGAATAAATGGTGAAATCTTTTGACGTGAGCAGTTGATAGAAAGTGCAGTTTCAAAAGTCCTGTTGTGTTCTGCTTGGGATTTGGGTTAGAATTTTTATCAGATCTTAAATGATCTCCCTAGGCCATGTACAGTGGGCATGTCTGAATTTCACATCTGAAGACGGCTATTGTCTGAAATAAGAGTGCTGTCTTTTTTGGATGTGTGTTGTAGTTTTACACAGCCACCAAATATAGACTAATGGATTGTTCAGGTCCAATAGGATAGGGGTTCAGCTCTGTGGTGTGTGGAATAGCAGAACTCCAAATGTCCTATTTCTGCAGTTTTAAAAACTGTGGAAAATGAAGTTGAAGACTTAGTTAAACAGCAATCAGTCTACATTTGAAAATGTAACTTCAAAAGGAGCTCAGTAGTCAGTAGACACTCTTCAGAAGCACCTGAGTTTGATTACTATATCCCTGCTCCTCTCCCTTTTTTCTTCTTTCCTCCTCATCTCTGTTAATGTGAACATGCAAAGCAAGTGGAAGAAACTGGTTCCATATTGGAAATTTGCTTTCATGTTCCCAATTACTTCACTGCTGATTAAGAGGAGATGAAAGATATGAAACAATCTAAGACTGTTAGATCAGACTCTCACCTCCTCTGGCTCTGACTGCCTTTATCAGTCCTTCCACCTCACTGCTATCGCCAGAAGGAGCTAACCACTGTACAAATGTCCGTGCACTCAGACACACACCCACACACTTTATGAACACAACCGCACACAGTGACAACCAAAGTGATTCATAAGTTATGTTTCCTTCCAAATGTCAGGCAAATTAGGAACGTAGAGCACAGCCACCTCAGAAAACATGAATGGAATGGAAAGAGTCTTTGAAGAACTGATCAGTACGGGACAAGTTGTTATTGTTCTTTCACGTCAGCTAACGTCGGCCATATTTCACACCGTCCAACGACAAAAATAAAGATAGTGCAGTTTGGTGTCATCAATCTGCTGCTGTTGTTGCTACCTGACATTTTTATCGTCGTGGTGGGATATATCTGGGATGGCTCCAGAAACGTAGCTACCGTCATTTTTTATTCAACAAAATGCATCTCCATCACTATTTAGTGCATAATTTCTTTAACAACAAAAAAACATTTTTTTGCAAACATAACAAAATTTCCAATTCGTTGGATGGAAACCCAGCTTCATGGTAAGCAAATGTGCCATTTCATTGTGGTTTAACTGCACTAAAGTCAAACTAGTAAAGTCACTAATTAGCTATTCCAACAGAACGCATTATAAAAGGTTTATAATTATGTTTTACAGTCCTTTCTTTTTTACCAGTATCTTACCATAATTAACATCTATTATCAAAAATATTTCCATTTGAAAAGCTCACTCATCTATCTATACCTAGATAATGCGTAGATTTGTTAAGTAAAATCTAATCAAAATTAGCATATAACAATTTAAAAATTCAGCCATCAATCGCTGATCTGTACCTCTTAATATATTATCTTTGACATCATCATGATCCCTGAGATGGCAAAGAAGAGCATGATGTCAAATACAGCACATCATGTAACACGGTGTTCTGATTGGTCTCAATCAGTACAACTCATCCTGACCTTATGCAATCAAATCACTCCCACCCTCTCCATCCTGACAATTAATTACCCTCGGCTGAGTAAAAGAATGGAACAGAGTAAAACGTATGATCATGCACACCATTATTTTCTCTCTCTCTCTCTCTCTCCCTCTCTGCGTTTGTATCTCCTCACCCACTCAAGCATTTCACATACAGCAGAGGCATCCCGACACTCTTAACTGTAATGTTACTCCATCACTTTTTACCCCCATCCACTGTCTGTCCCATTTAAAATCCGTTAACACCACACATGCTACTACATGTCTCATTCATATCCACCATGTCCACATGCTATGAATCATAGCTTTGGCTCGTCTACAAACCTGTTGGTTCTCATTTTATTTTAAGTTGTGCTCTTCGGTTTCCTGTTCTTTTCTGTTAATTTAATTTGCATAACTTTCTGTTTTGTTTTGTTTTTCAGTGATTGTGTTGAGGATGGCTATGCTCCCTGACTCTCTTGCTTATTGGACACTGTAGGTTTCTTAAACTGAAAAAAGAATCAGTTACAAATTGTATGTCTTGATGAGAAAATTACTCAATAGACACACCATCCCCGACATACAGCGCATGTGAATGTTAATTAATTAGTGACATATTTATGCATCATACATATATAAATGTATCTTTGCTCACAAGAATAGTTTTTCTTCAGGTCCAAGTCATTTCACCATGAATCATAAATTAACCACAAAGGTCAAGGGACATTTGCCCTCATTTATTTTTCATTTTTGTTTGTTTTGTTTGTTTTTTCATTTTTTTATTGTGCAGTGTTTGATATGTGAATAGTGTGCTCATTTCTCTCTCATGTGGCCGACTGGTCAGACCTGCCAGTGCTGAAGCCTACTCTGCTGTCATTGTCATGTCAACACATCCAAAACAGACACACACGCATGCAGACACGCACACACTTACATATACACATACATACAAAAGGCATGTCAAAGAAAGCAGAGTTGGCTGAGGCAAAATACAAGTCTGGTTAGCAGGCTGCGTCTCATGGAGTGATGCTAACATTCTCTCCCATTGCTCTCTCTCTGCTCACCTTGCATGCTCCGCCCTGCTGCTCTGATCTGATTGGTCTAGAACTGACTGTGCGCCCAGGAGGGCAGGACGACTGTGTAAGTGCGCATGGAGCTCATCTCATATCCGCCGGCTCCCCTTGATTTGAACATTTCTCCAGCCTATGCCCTGCCTAGCCACCTACGTTCCATCATTCTCCTCAGTCCAAACCACACCCATATCAAATGTCCCGAAGACATACAGTATATGCAAAACATTTGTCACACCTACACACGATATACACACACACACAGACATGCATGAATGAAACAGTGAAGTCATGTTGCACCAACTCCTATCACATCCATTTGGGCCTCTCCTTTCCCCTTCTCCCTGCCTGCACCCGGCTAGACTCAACTGTCATGTTACCCCTAATTTCTAATCCATCCCTCTCCACCTTTCTGACCGTCCTTTCCTCCATCAGATCAGTAGACTATCGGCTAATCAGCCACTTTTAGACTGTTGCACAAATTCATGCTCCTGTCATTTTCAATACAGGGTCAGATGTAAAAGGGGAGATACAATAACATACAGTATACTGGTCCTATGAAAGTAACAGGAGTGAATATTGCACAGTTTCAAGTTCCCACTGGAGTAGCATTATTGGCTAGTATGTTTGTATTAGTATGATGCTTCCTACAATGCTGCAGACTGTGAGATTGGGTTGGTTGGTCACTATGAGAGTTACATAGAGTGGTTACTGTAAGTCCAATGGGAAATAAGCATTATTGTGGTGAAATGAAGTTGAGCTTTGGAAACGAATGCTGGACTGTATGCCCCCATATTCACTTTAACTGCAGCCTAAAGACAAATGTCAGAGCTGTTATTGTCACCTCTGTTTTCGCTAGACACCAATTCTCTCTCATAGAAAGGAAACCCAAAGTCACTGTATGCCCAGTATAATATTCTACCCCTTAGTAGGCCTACTTAGTACATACTGTCTAAATGTGTATGTATGTGTATGAGAGTGCTTGTGTGCATATTCATACTGTAAATGTTAGATGTTAGAGAGCATAAATGAATTTTCAGGTTAGCACTATCTGTGTTTGCAGCGTACAACACAATAACTGTAGCGCTGTTTGATACCATAATTCTTAGAGAGCGTTTGCTATTTAAGAGTCACAGTAATCACTTTATGGAAGTATTTGCCTTAACAAGGGACAAGGATTTTGATAAGAGAATTTAGAGGATGTAGACCTTCATTGATGATCAGATAGGCTGAGTTTTGGATTCTTGATGGAGTTTATAATGTCTGTCAGTGATACTGGGGTTCTGGTATACTCAAATGTCAGGTCTAGGCTACTCAAATGTTGTGTAGTTAATGTATGACTTGAAGTAAATCAATTTAAGTCCAAGCTGAAGATTCATGATTGAATAATGTAAAGACAGTTTAGGAGACATTTTAATCCAAAGCGACACATAATCTCAGAAACTTGCAATGTTTCATCCGACAAATGAGGCCCACTGCTTTGATGTTGCTGTGAAGTGAGACTAGCTTGGTCTTTCTAATGGTCATTAACCTCTGGCCTACACTAACTGACTACTTAAGAACTCACAGCAGTTTGTACATGAAACTCGTACAAACTGAAAAAGTGTCTCTTCTGCTAATAACTCCTCTCTTTTATTTTCTTCTCCTCCTCTTCTTACTTACAATTTACTTGCTTTCACTTTATATCTTTTATTCACCTCTGCCTACATTCCTCAAACACTTTGTCTGTCTCTCTGTCCTTCTCCACCAGACTTTTCAGCAGCCTAGGAGAGCTCCATACCATTTCTCAGAGAAGCTATGGCACCACATACACCATCCGCCCAGGCAGCCGCTACCCTGTCACGCGACGCACCCCCAGCCCAGGTTCGGGCTCGCCCGATCGGGGCGACCCTCTCGGACGACTCCCGGGCTTCGGCCTACCGACCTCCCCGACTACGCCGCCACACACCATCCTCAAGTCCTCCAGCCTCAGCCTGCCCCACGAGCCCAAAGAGGTCCGCTTTGTAATGAGGAGCTCCAGCGCCCGCTCCCGCTCCCCGTCCCCTTCTCCCTCTCACTCCCCCGGGCTGGGGTCACCGCTCCTGGCCCTCAGACCCTTCCACCAGAAACCCCTCCACCTCTGGAACAAGTACGACGTCGGAGACTGGCTGGAGAGCATCAATCTAGGGGAGCACAGAGCCGGCTTTCAGGAGCATGAGATCGAAGGCTCTCACCTCCCGGCTCTAACCAAGGATGACTTTGCGGAGCTGGGAGTGACACGAGTTGGACACCGCATGAACATTGAACGAGCACTAAAACAGCTGCTGGAGAGCTGACCCCTGCCCTGAGACACAGCAAAAGATGGAGAGAATGATGAAGATGGATAAGGGAGAGATATAGAGAGTTGATGAAAACAGGAAAAAGAGAGAGAGAGACCACTCCTCTTTTACTCTGGCTCTATGTTTATGTTTTGCATTGCAAATGTTTACCTTTCTGGTCCTTAGCGAAACTTTATGTTCTCGTTCTGCATTAATACCCTGCACTTAGCACTGCACTGAATTTTGGGAGGAGGAGCCAATACGTACCTCCCCTCTCCCCCCACCCTTAGTGTCTGCCCACCTCATTGCCTGCAGCCAATCAGATCAGACCTCCGAACGGGTTCTGGTCTTTCTTTGCAGAGGAGAATCGCATGAGCTCCAATTAGAACATTTGATTTGTGAAAGCTTCTGTTGTTCCCTTAGTAACACCCACACATTCTCCCACAGACCTTCCCTCCTCTCCTCTCTACCTCTGTCCCTCCATCCATCAGGCCTCTGAAAGCCTTTTACAGTTTGAGTAAAGGAGGAGGAGGAAGAATCTCGTTCCAAACAGAAAGCTCAGTTGCCTTTCAAAATATTTCTACAGAGATCAACAGTGATGAACACAGGACTAGTGCTGACACAGCTCTCACAAGGTGTGTCTTCTCTCTACCTGCTGTTGTTTTTAAACCGAAGACTTTTGAGCCCAGAGGTGGAGCTCCACAAAGTAGACCACAGGAGAAAACCCCTCCGCCTTGGAACCCAGACTGTGCTATCTATTATATTTGGAGAATGTTTAACCAACACTCGTGGCTTTTTTCATAATCAAACAGTTTGTTTTTGGTTTTCCAAAGGGAATATTATATATAGATATAATATAATATGATATATATGTATCAAAATAGCTTTGAGAAGAAAAGACACAATGTTGCAAAGAGGAAATGTAATAAATAAAACTGCGCCTGTCTTTGGTTTTTAGTATAGAAGGCAGAGAGAAATCTTTAAATTTATTCCACCAATAATTTACTAATTTCTACCAATTATATACATATATATATATTTGAAAGAAAAAAGTATATAGATATATGAAAATGAAATTTTTGTCATAGGTATACAACTTTACTAAAACAATACATGGTATTATATATATATATATATACATATATATATATATGATGTTGATGAACTTTCCTTACGGTCACCCTTTCCTGAACAGTAGCATGACAAGTTGCATCATGTCTTGGAAAGAGAGTTTGTTGTTTGTTTTTATTTTCTTACGGTCTTCCTTCGTACTTAAGGGCATCCCGCAATGTGAGGCCAAGACCCTAGTTGACACCCATCCCTATTGCCTCGGCTACAGATCTCAGCGATGTGGTTCTGTCTCTCCTTTACTTCTGTTCATCCACGACAACCTTTAAGGACCACCCAGTAAGACAGTTCATTGGTAAAGAAGGCTCTCCATCTTAAGCCTGTTTATCACTCAGGGATGGAAGTTTGGGGCACTAGCATGGAGAGGTTGTTGCCTGTTATTTTTAAATACTATCCATTCAAATTGTGGCCTGTGAGAACAATTTACCACTACCACAGTCTGAAAAATACTAGCCCATAGGCTAGAGGGCTAGTACAATTTCCATCCCTGCTACCCCTGATTATGCTTGTCTCTAGACTAGACAAGGTGTGGTGTAGTGAAGGAAGGTCAGGAGAAGACAACAGCCGGATGTTTCTTATCACCAGTAGAGAAGAAAGATAAATCTCTAACAGATTTCTATTGTACGATTCCCCTACAGAAGAACAGCGTTGATAAGTTCCTTGTGTGTAAAGCTGGCCAAATGAGGGATAGCTCAGACTTTTCTAATAAGGAATTGTTTATTTTCTTTCCCCTGTAATGTAACCTTTACCCAGACTATAACCAACAAAAACAAATCCAAAACACATCACACAGGGGTTTAAATGAGCTAAAAGTCTGTGCCTTTCTGAAATGGCATTGCAGGAGATGCATCTGTAGTTTATTAGGCTCTGGGGATGGGACAGCTTCTGTGAGGTCTTAACAATACAAAATCTACAATTGTATTCACATGAGTAGCCCCTGCTGGCAGTGAGAAACAGTGAGTTTTATTCATGCAACAAAAAGCATTAGATCCATAGCTTTTCTCTGAGAGAAGGCCAGGTAAACTCTATTACCACTAAAAACCTCTGTGCATCAGCAGCATCCAGTCATTACGCCAAGTCAATTCCGCTTGGCGAGAAGTTGTGCATCTTTCCAGAATAGCTTTCTGTTCACTTATTTTCTAGCAGTTTGGAAAAGCGGGTGGTAAATATAACGTTGTATCCGGGTTGTAGGAATAGCACTCACTGCCTCACTGTGACCTCACTGATTATTTTACTTCTGACTCCAGTGTTATGTCCTCGGACTCATTTTGGGCTTTTTGTGTTTATTGTTCTTTTTGTTGTGTGTTTATTGTTCTTTTTTTTCTCATTTGTTACCCTCCGACACTGTGGGTAGATTTTGTAGCTTGTGGAACATGATACTTTAATCTTTCACTCATTTGAATTTTAGAGTGAACATTAAGAGACAGAAAAAAAAAACAAATATCCTGTCCATTCAAAACGTACTTACACTTGTAAATATGAACAAACTACAAATATTTGCTTTTTTATATTAATCACAAGCAATGTATATATGATAGATTTCATATAAATTTTTGAAAAACAAAAAATATATAGATCTATATATGAATGTTTGGCATATATGCATAGTTAACCACCTGTGGAAAAGGTGAGCAGATTTTATTCTTTCTATGAACTCTTGAACTTTTGAACTCTGAACTATGAACTAGGGGATGATTTGCACAAAACAAGGTGCTAGCATAAAAGCCACCCATCGTCCAAGCGCACGCGTGCATCTGGATTCCCTGAATCTCTGTATGGTCGTTTCTCTTCACCGTGTGTGTATGACTGTACGTGTGTGTGCATGTGTGCCAATGTTTGTTTGTGTTTGTTTCCATTGTGTGTGTTTGAGCGAGAGCGAGATAAACAGTGTGCAGGTGTGACAGTGAGAGAGTGTGTGGTTGATTGCTAGGGTTTACGTCTTTGGAGTTAGTCCACTATAGCCTTACTGTATTACCATCAGAGATTCCCGGCAGTGGCTGTGTCACACAAACACACAACACATACACACACAAACAGAAAAATGCACACATACATACATACATCAACTCCAGAATGGACATCATTGTTCTGCATTTTTATTTTCTACTCAGTGGTTTCTCCTTCAAAAAGTGGACTACTCTACCCGAGAGAGAGAGAGACGGAGAGAGAGAGAGAGTATAACGGGGTATTGAGAGAGAACATTGTCACATTTTATATTGCAAGAAAAACTATAACTCACCCTGTAACTGTGTAGGTACAGCTTATGCAGAGTCACTGTTTTGTACACCCATGCCCAGATTGCATTTGCGCTCCTTACCCTCCACTCTATCTGGCTGCACTCCTTTTTCCTTTTTCAGACCTTCAGTTTCTGAGTTTTGGATATGCTACATGAGGTGATTTGATGAGGAACGAACAAAACAAAGGAAAAATGTGCCAAAAAAATAACTTAACTTTAAACTGTATATTTTTCTTTGCTTTAGGACTACCTTAGTTACAGCATTCTTGAGCTGTTAGACTCAATAATATGGTGCCATCTCCTGGAAATCTTGAGAACTACAGACATTCGTTAGATCCTCCACTGTATGTACAGCACCTTTTCAGGTGGGAATACAGTCATTTTTATGTTTTGTAAAGGAACAGGCTATATATATATATATATAAACATATATAACCTGATAATCCTGATTTTATGAGCTTTGCATTAACATTTCTATTTAAATTTTGAGACAAAGTATCACAATTGCTTGATTTTACTGTGATGAAGGTTATTATCCAGTTTGGCTTACTGTTAACACACACACACACACACACATCACTTACACGCACACACACAAATACAAATGATAACAGATGGAACACAAACACTTAAAAGATGAAAGCGTACAGTCTGGACCTGCACAGGCTGTCCTGGTTAGAAAAAACAACACTAATGGAGACCTGGTTGGATCTTTGCGTTAAGTTTACCACAAATACAGATGCAAAATGATGCTACAGAACAAAGTGTAACAGACTGACACATCATTCACTCTAATGAGTTCACTGAAGGGTTATCTTTGTCTTATTTTCTAATCAACAAAGCACAATCTACATAGTGTAGGGGGAGCGGTGTAACCTTTTTAAAAACCCACTGGAATCTGGTCACCCACCGGAACCAGTGATCTTATCATCAAAAGGGGTTTTTCTTTCATTGTCGGTTTTCTCCTTGTTTGCACTGTGAAGTTTAGAATGGTGGATCTATCACTGCAACGCCTCAGCCTTGTCTCACAGGCGAGCTTCCCCTTCTCAACATCTGCTGATCAGGCAAATCACTAGAGAGCATCCAAAACTATTTTCCTAGCGACTACTGGACACTTAGAGCGTTACGAAGTCCTTTCCTTAGGAATAAATGGAAGTTCAAATACAAGATACACAGAAGCTGACTCCTATTCCCCATGCAAACAGAGTAAGGGTGGTAGTGCAGGCTGAGGCAAGATCTGAGATGTTGCCTGGGATATCTCCACCACAGAGATATATGTTTGTTATATTATGTAATAAATTTATAATTAAAAACATGAACTGCGTCAACTTCTTGCTGGTCTTGCTGCTCATGGTGCTGTCGCTTCCTGCTGAATTAGTGTCTCATGAACAAAGCAGTTAATGTTCCAGTGCAATTTATTCATAGTTGATATCATAAAAGCACATTGTATATAAATGGGATAAAAACAGACATGCTTCCTGTGTACAGCATTATCACAAACAAGTACACAAAGAAATTTTTTCAAAAACTGTTAAGTTAAATTGATTCCCACTGTGTCCTACACTATGAGGCTTGGTTGAATGTACTGCTTCTGCCAGAAAAGAGGTCTCTGGTATAAACTCATTCACCAAATGAGGTAGTGGAAATTCTTAATGGCAATGTTTTGCTGGAAATTAATGGATGAACCTTGAAATGAATCATGAATGACAGTGATGTAACCCAACCAGCAGGGGCTGGTCATTTCATAAAGGACCTGGACCTGTTACAAGAGCACAGCGAGATGAAAACAGATAAACAGCCTCTTGTATTACAATAGAGATGACATAAGAAATATATGATATATATTTGTATCATATACAGTGCTAATTCAAATGTTTGTGCCTTAATAGTCTGTGTGTCAACGTACTAGTCTTGTTTCATAAAAGAACCTACTGCTGGATCACAGTTAGAAACACACGATATAACATTTTGGTTACATGGTACATTCAGTATTCATTGAAAGACACTAAACAACAGAGGCTTTACATTATAACATTAATGCAACAATAGCAGCCAATAGATGTAGTTCCCCACTGGCATTGCACACGTCACTACACGCCAACATCAAGAACAGCAGCAAAGAGAATTCACAATCACAGGTTCTCTTTGCCTTGTGTGAGCGAATATTTGATCGAGCGATCGTTTTCATCATTTCACATTCCTGTTACATAACAAATAAAATAAGTTGTTTTAAACACATTTTACCTTTTTGCTGTAACATGTCCTACTATTATTATAGTAGATATTACACAAAGTATGAATGACATGTTTTAATGCAAAAGACAACCTGAATAACACGCTACAACAGAGCAGCTAAATGAACCAGGTAAAATTCAGAGACTTGCAACACAGTTCCTAATTATCCAACCAGGTTTATTTCCCCTGCCAGCTTCACTGGACGGAGGGTGGAGGGCAGTGAGCAACAATCTGACTACACGACTTTATCTTTCATTCTCCAGTGGCAGAGGTAAAGTGAAACAGTTATGATGGTAAACCAATAACATAAGGGAGATAATGGACCAAAAATCATAAAAAATATCGTAAGGACAACTTGCTTCGATAGTGTCAAACAACACAGAAGAACCAGAGCTCTCCTGAAGTGGAGTCCATGCTCATGTGCACAGTGTCAGGATGACCAAAAGCACAGGCTATATCCTCAGCAGAGAGGAGGATAATGTGTCCATGACATGAGGAGAGGGTCTAGAGAACTTTCAAGTGTCTGTCAGACCAACTCAGGACTCTCTGCCTTCAGTCCATCCTCAGCTGCTTCTGAATTTTCTTCCTTCTTCTCCAGCTCAAACTTCTACAAGACAGAGGCAAGAGCAACAAAAAAAAAATCACATCAATACAAATACATTTTCTAGTCAAGACGATTTTGTTTAGCTTACACAAATTAATGGTTTCAGCAACTCTGATCTCAAACACCCAAAAAAAGCTTAACTTTTCATTAAGAAGGGAATCGTGTTGGAATTCATGGATGAGTAAACTGAATACTTTGGCTTGTTAATTCAAGTGTTTTGAGTGAACATCTGCAACAAACAAAAAATTAAAAAAAATGTACTGTGAACAAAATGAGCATGGCAGATTATAAACAAATTACGGGGATTCTTAGAGCAACCATTGCATGACTAATACATATTTCATTTTTTGTAGTAAACAAACCATTGAGCTGGGGATTTATAAAACCACATCAGCTTGATTAATGAGTACATCAGTAATCGGAAAGCATGTTGGTATTCAGAGAGGGTAGATGGTGGCACCTCTAATTCTTGCATCACTTCATCCATGAAGTCGCTGGGGTTTTGCTTGTAGTCCACTGCTCTCTTGATCATCTCTCTGAACATCTGTTGTCAAGACAGACTAATTATATTTAGAACCATCAATGCATAGGGGCAGTTCATGGGGTGGAGTGTCATGTTATCCCTCGACTGTGTTCATAAGAGAATAGTGAAATATAGACTGAATTAACCTGGTACTTTGGCTTATAAGCAGTGCAATGTCAACCCAGTTGTTGAGACAGAGGATGTGAGTCACACTGTTGTGCCATTACATAAATTGTAAAAGTAGGGATGGGAGTGGGATGCATGAAAAAACTGCTGATACCTGGTAAAGGGTCTGTGATGTTATAAATACTGCAGCAAAACTCAAACCTCTCCTATAGCATGCTAAAACTTCATGGGTTGTGTGTGTGTGTGTGTGTGTGTGTGTGACTGAGTGAGGGAAGGAACAAATGTGTACAATACTTGGCCTTCTAGCTTCCTCACCTTAACTACATTAGTCCCATCAGCAGCTGACACAAAGTAGAATGGAATCCCCTGCTTTTTGCCAAAATTGAAGCTCTTCTGTGTCACCTTCAAGTCAGCTGCAGACACATAGGAAAGAAACAGAGGAAAAAATTGTCAACTACTACTGTCAACTTTCTTGGTTAAACAATTAATTTAAACATTGCTGAGAAGAAATGAACTATTGATGCCGTGCTGTACAATAAAAAGGAGAAAAAACTAAAGGGATGCATCTCTAGCCTGAGGATGTTTAGTCTCATCTTTTTAGCTTCAGTTACACCATAGTGAAAACTTGTAGTTATGCCATAAAATCAAATGTTCACCTATCCTATACTCTAAGATCAACGATGCATAGAAATGCAATAAATACCATGTTAAATTGCTGCGACACAGCCAGACTCACCATCAATTTTGTTGGCGACCACACAACACGGGATCTCTGGTCTGTACTCTCTCAGCTCCTTATACCAGTTGGCCAAGTTCTTATATGTGATCTTCCTTTGAACATCAAATACCTTCAAAGAAAAAGTTCAAAGAAACAGTTCAGTCTGCTTTGCTGACAGCCTGGTCTCTCCCCAGTTCAGCTGTGTCTTGTCCATGGTTGTGTGACTTACCATGATGCATGCATGTGCTTTATGGTAGTATGAGGGATGCATGCTCTGGAACCGCTCCTGGCCAGCTGTGTCCCAGAAATCTGAGAAGAGAAACGAAAGCCGTCTCTGCAGACGCAACATGATGTCTGATGCCAGCTGAGATGGCAGCTCTCTAGATTCAAACTTTCTAGATTCAATTTCAGCTTAGTAAAACTGTCGGTGGTCATTGGTTGCACCACCAAAAGTAAATACTCAAGTGTGATAACAAGTGTGCAAATACCTACCGACCACTACTGTCTTGTTTCCTACTGTGGCTGTGTGTTTGTAGAGAGTCAGAGCGTAAGTTGACAACTGTTGGGGGCGACTGCAGCAAGAGTTAAGGATCTTAATACAATTGACTAATACAATACAAATACAGACACAATACAAATCATCTGCTTTGTTAGGAGGCATGCCAGCTTGACCTTTAACAGCCGTGTGCAGCCAGTTACAAACTCAACAGCTGTAATCAGTATGGTATGACAGCCCTCTTCATGAATGATATAAATACAAGATCGCTATTTTGACATACAGAATAAATATAATCAAAGTTGCTTGAGAAGGATACTATTCATCCATGAGAAACCTCTCCATCAACCTAAAACATGAAAGAGAAACACAGTCTGTAACAAAGCCACAATAAAGTCATGAAAAATAGATTATACAAGACAATAACAGAAACTCATGGGGAAACTGTTAAAAAATATTAGGAAATACAAACATAAATTTGCTATAAGGAGCGTATGGTTGTAGGTAGAGATGACAGTTAACACTTACTTGGATTTACCAACTGCACTGTCTCCCAAACAGATGATCTTCACTTGTTCGTCTGCATCGTATTTCTCTTGGTCCAGGTCAGGGATACTGCTAGCGTCGCCAGCCATTTTTCCTTCACTTTGACGAGGAGAATTAATTTACGTGCTTCTTGCTGAAATTCTTAATTGGCTTACGTTAGCGGTTAAGTTCCCGGCTAGCATTCGACTGCAATTCACAACGAGAATTAGTGTTAGCTAGCCTGCTGCTGGTTAGCTAAGGTTAACGCTGGGTGGTTTGGGTTGCTCATTTCACTTGTTCGTCACTCCCTACATCAACCAAACTGATGTTAGTTGAAATTGAGATTATTACAGAGATGGGTATTGATCATGTTTGTCGTTGAAAAGTCATTTATGGAGTACTGTAACGTTACCTGTACGGTGCTCTCTGTGACAATGAGGGCAACGACAGCTAATAGTTGGCTAGCGCCGTTAACTGAGCTAACGTTGATAACATTAAAAAGCAACAGGTATTAATCAAACCACGGGAATCCACTTGTGTATTTTATCTTTGAGAAGTTAAACAACTCATTACAATCATCTAACGTTAACGTTAGCTAGCTAGTTAGATAGATATTACAAGTTCGAAGACCCTGCATGTCGTTCCCGATAGCTTTGGTTTCTATGCAACGGGGACGCCCGAAGGACCACTTTCTGATACTTCCTGCTGTCCTGAGAGGTGCCTGTCCAAAAATTGTCTGTCTGACATGTAAATGAACCTCCTTGGTAAATACAGCTAGGGTTTGCTATATGAGTTGCCTTATGATTTGCCTAAATGTCCACAACCTAATCTAAATTAGAAATATACATATATATACCCCAGAACGCATTGCTATACTTCATTCATTGTCGGAAATCACGTTGCATTAAAAGAAATGTGAGTTATTCAGTCTTTCTCTAATTTAGTCTACTAAGAGTTTTAGTGGTTAGTGATAATGGTGCATATTATTGTCCAACACTATTTTTTGTTTGTGTTTCTCTCCACTTACTACAGCTGAAGAGGGTTGGTTCTATGTTTAAAAGACTGATATTACCACCACGGCACAACTGTCAGGCTGTATAATTATGTCCTACAGTCCAGATTGATGCATCCACAGTTTATTTGACTGCAACCTGTTTGTATGCGTGTATGGTTCTGTAATACAAACCAAGGAAAAGGAATATAGTAATCAATAAACACAATAATCAACCTCAATCAAATTCAATACTCAATTCAAATACTCACAAATATTTTATATGTGCACATTACTACAGGTAGGCCTACCTGAGAAATTAAATTAACATTGAATTAAGTTAAACTGTCACCTACAAAGGCACTGTTAAGACTATGGAGTTTAGAATGATTATGACTATAAGACTGACTGACTATAAAACAAAATAATAGTAACTATAAATATTAACTGCCGAAAATTGAATGATTAAGTTGAGTACAGTTGACATGTCCAATCACCAGCTGAGTGCATCCAACAGGAATCAGATTAATGTTAAATACATGAAAATCAAATATCTTTCACCATTAACAGTTGACATAATTCAAACAGTAAAGACTCACTTACATTTTGTCATACACACACAGTCTTAAAGGCAACAGGAATGCTGGTAAGTTGAAGCAAGATAACTGGAATACACAGTTCTTCAGACAAAGGGAGAAACTGACATCAGTCCTAATACACAGCTGGGGCAGTGAGGTGAAGTGGCAGGTGATAGTTCAAGTGGGAGGGAGAAGAGGATTATGGGAGAGTGAGTTCTGGGGTGACTATGGCAAAGGATTCAGGGTGTTCAGGACTGGCAGGGAGAGGAATGAGTCGGGCCTCATGACAATTGTAGGTTTTGTTCCCAACTTTAACTCGTACAGTGGGTTGTCTTTTCTACAACATCTTTTCAAATTAAATAAGAGATTTAATCCAAAAAGTAGGCTATCTCTTGATAATATTGCAGATTAAAATCTTGATTCTTTGGATAATAGCTACAGGAGAATGTATAGTTTCTGTTCAGTTCAGCTCTTTTCTGCTATTGTTTGAGCTGTCGACCGCAAGAATAATACAATTATGCAAATTGTATTCCACAGTGAATTCTGATGCCTTTAAGTTCTGATTGTAATGTGTTGCTGACGTGCATTCACAAGCTACAGAGAGGATCGTCTGAAGAAAGAACAGTGTGAACTTCATCCCTCAGTGCAGAGCAGTGTTGACACTGCGATTTTTATTTTCCACTTAAAAGAATAAGGTAGATGAATGTTTTCATTCAGCCACGTTGGCAATGAGAGGTACAATATATTCTGAATGACGCACTCCAAAGGAAAAGCTAGGAGCTTTGATCCTTGTGAAGGTCACCTAAGGACAGAAAATGCCTAGTGGTTAGTGAATGAGCAATGCTAAAATATATTGAGCGCTTGTACTCATCAAGTAAGACAGCAATTCATCCTGAAGTGTCTCACCCGCTCAGGATAGTGCGCTCCAGGTCCTGGTTTCTCTGTGCTGTTATCACATATGCTGTTGCGGCCTATCATGCTGTACCGTGGAGCCTTGTATTTGTAGCAACAGGGGTCGACCACTTTGTAGGTCCCGGGGCCAGGAGTCTGGAGGACAAAAGACAGAACAGAGATCTCACACGGTTTCTACACACGTTTGTAGCGCAATTCCCATGACCAATATTTGTCATGTGGGTGAAAGTGTGCCGCAGGGAGTTAGATGGCAGACTCTCAATCAGGAGGAACCGAGTTTGATTCCCAGCAGGACACTTCCACAAAATTCATTGTCATGGGGCTTTTAGACTCTTAAGTCTTGTTTCATTGTTTTGCTCAGTGGCCGATGTGAATGTCCTGTCTTGCTTTGGCTATCAAGAATAATTACATTGGACATTAGTCATCTGGAAATTTATTATTTGGGTTATCATTAACTTATCCTCAAAAGGAGGAACTGTTGGTGCTGGTGGTGAGCATCTTCAGTCCTATGAGATTTTGTGTGTTTTGGGAGCCAAATAAATAAGGAGCAGCTTTTCACCCAGTGTCCTTTTGTTCTTAGACTGTTCCGTGGCTACAGTATCATTTTCCATATCTTTTCTAGACGTGGTTTCAGTGCGTCACACCGACCTTCCAAAGGTCCTCTTGGAAGCTGCCGACATTGCTGCGCCCGTGGAGAGAGTAGCCGGGAGCGGTGGTTGTGGTCAAGGTGTTGGGCCCCAGCACAGAGGGCAGCATGTAGGCCGCTGGACCTGCAGGAGGAGCAACAGGGACGGGTGAGACACAGCAATCTATCTTTGCGTCATGAAACATTGTAATCCGCAGACAATCAAAATAATGGAATGTTGTTGTCGGCATAAAATGTTACCCGGTGTGTGGTCGTTGCATATTTCTTTGTTCCTGGCAGACAGGGAATGAGCAGGCGAAGATTTGAACGTCAACTTAGTCGCCCGCTCCGGGGAGTATTTGCCTGAAACACCAGAGAAAAGAGTCGGTACTCGTTGCTAATTCGTGCTGTGCACACTGCTGGAAGTGTTGTAAGCATAGTGCATCTTTGTGTCTTCGTGCGTGTCATGTTAATGTTGCAGGGGGGGATCCCTATATTAGAGTGTATATTTGTATATTTCATGTGGCTGATGGCAAGTTGGATAGTTCTATTCTTTTTCTACCAGCCCAGGTAATTAGAATTAAAGGTTTTAATTCTGTATATAATCTAAAAAATCTTTCATCTTTCACCTCTGTCACACAGAGGCAACAGCTGTACTTTAAACTGGCATTTTAGTGGCTTTCAAAGAGTAGCTTGTCCAGTCTGAGACCAGCACTACTTTCTTCTAAATACAGCTTTTAACCGTGTTTTCAGTGTGAAAGATGTTTCACTGACCTGGTCCAGGGACGTGGAACCGCAGCGGGTCGTTTATACGGCTGTAGAGAGAGAAAGCAGGGGTGCCGTCTCGGCCCACTCTGGTGATGTTGGAGGGGAGCAGGTATTTTGGTCCAGGGGAACGATCAGATGTCAACTGGCTGTGAGGGGTCCCAAAACTGTACGCTGGAGCCTTTTGTTTCCTGGAGTCGTGATCTTTAATACCTGTCAGGCAAGGAAAAGCACAGAGTTTCAATAACAAAGAGAATAAGCCAGTGGGGGGTTTTTTTGTAGCCTATTTCAGAGGAAAAAACACTGCCTGATGGTAATTTTTACCTACCTATCAGTCCAGGCAGAGCATATTTGGGTCCTGGGCTACCATAGTGGGCAGCTATGGGACCTCTGGGCTTGTGGGGCCTCCAGGAGCCAACACAAACATCAGTGCCTGGCATTGCTCTGAGAGAGAGAGAGAGAGAGAGAGAGAGAGAGAGAGAGAGAGAGAGAGAGAGAGAGATTTGAGTTCGCCCACAGAAAAGTTACATCTTTCTGCTGAATTTTAAATTTTACTCTTACATAACTTACCGTTTAGCCGTGATAGGAGCGGTGTCGCCAATAACGCGACGTTAATGTTTACAGAGTTTGAATTAAAACAGTTCCATGTAGTTACGACAACAGTCACGCTGAATTCCTGGATAAGTGACAGTCTGTTTGCACGCTCCTATAACTGATAAACCGAAACGAATAAAGATTCTCTATAATATTCTACGATATTCCTGTGTGTCCGTGCTTCTCAATAGCTCGTTTATAGGGACCTCAGCGTACTTTATGGCGTTTTTTTACTGTAATCTCCTGGACATGATATTCCTGCAGGACTTGATGCTTTGCTGTGGTAGCCTATTTGTGTAGTAGGTTATCCTTCTAAAATGTATTATAGGATTACAATGTTCTTCTTCCGAAAGAAATAGCAAGCAGGTGGTCAGATGAAATCATTTCGGTTATTTAGGTTATTGAAGTGTGTGGTGCCAATAGCTATTGTCCAAGACAATGTATCGGTTTTCACAGTGTTAATGATAGGCCTATTCTTTCTCTGTTGAAATGATATAGCCTATATATATTTGGAGAATAACGAGACTGTGAAGATCAAGTTTACATTTATTTATTTTTTCGGTGGCAAGCAATTGGTGTAGAGGCCCATCTACTATATCAGTGATCATCAATTTCCAAACTTGACAAGAAATAAGCAGCCTGTCACGAAAAATAAAACTGACTTTGGTCATTATGAAAAAAATATATATATATAATGTATATTCATTGTCATCATGTTGCACTAAAAGAAATGTCAGTTCTGCATCAGTAATTAAACTGTCTTTGATTTAGTCTGCTTTAGTTCAAATACTGATAGTGGTCATAAGCTTTGGCTAACTGACAAATACAATAGGCCTACTACAAATACAATCATGGGTGTTCTAGTTATTCTACAGAAGTGTAATTGAATTTGACCAAATGAAAATGCATCTTAAAACACAATGTTATTTCAATCATCTTGGGCAGCTTTGTCTAGATTTTTGTTTCTCTATTTTCTGGACTTTCTCCAATTGAATAAGAGACAGACTCCAGAAACTAGGCTATGTACATCACAGATTAGAAGTCTTGATAACACAGCCTTGTTATAGGAGTGTCATTTGTGTCAAATTTTAATTGAATTGTCTAAGATCAAGAGGAATAACATAATTATATAAATTCTATCCTACAATTAATTCAGTTCCCTTTAAGTTCTGATTGTGTTGCTGAAAGAACAGATTTTGAACTTCACCCCATAGTGCAGAGCAGCAATGCAATTTTTCCAGTTAAAATAATAAGAGAACATGGGTGAAATTATTCAGCCACATTCACAATGAGAGGTGCAACGTATTCTGAATGACGCACTCCAAAGGAAAAACTAGGAGCTTTGATCCTTGTGAAGGTCACCTAAGGACAGAAAAATAGCAGTTAGTGAATGAGCGAAGCTGAAATATGTTGAGACCTTGTGTTTGTTAAATGAGACAGCATTTTATAAAGACAAGGTGAATCCTGAAGTGTCTCGTCACCCGCTCAGGATAGTGTGCTCCGGGTCCTGGTTTCTCTGTGGCGTCACCACACATGCTGTTGCGGCCTATTATGCTGTACTGCGGAGGCTTGTGTTTGTAGATACAGGGGTCGACCACTTTGTAGGTCCCAGGACCAGGAGTCTGGAAGACAAAAGACAGAACAGAGAAAAGGACGAGGTCAAATTTTCCATAGCTATGCCATGATGTATAGTACAATTCCCAGGGCCAATTTGTCACCATCTGTGTTCAGATTTTTCATTGTGTTTCTCTGTGGCCAATCTGAATGTCCTATGTTTTGCTTTGGTTAGCAGCAACTATTGACTAAGGATTTTTTGGACTAAGGTAATTAGGAAATTTGTTATTTGGGTCATAATTTCTGCAGCAATATCTAGATCTACGATCTCCCATATTGACCTTCTGCAGGTCCTCGTGGAAGCTGCCGATTTTGCTGCGCCCACAGAGAGAATAGTTGGGAGCCGTGGTTTTGGTCACAGTTTTGGGCCCCAGCACAGAGGGCAGCATGTAGGCAGCTGGACCTGCAGTAGGAGGCACAGTGACGGGTGAGACACAGCACTTCACAGTTAGTCTGTGTACCATGAAACATTTTAGACTAAAATAACATTGTCATTAGCAGAAAATGTTACCTGGTGTTTGGTTGTTGTGGAATTCTCTGCCCCTGCCGGACAGGGAATAGGCAGGAGCAGAGTGGTAGACCGATTTCCCCGAACGCTCCGGGGAATACCGGCCTGAAACACCAGAGAAGGAAGCATATGTCAAATTCAAATCACAATTTGTCTCTAACATGGCACCGTTGCAAATTTTGTATCAATATATTGAATACTGACATTGAATTTTCAGTGTTCCATTTGGCAACTCCAAGGTCCCTGAAGCGTGACCATCATTACAAACAAATGTTTCAAACCAACAGAACTTTATTTTGTATTGTAGTCAAGATCCAAAGGTTTCCAAAGATACCAAATATGTCATGCTTAAATTACAGAGAAATGTGTATAAAATGGTGCGCAAACATCTAGATTTTTTCAATTTGTTGTAATGGTGCAGCCATAAAAAATGGCTTTGAATGGGTTTGAATATTTTACTCAATATAAGTGTGCTTTAGCTTCAATGAGGCGTTGAAACGAGCGGATACAGAATATGTATGTGACATTCTCGTACAGTATGGAAAATGTTTTTGTTTGTTTTTTTACTTTGAATGTAAGGAGAAACTCAGGGTGCAAGGGGTTAAGATGGTAATTAAGTGCTTTCTATACATTCAAATCCTCATCTTTTTAGAAATGTTTGAAATGTTTTTCTACCATCTTTTTCGATGTGAAAGGGGTTTTGCCGACCTGGGCCCGGGGCCTGGAACAGCTCTGGGTCCTTTGGGCGGCTGTAGAGTGAGAAAGCAGGGGTGCCGTCTCGGCCCACTCTGGTCACGTTGGCAGGAATGAGATATCTTGGCCCAGGGGAACAATCAGAGCTGAACAGGCCGTGACGAGTCCCAAAACTGAACACTGGCGCTTTTTGTTTCCTGGGGTCATGATCATTAAGACCTTAAAGGAGAGAATAAGCACAGAGAGTCTCCATAATAAAGAGGATACACCAGTATTTTGTTTGGGGGAAAAAGCATTGTTTTATGGTAATTTTGGCTACCTATCAGTCCAGGCAGAGCGTATTTGGGTCCTGGACTACCATAGAGGGCAGCTATGGGACCTCTGGGCTTGTGGGGCCTCCAGGAGCCAACCCAAACATCAGTGCCTGACATTACTCTGAAAGACAGATACATTAAATTTGACTTTACCGAAAGCAAAGTACTGAATTGGGTTTTAAATTATTCATAAAAAAACACATCAGATCAAATGAATCAATTATATATATGTATATATATAGATAGATAGATAGATAGATAGATAGATAGATAGATAGGTAGGTAGATAGATAGATAGATAGATAGATAGATAGATAGATAGATAGATAGATAGATAGATAGATATTTATATACAACCAGTGTACCAGTGAACCAGCAGTAACCAGTGTCAGCAGTGTCAGGATGTTAATGTTTACAGTGTTTTGCGTAATCACAGGTATTCCATACAGTCTCAAGGGAGTGCAGCAGCAGGCTAATGAGTCAGAAGTCACTCTCTATAGCCGATTTTCCAATTTTCTGGACAAGTGGCAGTTAAGCAATTTATGTACGCCTTCATAACTGTTAAAAGGAATGTAGTGGTCACCTCCACCCATTTAGGCCTTCTTACAAAATAAACAGGAATGTGTTTTTTTTTTAGTCATCTGTAGCAAAACCAGTGACAAATTGAATTATTTGCACCAAAAATGCATATACCAAAATCACAAGTGCATACAAATGGGAAAATCAGTGATTGTTTTCAGTTTAGTTCAGTTATAATTTTAAAGTTATTATCTTTAACAAATTCAGTGACCATTGTCTTATAATAATAATAATGTAGTTTACATAATCAAAATCCCTGACCTTTATTGCTGTGGTGAGTGTTGTCCTACAGTAGCTCCCTGGAACGCAGCATGTGCACTGAGGCCAAACACAGATTGTTTACTTGTCAACTTCACTATGACAACGTTGCCATGGAGATGGCTCTTTGACAGGCATGCTCAATATGTGTTTGAGTGCATGAGTGTGTGTGTGAATAGTGCTGGTCTAGTGAAAGAATTCACAAAGCGTGAACACACAAGACAGACACATGCAGGGGGGGTGCAAAGGTTTTAATAGGTATGAAAGGCTGCAACAGGCCACAGGGTCGTACTGTGGCCACAATCTTTGGATTACATTTGCTAGAACTAAGGTAGCTTACATGCTATTGAAAATAGACAGAAAATAAGTTTATTAAAAATGGTATCAATGTCATTATCAAATTCTGGTTTGGACCCTTCATTCCATGGTAGACTATTTCAAGTTTCCCAATCCTGTGTCTGTTTATTTGCCAACAATCAGGTGCCCAGAATAAAATACCACCAATTGTTAAAATAAAATTGTTCCGCCACAGGTTGCCTTCATATGGTATCTGTTCTTGAAATCGTGGCAGTGGTGCCGCAGGCTCTCATGAGGCAACTGTAGCTCTGGAACGTTTCTTTGAAACAGGTCTTCAGGATTTTCATCAAAGTTGCATGGCTTTCCATTTCCTCTGGAGGGTGCTATTGGATTAAAAAAAGAATAGGTAATCATACAACTCAACTCTACACCCTCCTCTTAAAGGGTGTCTGATGGAATATGCATGCACACACTCACACACACACACTACTCTCTTGTCTCACCCTGGTAAGTGCCCGCATCAGACGTCGCAGCACTGCATCCTCTCTGTGTGGACACTGACTGGTCACCGTTCCCACACAGCTCAACAGACAATAGATGGTGTGCCGCTGGGGCTGTAATAACGTAATAACACAAATCACTTCAAAATCTTTGCCAAGGTGGTTCTGAGTACAAAGGCCTTAAAGAAGGATGCTCAAAAGAGGCAGAGATGGCTTCATCTAAAGCTGTTGCTGTACCTTCTTGAGCACACTGAGAGCCTTCCTGCGGTTCGCTCCTGAAGTCAGCCTTCCTACATCTTCTGCACTCAACACAGGCTCCTGGAGAAAGGTGGAGGAAAGAGAGAGAGATGTTATTCTTAAAAGGGACACCTTGAAAGTTTGAAATGTAGTGGGTTCATTTTCATCACCAGACACATCTCACAATGTCAAAATTTGAATATAATGTTCCTTAAAATAACTTGCTGGCATTGTCATCATTCTTCACTGAAACCAAAGTGAAGAGCTAGCCTCAACCTGCAGGTGTGCTCCTTTGTTTCAGCATGTTAACAGTGCTAACATACCATTTTAGGAAAATTAAAGTACAACCCTGATAACATTTCTCACAATGTGACAAATGTCTGAAATTCAAAATGTCAAGGTATCTTTTTCACTCCACAGCCCCAGAGGAAAGAGGGATTACTGCCATTGTGGCCCCTTGTTTGATCCCACTGACCTTTAGTTTCTCCAGCCAGGTCCACAGCAGACAGGTGAGAACCTGAGGATCCGACTCGGTGATCAGCAGAGCCCATCCACAGTCACTGCTGTTCAGTTCCTCCTGTTGAAGAGGTGAGTGAACATATGGGCACAGTGGATTTAGAGCTTAAAATCATATGATTATAAATATGCTGTGATGTAAAACCAACTGCACCCGTGTTTTTTACCTGCAGTAGAGCCGACCTTTGCAGAATGTTCTCTCCTGGAGGATCTTGGTCTGCCATTGCCTTGGCAACAGCGCGGGCCACCGAGGTTAGACCTGACTTCTGCGGATTCTTGTGCAGCTTCACATGACAAGAGGTAGAGGTCATCATAATATGTTTTAAAGCACTCTTCTCAAAGCAGCCTTTACTATTAGCGCTTTACACAGTGAGACTCACCTCAATGTTGGAGCTGTATTTGGGAAGCGGCAGTGCCTTTTTAGCTGTGCACTTAGACCTCTTAGCGCAGTTGTTGCTTGTCGTCATGCCGAATGTTGGGATATTGAGAGTCTGAGAATCCTTATCGCTGGTGAAGTGGCCCGCTGAAGGTGTGGCGAGGTTGGGACTAACGGGTCTCAAATCAGCTCGTATCAGGTCCTGCCCACACCAGTCTCTCTCATTTCCAAGTGCTGGACTACAGTATGGGTCCAGCTCCAGATCCTTCAGGAAAGAATGCATTAATGTGAGAAAAAGCTCTTGGTTTGATTTCACATAGAAAATAAAAGTTTTTGATGTAATTCGGGGCGTGTAAGGTGAAATTTGACCTTGTTTACTGCAATCTTGCTGAGGTCGGACTCGCTGTAGCTGCGTTTGTCCAGCAGCACGTCTCTCTTCCTCTCCAAGAATCCCAATGGCTCGTCCCAGGAGGACAGCGACGTTGAGCCCACCCAGGACCCCCTGTGCCCCTCCCTCAGCAAGGGCAGGTACTGTTTGGACACCAGGGTCTCCCTCACCGACCGGCCCAGGGTCCTGAGTGCCGACCTCTTCTCCAGCTCAGCGTAGACCTCAGGAGGAGCAGGGAGCCCCAGGGCCAAGCAGGAGAGACGCACACACAGGAGGTACACCACCTAGTGAAGAGGGGATACAGGGTAAGGCGTCACTGCTGCATTGCTCTTCTCCAGTATGGACATGAAGCAGAATGAATGTAATACAATGCCAAAAGTCCTGACCTTGGGTGTGTGTCTGAGGGTGCGTGCCTCCTGGCCGTGCAGCAGCAGGGCCTGGCGGTTTAGGTAGTGCTGCAGGGTGAAGGGGGCTCCGTGGCGCAGGCTGAGGTCCGGGTACTGGGACAGCTGTGTACCGAGCAGGCGGGCAAAGTCAAACACCTGGCTGATCTGCGCCCGGGTTTGGATGGAGCGAGGCCGTTTAATGCGTACGTAGTGGACAGCCTCGCTCGCACTGATGCGCAGGGTGTAGATCAGGTAGCAGGCTATCAGGACTCCTGTTGAGCAGCCAGGGGGGAAGCACACACACACACACACACACACACACACACAGGCAAACAGATTGAATATACATGAAACCATTACAGTCTCTCACACACACACACAGAAGCACACAGTATACAAATATACAGAAGATATGTAAATTCTTACCTGTCCTGCCCAGGCCTGCGTGGCAGTGAACAGCCACTCTTCCTTCCTTCACTGCAAATGCCAACACCTTCACTCCATCAATCATGCCGACCAGAGAGGAAACACCAAAATCTGGCATCCCAAAGTTGTAAAAGAAAACTGCAAATACACAAACACACGTGCACACATGAACAGTGTTGGGAATAACGCGTTACAAAGTAACTGTGCGTTACTGTAATTACTTTTGGCGGTAACTAGTAATGTAACTAATTACTTTTTCAAATTAAATAAGGCAATTACAATTACTGAAATTTAAATGGGCTCGTTACTCGTTACTTTACGTGAAAATAGCGGACAACTTCAGAGGATTATCCGGTTTATGATCATCCGACTTTATGGTGGCGCAAGTGAATCAAAAGACTACCGGTCCGGTAACTTAGCCCACACAATGGCCGACAGTTCAGGCGCGAGCTTACTGTCCTGGAAATACGGACATTATTTTTCCCTCCTCAAGATAAAGGACAAAAATATAGTGGTGAACTGTACTTTATCCACATCAAAGACTAGCAATTCTAATCTTCTGAAGTACCTAGCAAAACAACACGACAAATGTCTGAGAAACAGTTATTTAATTTTACACTGCCAAAAGAGTAGCCTGGTGTCCAGCCCCTATGAATCGTCAGTTTTCAGCACTCTTCGAATTTGCATGGCGATTCATAAGATAACATATCTATTGTGTTTTATTGTTCCACTACTTACTTTTCATCATAGTGATAATGGGTACAATGATAGATAAAATTTGACAGTTGTCTTGTCCCACACTGTGCCACAGCAACATTAAATGTAATAATACAGCTATGTGTGCATTAATAAGAGAACTGAAGCAGACATTTAAAAGTAACGCAAAAGTTACTTTCCCCAGTAACTAATTACTTTTATTATGCAGTAATTGGTAAAGTAATTCAATTACGTTTTTAGAGAAGTAACTAGTAACTGTAACTAATTACTAATTTTCAGTAACTTGCCCCACACTGCACATGAATGCATGTATGGGCAGGTAAATGTATAGATTAACTGTAGTGTAATTGTGCCGTATAATGTATGTTTGTAGAACACCGGTATACAGTACAAGATACTGAGTGTACAACATATCAGGGGCTTTTACATGGATTCACCTTATCAGTGTACTTCATGAAAAGTGTCCCTAATATTTTGTACATTCACTGTATAATGATCTCACTCTCATTGTCCATGAAGATATGTGGTGAGTAAGAGAAGCCACTTTCATCGTCGAGTGGAGGGCCGCAGTGAGCGTGCTCCCCAGGGAACTGCATGTTGATGATGGATCTGATGTTCAACCTGGGGAAAAGTCACATTTTGAAGAGGATGCCTGATATCAGTGTTGTGCTTGTTACTCAAAAGTAAAAGTATGTATTACTCATTTCAAACATAATATTATTTTACTTATTACTCCCTGGTAGCAGTAATTTATTACACTACACATTATATTACTTCCTGGTTACACTTCCACAATTGGCAGTTGCTGTCCTCTCTTACCTTTAAGAAATTAGGAACTCAGTTATTGTCCCTGGAAGAATCAACTAAATAGCACTGATGTCAGATGTCTTGTCATTCTTTCACTTGATAAGATCAAAGCAGTAATAGTGTAACACTTCCACATGGAGAAAGTAACATTTCAGGCATTTCTCATCTAGGCTAGCTTAGTGTGAGAAGACGACAACTAATTATGTGGAAAATGAATCGGGGTAGAGATATCGTTTTTTGTTTTTTTTAATTCAACTTTGATCTGATATTTAGAGGGGTGATGACAAAATTAACAACTTAACAGCAATTTTGTATTGGTGACTGTAATATTACTGAAATTGATATAATTTGTTACACTACTCAACCTTTGGAAAAGTAATAATATACATAAAGTATATGAAATGAGTGAGTACTTTCAGGGGCTGAAAGGGGCCCTTCAGAAAGATGAGGTGTTACTGGACCAAGTTTGACATATTGTGGGGGGGCAATGTCACATCTTATCAGCACCCATGCATGCATACACATCCACACTGCACAGACACATAAGGAAACACAACACAAACATTCAAGCAAGAATAGTGATTACCTTTTAAACTGTTCTATGATGTTGAATTTGTCAATGAGATGAGTGGAGGGTCGTGTCATGGCAACAATGTCCTCTGTCACCCTGGGATAGGAACAAGTTCATAATCAGGAAACCACCACTTTTTAGTGTTTTTCCCCATAGACAGTACATTACACAATGGTATCTGTTGGGCTGCTGTCAAACTGTCTCACCAGGAGGAGAAAAGGCCACGGATGGCCTGTTGGTTGGCTCTCCAGCAGCCTGGTCCTTCATAGCGACAGTCTGTTCCTCCACAGGCCAGCAGACAGAGGAGCTTGGGTGGGATAGCCTTCACCAGGTTCTCCCTGGCCTGGGAGTAGGAGGGCCGTGGCACCGGGATGGGCAGGGTCACGGTCGGCATCATGCTGCACCGGGGTAAAGTTGATCAGCCTGAGGTGTCGCACTGTAGCCTGAGGTGTCGCACTGTAGATGTGAAGTTATGTAATGTGGTGCAAGCTGTGAGTCTGGTGATGCGTCTGATAGAAAGAGCTGCTGGAGGATTAAGCCCCAACTGGGCCACATGGCAGGCTCATTTGACAATCATCTACTGGATATGTAGAAGTCTGGACAGTGTGTCACTGAAGACCCTTGAGGAAGTTACAGCTGGAAAAATGGTGACAATTGCTGTAGTAGTGTGCTGTCACTTTTCACAGTAATTGCACATATTGTGCAAGCAATTTCAGTAGTGTGCTTGCATTACCTGGAGGTTTATTGCAGTTATTCTAATGCACTGTTTTGCAAAATATCAGACAAAGTCATAGGGTTTTATTATTTTTGATGCCAGACATCAAAAATAATAAAGTAGCCAATATACAACAATGCAGAGTAATGTTTAAAATGGCATCCTCCCTTTCTGTGGGAGTTTGCCTTTTTCAAAGATATCTATCAATCATTTCAGACTCACCTTTCTGATTGTGTTGAACAATGAAGTCCTAAATCCCATTTAATGTATTTTCATAAACCAAGAATCCAGAAAAGAAAAGAGAACAGGTACCGATAGCCACAGAATACACACACGCTCCTCTATGCTGACCCAGCGTGCTACTTACAGATACACACACGTACACACACAACACACACACCCACACCTGTGCACTGACCCAGCTTCACTAAGCCTGATTAGCTGTCATAAATACATTAGAACAGACATTCACAAATCATAGCAAGCCTCATTATAATAATACTTGCATATAGCCAGACTGTGCATGAATGTCTTTATTACTTGGTGCAATGAATCTAAGGCTTTATACATGATTTTACTTGGATACTGAGAACAAAACATGCAATGTTTATCTCACCATTGTTAGTATTAACCACCAATAGAAATAGGCATTGATAGGTAAATCTGTTCTCATGTGTTCTTGCTAGGCTCATGTGTTACTATCACCGAACCTGATGGTCTCCATCTGAGGTACATAATAGGATAGAGATTCTTACTGTGGGGATTTTGGCCCCGGAGACAACAATGCATATACGTTCATGGAAATATAGACAATAAACCATAGGCTGTTAGTATGGCTATTGTCTGGCAGAAATCATCATTACTTTTCAGAATCAGAATCAGATTTATTGCCAGATAAATCTGATTCATTTACACATACAAGGAATTTACACATACAAGGAATTTGATCTGGTGAGGTTGGAGCAAAAGAAATAAAAAATATTAAATAAAATTATAAATTAGAGAACAAATCAGAACACAATGAAACTAAGTACAGAAGGAAATAAACAGTGGTAAGCTAGTAATGGCTCATGAAGGTGACTGTTTATTATAATAAATATGGCTGTTATACATATATACACTTATAAGAACTGTACATAAAGTGCCTGTGGCCTATGGTTTACAGATAAATAAATAAATATAGTATAGACATAGAATATTATATAAAGTATAAAATATATATATAAGTAAAAATGTGAAGTATAGTATAAGACATGTTATAAAATATAGTATCAATAGTTAAGACAGTTAGTTCTGCGCAGACCAGAGAGTGAGTGTGTGTGTGTGTGTGTGTGTGGGGGGGGTGCTTACTGAGTCCATGGGGGGGTTGACAGAGTCAGTGGGGGGCAGGGAGAGTGTTTGTAAGTCCCACTGCCATGGGGAAGAAACTGTTCTTATGGTGTGAGGGAAGGGAGGGAAGGGAGGGAAGGGAGGGAAGGGGTTCAAACAGATGCTATCCAGGGTGGGAGGGGCCTGCCATAATCTTCCCTGCATGCCTCCTGGTCCTCAAGGTGTACAGGTCTTGAAGAGATGGCAGACTGCAGCCGATGGTCTTCTCTGCAGACCGGATGATGCACTGCAGCCTGCCCTTGTCCTCGGGGGTGGCACCAGCGAACCAGACGGTGATGGATGCAGTGAGGATGGACTCTATGATGGCTGTGTCGAATTGCACCATCATAGTCTGTGGCAGGTTGAATTTCATGGTGGCACCAAGGAATTTGAATGCCTCCACTCTGTTTATTGCTGAGTCAGACAGGATGAGAGGGGTGGTTGGGGATGGGCTCCTCCTGAAGTCCACCACCATCTCGACAGTCTTCAGTGTGTTGAGCTCTAGGTTGTTATGGCTGCACCAGGCGGCCAGGTGGTCAACCTCCCATCGGTAAGATGATTCATACTCATCAGAGATTAGTCCAATGAGAGTTGTGTCGTCAGCAAGCTTCAGGAGCTTGACAGATTGATGACTGGAGGTGCAGGTGTTGGTGTATAGGGAGAAGAGTAGGGGTGCTATGGGAGTAAGTGGGAGGCTGGGACTGTGTGATGGGGGGGTTGAGGGATAGTGAGAGACTGCTCAGCTTGTCACCTTTAAATCTGAAGTAGAATTTCATTATTAATACACACACATATGTTAAGAGCTGAAGAGCAAAAGATAAGATGACAGGCTTTTATCATTTTGTCATGACCACATCAATTCTAACACCATTGTCTCATATTTTAAGTATTTCTGATGGACTTCTGCCCACAGATCTCTCACATTTTACAACGCAAGCACCATAGAGGAACCTGTGTGCTGCTGTTGGCGGTAGCTCCATAATACAATATGAAAATGTTGTGGGTTTTTTTTTAAAGCATTTTTATTGTCATATTCTATCATATTCATCATTATTTTGCTCCTCTTCGTCAATACTTGTCACCTGAACAGAGAATGGTAAATTCATGCATGAGCATCTTAGCCATTGTTTTTTTAACCTTCACAACAGTATACGTGTGTGTGTGTGTGTGTGTGTGTGTGTGTGTGTCTGTGTAAATGAGAGAGAAAATTTTAGCAAAACAAAAGTTTGATTTGTGCCAATCATCACCCAAAGATAGACTGATAGATGAAGTTTAATTTCTACCATTAGTTTGGCATCAGTTATATTCATATTTTAAATTGGCATGCTGTACCTCCTTTACTATCACTTAGTGTGTGTGTGTGTGTGTGTGTGTGTGTGTGTGTGTGTGTGTGTGATTACATTTTCCTTGATTTTGCGAAGTGAAAAAGTAAATGCAACAAAACAAGGAATTTTAAGAGAATATTATTTGCAAAGTATTTGCAGTTTGGTCAGAATTGGGCTTGAATAATGTGAAAGTGTGTGTGTGTATGTGTGTGTGTGTGTGTGTCAATACTGCAACCTCAACAAATTAATCCAGAACTAGCCCACAATAAGATGACGAAGCAATATACATTATACATCATTTTAGGCTACATGCGTTTTGCATTTTTATTATTTCCTGGTTGTTGTTTGCACAGGGAAATCAGAGCCTTACATATTGATGCAATGCATTCATAATCAATGGGGCTTCCCTCAAGCCTCCTAACCAAGCAACACAGACAACCAGAAGCTAACCAGGGAAAAGCAGATGAGGAACTTGGCTTTTTGGTCTTGGTTTCTTCTGTAGTTGTTGAGGCGACTTCATTTCTGCCTCCCTGGCTCTGCACACATCACCCCCTGCAGTACAGCCATGGAAACTGCATGCAGAGAGCTACTGACTGGGGGAGAAGCGACCAAATCCTTGAAGAGCGAGATTTCAGCTGTCTGCTTCTGTTCCTCCTCTCATCTCTGCTCCTCCTTAAAGAAAATAAATTATTATAAAGGATGGAATTCACCAATTGCAGGCTTTACTCTCCAGGATTCTCACAGTAATGTACAAAAGTAAAGACTGCTTTGCTACGTAATTAAAATTCAGTGAAAACAGAGGCAGCATTTGATGTCCCTATGAGAAATTATGATATCATTTATAAATACAAGTAACAAGCTTGTTTCTCACCAGCTGGACAAGAAAAAAAGACATTGACACGTTTAGGGAAAGCAGAGTGTGGTTCCATGATGAGCATCTCCAATTAAAACCTGTAAAAGGAGGAAAAAAGACTTTACTTATGTTTCGTTACACTGACAGGATTGCTTTAAAATGATAATTTCCTACACAGCCAAATTGAACATGTTTATGACTGTGTACCACATAATGAACACAGGTGCATGGGCTTTGCAACAGAAAATTACAGCAAACCGTGCAATGTATGAAATCACTCTAAGCCTTGTAAAATAATTCACAACTGTAACCCAAGGGCAGAAAGGACCAATCAAATCCTGTGATCTCATTTTATGACCCTGCAAACAGTGCCGACTGCCTTTGAGCCCGAGTGCCGTCCACACAGGAAAGAACCAGACTTAACTGCCAGCATGTGTCTTCAGAGTGTATGTTTGGCTCTTGACTGTGGTCCAAGCTTTTCTGTGTTTTGCTTTTCACCAAACTGAAAGTGTCATTTCTTCCTTGCCTCACCACTTCCTTTGATCGGTGTAAGGCACTTAGAAACCAAATCTAACCAAAACATTAGAAATATTCTTCCTCATGACAACAGCCAAAACAAGTCTGCATGTTTAATTCACAAGCACAAAACAGCTCATGCTATTCTCGCATGTTAGTCTCATTCTCTCCTTCCTTTCACCTTTAATTTCCATGTGAACTATTACAAAGCGGGCTGTTAGACTGATACTGTTGATTAATCTGTAAACAACCAATCAGTGGCCAAACAAGAGCAAAATAAAATAGATATACCTGTTGGCATGTTACCTGTTGCCAAATTTAAAATCTCACCTTTATGCATCTCCCGCCTGGGTATCCCCACAAGCATTTCTTCAGAGGTCAACTGCAGGCAGGTCCTCACAAAGCCTCCCTACCTTGATTTCCAACACTGAAGAAGTACATTTCACTATGTACACAACCTGAGGCCATCCCCGAGCATAGACCAGGGTATATTAACAGGATGTAAGATGTGACAGGATGTGTTGCGGTTTAAAACTGAACAATAGTTAGCCAAAGACAGGCCGGAGTAAAGCTGCGTATGTGAAGACCATTTTGGCAACTGTGTCATAGTCACAGGCCTAAACAAAGTCTGTAGCTTAGTTCACACCTCTTCCTGATCAGGGACAAGTCCTGATAGGAAGATGCCAGTTGTGGTATTCAGAGGATTATTGGTCAATCTGAAAATGAAAGAAAACCTGCAATGACAATAGCCTGGTTTGACCTTCTGTGAATCTAGTATACAGACATGCAATATATTGAAAACTGCTGAATGAGAAAGTATTAAGGTCCCATATTTATTTTTCACTACAGTTTTCAAATATAAAATGGCTCAGGTTAAGTATAATGTTCTTCATGATGCAAAAAAACATAGTTTAGTTAGAAGTTGAATTTCAATTATTTAAATTTAATTTGAAGGCTTCACAGGCAGAACAGTCACAATACTGGAGCCTGATTGGCCGACACCACCAGCTCCTCTAATTCAAATAAGATAAATCTGCTGAGGAGGATTTCCATTTCAAATGCTGCAAACTGGCCTGACTGGAAGGATTTTAATAATTGTTTAAATTTAACAATTCAAATAAAAACACATTACATGTCTTCATTAAACATCTTTGAACATACAGTATATAAATATGGAGGATTTGAAATTGAATTGATATTGAATTGATAGTCGAGCTAATACAACATTTGCCTGTCTTCAACAAAAGGTGGAGTCAAGAGTCTGTTGTTTTTTGAACAGTGACTTTATTTAGACATTTTTTGTAAAACATTGTTAGCGCATCATTTTTAAGAGTGGCAGCTGCATGCAGCATCTGAAAGCAAAGGTTGGAATGTATGCCCAGCTAAGTTAGCGGGCAGGTGTGTTTGTGTTGTGGGGCAGGGTGGGGCAGAGGGAGGGCTAGATTAATTAAGCATATAACATCAGCCATCAGAGAACAAACTCAGCAATAAGCGCTGCCAAGACACAAAAAAACAAAAAAAACCCATGCCATTTAATCTTAATATTCCACTGACATTGGCCCTGTGCCAATACTGAAAAGGCGCTTCCCTCCTTTCTTGAGGAGAAGCGAGTTTTCGATCCGATCCTTTAAATCATGGTGGTTATTAAAAAATGAAGTAAGAAGGGTGAGGAGCAATTTACAAGTATTCAAACAGGATAACTTCCTGGTTGAGGGTGTAGTCAGTTACAATGAAGCAATCTACACCCACACTCCGCTGTGGTTTCACTACACCACAGCACACATCGCAGCACAGAAGGAAATGTCTTCATATTGCATAATTTTGTCTTTCAAAAGAAAAAAAAACCCCAAACAGTATTACTAAAGCATCTTAGGAGGGAGCATGACCTAAGAACGAGATAAGAAAGGATTACACGGATTTGTGTAAAGAGGGACCAGAAGGCACAATTCCTTTTTGGTTCCATTTACTGAGAGGTCCACATGGTTCCACACTACCAAAACAACCTATTTGTGAAATCACTGCAATCCTTCTCCATCTCATTCTCCAGGCTAAAGAGCAAAGGGTGAGGTCTGCGAGGGAGTCCAATATCCATGAGGGGTAAAGGAGCTGAACAGCTTGAGGTAGCCTACAAGTTGTCCTTAACCAAAGCTCTGGGGTTCGATCATCATGTCCCCCACCCTAACCGTGGCCATGAATATCAATAAGTCCAACATTATAGAAGTGGTTATGGGAAATTTCTGCTATCCCTGCCAAGACAGGAGCCGAGGTGTCAAGAGAAATACAACTCCCATGATTCTCTTCACTGTTTCCGTGACATTTCAGCCCGTTTGCTCGTCATGCAACTGAAAGCGTAATTACAGCTTGTTGCCATGTAAGAGGTTGGGAACAAAAGGAGAAAAATAGAGACTAATGTGAAGGGATAATAATAACAACAATAATAAAAGTAAAAGAAAAATATAAGAGAAGGATATTAAGATGTTCCGATGATGATTGCATTGTCCACCAGCCTTGTCCTTTTTGTGAGTACAGGAGCTTGAAGACCAACAGTTTCTTGATTGAATGTCTTGTCTTCTCTCCTGTTCTGTGGTGTTCAACTTCTGTCTCTCTCTTATTCTCATCTGTCCAGCCAGTCCATCACTAGTGCTTGGACAGCTCAGTGGATAGCCAGTCAAGTCCTTCATACAGCCCTGTGCCCTGGGTGGCGCAGGTTGACTGAACGTGCCACTGTGGAGTCAGAGATCATATGGGGTTAACAAACAAATATAAGTATACATGCAGCTCTATGCATGTCTTTGAATCTCCCTTCAGATGTAGAGAGCATGCCTTCATTTATGCGACTTACAGTTCTGCTGCGGAGGCTCTGTAGGCCAAGTTTGTCTGTCAGTTCGCTGACTGATAAGGCATTGGGAAGGTCCTGTTTGTTAGCAAACACCAGCAAAATGGCTTCTCTCAACTCATCCTCCTGCAGCTGGAGGCACAGAAAACAAAGATTAAAACATCAACAAAGGGCTAACAGACACTGGAAAGCAGCCAAATTAAGCCCTGATTTTTCACTACATACACTTAGATTGGGGTGACAATACTACATTACAGTTGTTCCTCACGAGTCTGGAGTCTCTAAATCTAGAAAATTTTATGATTAATGGCATTTAACAAAGACTTTCAGTGAACACCCATTGTACATGATTGCAATGAGACTGTAGTGCGAAAACGTGACTGGTCAAATACAAAAATAACCAGATGTCCCATAGCCTGCAGTTCATATTCCTATGAAATTCTGCAAAAAACATTAAGTCAGCTCTGCATTTTTGACACATGATGGCTTAAGAGACAGTCTGAAAACAGGCATGATTAAGTCAAGAAGTCGACTCATATTTTACTACAAAATACTGGCAAAAAATACACTAATGGGTAGGTCTATGTGGGACCAATTTCTTTGAAAAGTGTGTCTGGTATTTTCTCTGTCTTTAACTCTGCACTGATAATGTGTTCATTCCCACACTGACCTGCAGTCCCACAATAACCAAACTATTTAACATAACGGAAAGCCAAAATAACGACGTCTGGCAGTGCTGACTGGTAATCTGCGCCAGTAAAGCAGCATTTTTGTCTGGCACCCGCACCCGTTTGGTATTTTGGTGACTCACCGTGAAGATGACTACACCTAAGTGTGAGGAGGGGCACAGTAGGGGGTGTGTCAGTAATAATAAAGCAGCAGAGTGAAATTTTGGTGTGAAGGATTATTTGTGCTTGCTTTTCCCGCCTGCTCCGACAACGTGTTCTATGACACGTACTTCTTACAAAGATGCGTTTTAAGCCTACGACTGAAGATGGGGAGTGACCGCTGTTCTGACTGACACAGGGAGGTCATTCTACCATTGGGGAACCAGAGGGGAGAAATTATTTAGGAGATATTTTTACTTGAACAGAAACTGCAGGTTGGAGGTTTGCATCTGCAGTGTCTGTTATTCACATTGATGTTATTACCAATATAAAACATTTTTACAGTCTACATGTTCACTGTAGCTTATTAAGAGAAGTTTTTTGTATATAACTTGAGAGAATATTGAAATTCATGCCGTGTTCATGTTTAATTTATGTTCCATCTGTAAAACGCAGTCATCTGCCTACTTGCTCCCACCCACAGCAGTGTCACACAATCCACCCCCCAAAATAGCTATTATGCAGATCTCAACAATGTCAAATTATGACTCTGCACTTGATCACTGCACACCATCATTGAACAAATGTCCCTTTTGAACAGAATAGGGTAAATACCTACCATCTTAGAGAGCTCTTCTGCAGACTCAGCCACTCTTTCTCTATCATTGCTGTCTACTACAAAGATGAGGCCCTGGATGGAAAGAGCAGAGTCAAAGTAGTTAGATGAAAACCATTAGCCTTCACTTTAATAAGCAAATGGATAAAGGCAATTAAGTTCAGGGACAAATATTTTTTGTCAATATAAAGATTATATAGACTGATGTTGAGAAATTGACACATTTTTGGACTCGATCCAACAACTTGAAAAATGAGACGAGAAATATAAATTCTGAAATTTACAGGTGGACTGTTCTTTTTTCTGCCCATATTTTCAGAACCAACACGAGTACCTTGTACTTAAGTAGTTTGGCCGATCTGAGTACCGATCCAAGCACTACTTAATTTACAGTCATTAATGCCATAAAAAACAAGTACAGGAACAACTGCACTCATTTATTAATTTGATCAAATTATACATTGACCAGTGTATATCATATAAATAGGCTATATAAAATAGGCTAGAGGATAAAGCTTCTTGAATGCGAGTATAAAGTTATTTTTCACAAACAGCAGTTCAGCATTTTCACATCATTCACTTTCACCTACCAGTGTAAAGTGAAATAGGGCTTCCAGTCAAAACTTTCAAAAGAAAACCCTTGAAAAACGTAGTGCAAAGATTTTGAATGACACAAAGTACTAAAGTGAAAATAAAGATATGAAAATATATTTAAGGGGGAATCTGCTGTGAATGAAAATACAATTGCAAATACAAGTCCTGTTAACAGCCCATATTTAACTTCATTACTTACTGATTTTCTTTTCCTTACAAGTGACAGTGAAAAAATTGAATTCTGACAGCAGAATTATGTCTCTTATATTATTCTGGCTGCTTTGCCTCCAATCCACTCTGCACACTGTCAAAGAATCCTTAACTTGATGCAACTGGTAGTCTGCTTCACCAGCCTCAAATCAGTATTGTAATGTACCAAGGCTTATGTCATCCAAGTATCAGTATTAGGACAGCTTCACTTGACAATCTGAATAGGAGTATTTGGGAGATGCACCTGCACCGATCCAAATACTGCAGATACTGTTGGTGCATCTCTACTGAAACTGCAACTATTATACTGAGGGGGCAAATGAAAATTAGGCTGTAACTTCTCAAACCAAAGCCCTACCCCTCATTGGGGTTATCTCATCATACCTGTGTGTTCTGGAAGTAATGTCTCCAGAGGGGTCTGATCTTGTCCTGGCCACCCACGTCCCATACAGTGAAACAGATGTTCTTATACTCTACTGTCTCCACATTGAAACCTTAACAGGGGAAAGAGAGGGAGAGATCTTAGCATTGCACTACATCCCATGGGTCAAGCCTGTAAGGCACAGATGAAAGAATGAATAGGAACATAACTACATAAGTAACATGTGAATCTCTTACCAATGGTTGGGATGGTGGTTACAATTTCTCCAAGCTTCAGTTTGTACAAGATAGTAGTTTTTCCTGCAGCATCCAGCCCAACTATATGGAATAGAGGTGTGATCAAAATCAATATTTACATTTACTTGAGGGAGGAGAAAACAGTTAGTGCTATAGATACGACATGCTTTAAAGTGCAAAACAGGCATTTAGCCACATTAGTTATCTCAGATACGCCTATGTCTAATCATCAATCCAAGATAGCAGAGAGGACATGCAACAACGGACAGGTGGCAGGAAACTACTGAGCTGCCTGCCAACGTCACACAATAACTTAAGTCAACAATCACTTCGTTACTATTTGGTCAAGAGGAGTAACGCCGTCTTGGCTTTAATGAGGGCTTAACTACAAGTTCTCTTAATAAAAACAGGTGTGTCAGCAGAAGACGAAGCATCACTCATGCCACATTTTCAAATTCGTCAGGAAAAATAAGAAAGCAGTCCAAGTTACATTTTATGATGTGGCCATGCCTGTATGCACTTTATCGAGAACACAAAGTCCGGAAACGTGTACCGGACACCGGAGTGAAATTCAACTAACATTACCATCATGGCTATACTTACAGTAACGCTATCCCAGCTAGCGTTACAGTTTAATCGAATTAGCAATAAAATGCTATTTTGTCAACTGGTTACCTGGGTAATTATTTATTCGATAAAGGACAATCTAAATAAATGACATAGCCTAACTTTGTCTGTAAACTATATTGTAACAAGTTACCAAGTGCCGTTTTCACGTTAACGTTGCCGTTAGGCAACTTGGTTTACAAACTTCCTTGAATAGCAAACCCAATTCTTGCCTGCTAGCTAATGCTAGCTTGAACAATTTCAAGCAACACCTGTTTTCTCAGACGAGAAGTAAATTGCTTCGGATTGTGTTTTCGTACCGCTATTGTCCAGATTTTATAGTTTGAGTCAAAGTTTGCGAAGTACGCTGGTATTAGACAGCAAGCTAAACTTAGCCAAAGCTAAAGCTACATACCTAGCCTGCTAACTAGCCAATTCTAGCCTTAACTCACCCATTAAGATCCTCATTTGTTTCTTGCCAAAAAGCCGGCCGAAGAGTGACGAGATAGTAAGCCCCATAACTGGCGGTGGACTTCTGAATCAATGTAAACGGTACTGGTATTAGCCAAAGCAGAGAGTGTGAATTTTACACTGATGCGGTTATTTTGACTTCAGGACAGTCGACTGCCACGTCCGGGCCAACGTGGAACCCACAACGTCATCAGTTTGAATCAACTTTATCAACAACAGTGACTTGAAGCCTTAAAACGTGAATTTGGGGATTATTTCCTGCTCTTGCTTATTTATAATTGTTTTATGTTAAATAGTATTTCCATGCCACTGACTGTATATCTTATAATTAGGCCGACAATATTTATATTTAATATTGTGTACTTTGAGTTTTCCTCAATTTAAAAAAGGGGTTACTTGCCCTAGACAAATGGAGAGAATAAGTGAATTTATTTACTGTGCCGTGCGACTACAGTCATATTGAGAGAAGTAATTGAATACAGGGCAATAAGGAGAAGATCTTTCAACTCCATGGAGCAGACATAATTTATTCTTTGCAACAGACTTTTCACTACATGTAACAAGTATGCGGTTCCAATTCCTGCCACTAGGAGACACTGTAACACAGAGGTTTAGCGAGGTGAGATGGGGTGAGATACTGTGCAGTGGATTGAGTTGCTAAATTGAATGAGGTTAACAAGTAGCCTCAGTAATAACCAAGCATATATTGTCAAATTAGCTGTACATTATCTAAGAAATTTGACAACTTGGCCTGTGAACTAGACAAAAACAATGCTGTAGGCTACTGAATGGAAAAACTCAGTATTGCAGCAGGGCAAACATAATACTGTATGGGTGTGTTCTTTTGTTCTTTTGGTAGGAATCCAGGCTGGAATAACCAAGAGAATGCAAATGGTACATAAGAAATTCCCATTTACTCCCAAGGTTTTTACAGACTGGTAAAACAAGGAATATCCTTGTTGCCCCTGGGGATTACCACTTCAAATTATTGCAGTGATACTCTCCAAACTTGTCCATCCATAAATGCTCACGTGTCACCCAACACACACACACGCACACACACACACACACACACACGCAGCAGGTGGAGTGAAAAGAGTTTACCTAGACTAGAAGACGGCACGTGACGTCTCAAGTCCAAGGTGCAGACTTTTGAAGAGGGTGTGCTTTGTTAAGAGGACGCATTTTCACAAAAGCCTATCATGGATACAGTTTGTTGGGCCGCGCAGAAATAGAGAGAGAGTTTAGAGTAGGCTGCCAAGGATTACTGGATATTTACCATGGAGTTCAATGGCACACTGAGTAGGGATGAGGTAGGCACTAGACTTTGTTTTATGTTTATTTTAAATGACTAGAGGTTTACTTTCATGCATCAGCTGACCCATAACAGTATTAAGAGTGTAATAATACATCTAAATCATTTTTGAATTCTGTTTTTCAGATCGACATTCTCTCTACTGTGTACTTAGTGTTTCTCACTCCCAGGTAATATGCTTCCTCATACTTTCCGTCTTATTTTACATGCTCCATTATTCAGGTTATCTGTTCACGCCACGCTGTTGGTTATAAAATCTCACAGCATTGGTTATAAAATCTATAAAATCTCTTTTCTAAATATGTTTATGGTTATATAAACAGGTATAAAAATGTAGTCATAGGGCTAATAATATAACAACAGTTTTCTTATTGCTGAAAAGTGTGTCAAACCAGTAGGGCAACATGTCACAAGAAGTTCTGTATACAATCACAGCAGCAGTGTTAACATATTGTAGGCTTAGGTTTTCTGTCTGTGATCCTCATAGTGTTCATGCAGAGCTCCTGCATCAGGATATTTCTACCAATGTCCCTTACTCAGAATGTAGTTTTCAGCACCGACCTGTTGCTCACTGGATAGTTGTAGCTAATAACTTCAGTTCAAAACTCCCTCCAATGAACTTTGTCTCTCTCTCTCTCTCTCTCTCTCTCTCTCTCTCTCTCTCTCTGTCTGTCTGTCTGTCTGTCTGTCTGTCTGTCTCTCTCTCTCTCTCTCTCGCTATCTATCTTCCCATCTGTGATAAAGAAAGTAAAAAGATAAGAGAAAGTGAAGGAGAGAATGGGGGGAAAGTAAGGTGTAAGTGTGGGGTAAGATGTAATGAGGAGGAACGGAAGCCTTATTTGAGTCAGAACAGCTCATAGGGAAGAAGGCTATATTCTTTTTCTGCAGTGTAAAGCAGCTTTGATGTACAGGTACAGCAGTTGGACAAGATACCTGCCTCTAGTCAGTTTCTTTAGAAACACATTGCTGTCCAAGGGGAGAGATGTGACATCATGTAGCCTAATGATAAAATCTTATTTTATAACAGATTTTTATACAACCGGTGTCACATGTGCCTGAAATACATTTTCTTTCAGACAGAAAAGTCTTATCTTATCTTATCTTGAGACAATCTGAGCTGTGCAATAAATCCTACTTGGCTTGGATGTGTTTTTGATTTGGTGCCAAATTACCTTTACATTGCAATCTATGGCATTCCTTCACATTAAGTTTTATCCACATGCTCAAGACTAGGACTGAAAACAATGCAATGCTGATATTATTTTGCACCAGCTCTTCTAATATTGTCTGGTAATTGTGGTATTTCTGGTAAACCGCAGTTTGGTTGGGAGTTTCTCTGTCCTGGTGGTTTCCATAGTCAGATGGAGGCATCTGAAAGAACAGGTGAGTCAAGTTGTGCGTATATGTGTGTGTGTGTGTGTGTGTGTGTGTGTGTGTGTGTGTGTGTGTGTGTGTGTGTGTGTGTGTGTGTGTGTGTGTGTGTGTGCGTGTGTGCGTGTGTTTGTTTGTGTGTGGGCTTGTGTTTGCATGGATAACAATGGATAATATATAGTATATTTGATATTACTGTATATATTTGATAATTTGTACTTCTCTTTGCTTTAATCTGCTGGAACAAATTAAAATACATCACACTATACAAGAAACACACAAACAAAACCAGAACCCAGTAACCCACAGCAGAAATAAACACAGCATTTACACAAACAAATGAAAATGATACAGAAGAAATTTCCTTTTGTTGATTTGTGTGCCACTTCAAGTAAATGGAGCAGCATAGCTGAAGGCATGTTTTCAAAATTCAGTTCTTATATTGGGAATATTTCATATCATGTTCCCAATAAAAGAGCTGAATTTGGAAAACATGCCTTCAGCCATGCTGCTCCATTTTCTTAGAATCTATTACCAAAAATGTGAAGCTAAACTCTCTTATCAGAATTGATCAGTTTAAAGAACACATTAGACCTGCTTACCATGGAGTGCTCATGATTTTAACTGATGTGATGAAGCTTGTTACTGTGTCTTTATCTTCTCGTGTGTTTTTACTATCGTGCTTTTCTCCTTGATTATCTTTACCTTTCTTTTATACACCTTTCTTGGCCAAGGCCAACCGGAAAAGTGATGCAAATCTCAACATGACTTAACCCTAATTAAGGATAAATAAAATAAAATAAATAAAATACTCCCATAGGCATATCAGACTTTCACAGACTGGTAAGACAAGGAACGTCCTTTCCCCTCTGAGTCTGGGGTTTTGAAACAGACAAATAATTATGTTCATTTTCTCCAACCTTGCCCATCCACACATACATGTCCACATACTCCTCAGCACACACATGCATGTAAACTGGGATGCCTTTGTGTGTGTGTGTGTGTGTGTGTGTGTGTGTGTGTGTGTGTGTGTGTGTGCAGGTGCAGCCCCTGATGCAGCTTGCCCTTGCAGACCTCCTGGCCGCTCTGATCCTGATGTTCACCAGCGCTATGAACAAAGTCGGCAACTTCAGCAGCAGTGTGGCCATCTGCCAGCAGGCCCTGCCCCTGTCACTGGTGAGGCACAGACAGTCAGTCTCACAGACCATATGATAAAGCTCTGACGCCAAGAGTGGGATCATTTCTCAAGATCTTTTCAAGCGGAGGAGGCAGTCAACTCTCAAGTTTTATTTTCTTTATTGAGACTAAAAAATGAGGGGGATGCAGAGCAGGGGAGAGATACGGGTGACATGGTGGGAAAGGCCACTGTCTGGCTTGTTTTATTAGTTTATCCGGTCTTCCTTCCTCTCTAAAGCGCTTTGTAAACCCTGTTTAAGAAAAGAAGAAATTATTATTATGGTCCTGGCAGTTTTTGGTACTTGCCAGCTGAAGTATCTGTAGTTCCCGGGGGTGGCGGTCATATTATTGTGTCAGTACCTCATTAGATCACAGATGCTCATTGCAGGATTTTCCCTAAGTCACTGTGCCATGTCACTCTAACAATAAAATAAGGCAGAACCTTGTATTGCTTTATGTTGCATCTATAAAACAAAGCTGGGGGCAGTTTTGCTGCGTCACGGCTCCAGTCATGCAAAGGCCACTGTGTTGTTCATTCAGAGGTGAAGCTGCATATTTCATTAAAATATAAATTTTTCAAATATTAGGCAATAAAAGTATTAAAATATTCCTGTAAGTCTAGTATGATTTAAATCTTCAATCTTCTAGATTTTTGTTATATTTTGCAGGAGTTCAGGGGAGTGCAGATTCTTATCAGTGTACAATACAACAGTACAAATAAAGCAAACAGAGAAAAGAATGTGATGTAGGAAAAAAAAATTGGAGTTACTCAATTTCAGTCAGTTCAGGTAGTGGATATCGTTCAACATACAGATATGAAAAAACTTTCCATTTTAATATTTAATCTAAGCAGAAATAACTGTAGGTGAACATTCTGTCATTTGTAGATTATATGCTATTTCAATTTAAATGACAGAACTGAAAGTGAGGTGACCCCATCTCTAAAAGAGGAATTTCCTTCATATTTAATGTGCATTTATTGTTTCGTTTGAATACAAAATCAATGCACTTCAATTAAGTATTTAGTGCCGAGAACCTGTTTATGGAACCCAGGATAACAAAATCACACAAACAAGATATGGACGATATGTATGGTGATATTAGCCCATAGACATGCTAAAGGGCTACAATACCACAAAGTCATTAATTTCAGAATGTACACTTGAAAGTTGAGCTAAAAGTTGTTCCTCATATTTGTGATATGGATGAGAAAATCTGTGGGTTCACTGCTCCTCGCACATCTTGTCATAAAGCAACTTTTTTGTAGAGCAGTGAGTTTGAGCACTCTAAAGCAAAGTTACTGTATGCTGACTGCTGTTTCTGTGCGTGTGTTTGTGTGTGTGTTTGTGTTTGTGTATGCACGTGTGTATGCGCTTTTTCTATTCCAGACATTTTATTTCATTTCATTTCTACTGGTGGCGGTTTATGCATGGAAATCCAAGAATGCTAATCAAGGATGGAGAGCAAGACCAGGAGAGGATGAGCTGGAACAGGTGAGGACCCACACCCATCTTGTCATCATTTGTTCATCATTATCATGTGTGGAAAAACTGCCATGCCTGATTCAGTAACTATTTTCCACTCCCTTTTCCCCCCTCTGTCTTGCTTTACAGAGCCAGTGTAGAAGGAGATTAGTAGCTGTACCTATATACGCCATTATGTGGTAAGTGTGTTAACCAACTCTCTTAAACATTGTAATTCATCCGTTTAACTACGTTTCCAGTCTTGTGTATGCCTGGGTGCACAATTTGAATCTTCTGTCTGTCTTTCTATCTCTATCACAGGTTGATACCCATTGCAGTGTACTTAGCATATGTGCTCACTCCCTACATGAAAGAAGCTTTGCTGTTTCCAACCAATGACGGATCAGTAAAGGGGATTGTCGTTGACGAGAGCAAATACTGCACCAGGTGAACATGCAACCCTCGACGTCTTGGAATTTTTGTATTCATAAGCAGTCACTCTGAACAAAATTGTTAAAAGTTCCCTTATCTCCTGACCTTTTTAATTGTGTGTTTTCCCAGCTGTATTCTGTTCCTGCACATCTGGAGCGATCCCTGCTCGGATGCTGTGAGTATAAGAAATGCAAGGCAGCTTAAGCTCATGAGCAATGCAAGAAACAGGACAGTCGTACGATGTAAATGCATCAGTGTTAACATGACTATTTTTTCCTCCCCAGGAGATAGTCCATGACACCTTCATCCGAGTTTTTCTCTTCATCGTTGTGATACCGGTGCTGTTGTCTTGTTCAGTAAGTTGCCTGTTTTTGATTTACTGTTTTGTCTTATAACTTTGCTTAAAGATCTGTATAAATACAGCTATTAATAGTTGAAGTATTACCATTTCAGATAAAGGTCATGCTGTGTAATTTGCATGTGTTGGAAGCAGACTGAAATTATTCCTGTGGTTCCCATTGCAGATCATTTACTCTAAAGTTGGCAGGTGGTATCAAAGGCAGGAGCAGGAGGGACTGTTTGCTGTGGAGGGAGACGCACGTTCAAGAAGGAGACTGAAAAGAGTGTTATCCACAGCACGTAATATGGTGATGGTCATCTTGTTCTGTTGGGCACCAGGTACAAACAAGCACACACACACACACGGACACACTTATGTGCTTGCTTATGGAATTCAGTTTCATCCACTTTACATCAACATCAGATTGATCTCCTATATTCCTTCCTCCCTGTAGCTCTTGTCCTGGTTTTCCTAGCTACTCTCACTGCATGGACCACAGTTCAACAGCACAGTCTGTTTGGCCTTTATATCCTACAGGTATGCTTCAGAAGACCTGATTTCAAATGATAATAAAAAAATCGAATTTTGACTTGATTGAGTTGCGAGCTATAGCATTACTCTTGTGTGTTTCAGGCGGCCACTGTGTCTCTGCAAGGCTTCCTGAACAGCATGGTTTACGCCTGGAGTCGGCCCAACTTCACGGAGGCGGTTCTGGGGGAAAACACGCCACTGATGGCATACAACCACCAAGCCTACTTCGATGAATCACTGAGGAGCACGTCTTGATTCTTGACTTGTGACCCCTCAGCACATCGAGAGACATTACTGTGCTGTGGGACAAAGACTCTGGCCCGAGGAAGACCGACTCCCCCAGCACACCTCTAACTCTAACTCTGGGAATACAATGCTGACATTCGATCTAAACATGGAAGAACGTTATGTTCTCGCTGGAGGAGTGAGGATGAGACAGAAAGGGATCGACTGTTCACCGAAGCAATGACTGATGCACTGCTGTTAATTGCGGCTGCTGATTTTGTCTTCACAGTGCACAAATTAATGATTAAGTATATAGTAGCATACTTGTTTTTATAACTGAGGAAAGAAGCACTTTGTTTAAATTTGTATTTATATGCAAACTATTACTGTACTGTATCCACTAAGTAATTTAGATCGTCCTAATTACATTTAGTTCATTTTTACTGTATTGCTGTATTGTGTGATTAGTTTAGTTTTATTATGTTTTGTTATATATATTTATACTGTTCAATAAACAGCCTTACAACCAGTTCTTTTTTAGTATCCCTCTGTTGTACAACTGTCCTTCAACACTCTTTAGTTCAAGGCTAGAATGAAGGAAAACCTGCCAGGCCGGCATACTTTGCTCTTAATGTTCTGTCATTTGATGAACTTGTGTCCCCTTGTGAAGACACAGTGTTCAATCTTAAAGTTAAATATGTGTTGGAAGAGTAAGGAATGCTGAGCTGAAACAGACATGAGAAAGAACATAGTGTCTGCTCTGTCATGTCTGGGGAACGCCAATTTGAAAGAATCTTGTAAAAAAATAACGTGAGGTTATGAAGCTGAGGTCACACACACACACACACACACGCTGGCTTTCACACACACCATTATGTCATAGTATCCCCAACCCCACTGTAATGTGTAAGCGCTTGTAACTCTAGGTGCAGCAGTAGTTCGAGTGGCGTGCACGCTGCATTGGACTCTCTATTCCAATGGTTGACAGGTGGCAGCGGGGGCATTTGTAGGTTGACTCTTATGTAAGCGTTCACCTGACCCACCCAGACTGCATCTACTGTAAAGCAATCTTATCTTCAGTTTATCTAAAGTCGTTTGGTTCTGACTATGCACAATTCCTTTGCTTAGGGCTACACAGTCACCTGCTTGGGATATTTTTGGATAATAACAGGAACATAAGGCTTGTAGCAGTGCAAACTAACAAATGCACCAAATGTATTGATTGTATATTTGTCAGGAATGACACTGTCAGAAAAGACATGTCATGATCTGTTATGTCTGACAAAATTATTTTTTTTGCTATATAGAAAATAGGTCTGTTCTATTCTGTACAGTTGTATTTCTCCCACTGTGTTCAATTCAAATTTAATTGAGCTAAGAATAATGAAAACCACACAATGACACAATGACAGTATGAATACCCTTCAAGATCCAAATTGTTGAGTCATTTTTCTCTCATCAATAGCTTAATGCATCACCAATTGACCTAAATTCAATCCCCTTTGAGTAGTCCACCATCTGTGGCGCCCTAGATATAACACCTATTCATAGATAGCATGTGGTAGAAATAATAGTGTGCATCAGGGTGCTGAAAAAGGGACATGCATACTCAGCGAATGTACATAGGTAAGTTAAAGATTTAAAAAGAGTGTGACGGTGTATGTGTGATTAATGTCCTACGTTCCAGGTTAAGGCCAATTTAAGAAAGTATTTGGACGGCACAATACAAAAGTCAGCATGAATGACCCATTTAAAGTATTAACCAGCTGCAAGGTGCCAATGTTATTTATTTTTTTCTTTTTCGGTCATAGGTAAAAAGGAGCCAACCAGGCCACGCCTTGTTGTTTGAACAACCTTGTAACCTTGTAATGTTTATTCCTGACCATATCAAATTGAACTAGGTCAAATAAGATAATAAACGTGATGGGCCTTACTAGCATCGACAGCGCCAACAGGAAGCAACAGGTAGGCCTGCTCATCTGTTAGTCTGTGTGCGCATAACTGCTCCATTAATTATGCTCCCACTGAGTTTTATGAATATGATTAATGATCCCTACACAAACTGTGAGGCTGTGGCTTAGATATGACTGGATTTCCAAATGTGTCCTGCATCCCAGTGCTGAGGTTATCTAACTAGTTTGGCACGCCGAACACAGAGCCGTGCCAGTTTGAGCAAAGCAGCTCCAAGGTAATACATACTGTATATTCTCAGGAATTTCAGAAATAGTCTAGTATTGTCAAATTGCATCATAGGAACCATATATCGCAGCAAATATTGCAATGTTGCAATGCCATCATCGCCAGACAGTATGTAAACAATAACCTATTATAGTCATCTATCAAAGCTGTACAATGTGCACATACAGAAGACTATTGTTCAATAAATAGAAATTGTCCTGTAGTACAATGAGTAGAAACTAATATCGGGAACCTTTCCTTTCTGACACACTCAGTTCAACCTGTGTGTTAAGGTCATTTCTGACAGTTACACTGTTTCATTTTACATTTATATTCTAAGTCTCTGTTTTATCTGTTTTCTCAATATTGGCAGTGTTGATGAACAGCCCATAATCCATAGTTTGTTGTCTCCTCTCCATTAGGTAATTTGACCTCTGCTAAGCAGTCATATCCAATCTGTCCATCACAAAAGAAAATGAAACAAACCGACATAAATTTATTATTTCAAAAGTTAATGATTACACAACAATTAAGTGTGTCAACAGTTCGGTACTTTTGGTGTCTATAAAGCTGGCTATACAGTATCATACAATGGTTGTTCACTCCTGCCTCTCTCTTTCATGAGGGGCATTCCTACCAGCATGCCAGAGTGGCACACCTTTTAGAAGAAGCCTTGCAAAAATACCAACTAATGCCTGGGTAGGACGGGTGACCGCACAACTGCCAATGGGAATTTCACATCAGGTGTTAAAACTGCTACTCATGTGGATAGACAAGGTGAGGACTTTCCTCACTCGAACAAATGCGACAGAAATCTAGACACTTAGTCTTTAATACAGTTTAGTAAAAATCTGATCAGTGGTGTGTGAGATATTGCATGTGACACATGGATGAGTGAGCAAATGATGTAGTGCCCCCACTGGGCTGATTAATGTAATTTTGAACATATGAGAACGCAGTGGTGAGATCATTCCCCCAAGTTTCAGCAAAATCCAACAAGTAAACAAACATGGCCACCTTAGGCACATCAGTGCAATTTAAAAAATGCCAGAATGGAGGAATAAGACACATTATTCCCTTCAAGAGTAACTAAATCCCAAACCCCAATCTGTGTAAAGGCTTACATCTTCTATAAAGTAGTGACATCACCTGGCACCAGAGATCAGCCTATGGCAGATGGCAATTTCAGTAGCATGCTACCATTAGATGTCAGGCTTTACACAGATTTGGGTTTGGGGTTTAGTTACTCTTTAAGTTTCGTGAATTCCAATCAGCAGCATCTGAGATATTGTGCGTGACAAACAGACAATAAAAAAACATTGTAGCGCCCCCCTTAGGCCACTCCAGTGTAATTTTGAAAATGCTGGAATGGAGCAAAGAGACACATCATTCCCCAAAGTCCACTCAGAGGCATCGGACAGACGGACGAATGGACGGACTGGGGCTGATTCATAGTCCCTCCCCTGATTTCATCATGGGTTTTCATCACTGCTCCCTTTGAATGGTATCACTCTTTCTCTTAAAGCATCCATTCAGAATGTAAGCACTGATCCAAAACATTTTTGGGGTAATGAGTATGAATCATGGAAAAGTAAAATCTGTATGCTTTTCAATAAAAGCTATTTTACAAAATACATAGATAACAAGAAAATCACACAACATTATTGTCTGTCTCCAGTTTCATCTCCAGTTTTATACTGAGCTATATTGCAAGTGCTGAATTGTGTTTAAGGAAATATTTTGAAGCCCACTCAAAAAAGTTAACAGCAACAGACCGTCCTTTAACCGGAAGGCCTGGGCTCAAGCCCCCATGTCGAAAAGCATCTGAAAAGCTTCTGCTCTGTGGCTAAAGAGAGAAATTTCCCTGTGGGGATCAATAATGTATTACATTATTATTGTTACAAAAAGGGCTTGTGAGACACAGATCCTCTCTGAGGTGTTAGATGAGAGTGAGTGTAGTGGATAAGGAGTCTCCCCTCTTCTTTCTCTTTCCTGTAAATGTGCATCGTTCTGCCAATAAATTTTGGCATAGTCTATGGAAAGTTTGTTTCACTAAAAAACATGTTCTGTTGTTGCTTCAGTATTTACTGCGTTGTCCTTGTCCTTATTGCAACCTTTCTTTTCAGAAGTCCATGGACAAGGATCTCTGTTGGGCCATTTCACAGTTCCCTCTTCTACTTCCTGCTCTGCGCACATATACATCATACCTTCCATCCTCCTCCTCCTCTTCTTCCTCTTCCATCACTCTATCCTGCCGCCCTACTCCCCTATCCCCCATCCCATGATGCCCCTCCATTCGACCTGGCTTCATACTAGGCCAGCTCTTCTTCCGCAGACTGCTGTTCAAGCCGCGGAAGGGAGGTAAGGCGCTCTGGAAGTCCCCTCTAAACTGGGGAAGCTCCATGGATCCCATGCCCATGGCAGCTACACCTCGACCGGGCTTGATGGAGTTGACGGAGGCCTGGGAGCCGCAGTGGTGTTCATGGATGCAGCGTGAGGCTGATGAGGAGCGCCTGAGGGCCTGCAGAGACTGCAGCTCCTCCGACAACTCTCCCAGGTCCCCAGTCATCTCCTAAAAATGACGCAGATTACATTATGTATAATTTCTGCACATGGCATAGAACCATCACATATAAACAATAATGTATAGACATAATGAAACTAACCTTGTCTCTGAGAGTAAAGAGTTCATAGTGAGGAGGGTCAAACACCTCCTGGAAGTCAGCCCGGTGGAACAGGTTATTCTTACGTATCAAGACCTTGGAAATAGGATTGAAATACACTTGATGAAATAGGTAATTATTTTTTAAAAGCTTAAAGCCAGGGTTTTGTGGCATGGTACCAAATAATTTAATGTGACTTGTCTGAATTACCTTTTTGCGTGGCTGTTTGACCTGCACCAAGATGGAGACGATGAGGAGCAGCAGAACCACTCCTGTAGACACACCGATTATTGTCCCATGAGTCTTTGTGATCTGGTGGAAAACACCTTTGCTCTTCTTTTCTGAATGAAGGAAACGACGAGAGAGGGAGAGAGAGAGAAAGAGAGAGAGAGAGAGAGAGAGAGAGAGAGATACCGAGAGTACATCAGTCATTCACCCCTTGCCATCCCTCTCATGACAGAGTAACCTTGTCTTTGCCAGGAACACTTCAGATCCTCCTTCACTAAAAGCCAAAGCATTGATTTACAGCCATCTTAATCAATTGAAGAGGTACTCAACAGCCACTTAACAGCCAAAACGCCTCAACGGCCTTTTAGTTGGAAAAGCCTCAAAGATGATGCGATCATGATGTTCCAGCCAAGAGGAAATATTGAGAAGATGTTCGGTATTATCAAACACTTACTAATATGTGATATTTGATGTAACTGTTCTTTGTGCTATAATTAGGGTGAATGCTTACATAGAGGGCATGCTGCATGATGTTTGACAAAAAGGGTGGAGAGATTGTGATGTGACATGACGCGACGCGACGCGACGTGATGTTGACAGATTGCCACAGTACAATTACCTTTACAGTTGCTTTCATCCCAGGGAAAGACACAGTTCTGTATGCCGTTGCACACCAGAGAAGTGTTGATGCACATGTTACTGTGGCAGAAGAACGCACTGCCTGCACAGGGAGCTGAAAAACACAATTCAACCAGTCATTACCAGCAGAGGGAAAATTAATTGTGTCTTAGAGTTGTCATATAGAAGTCCCATTTTATATTTTAAATGCTTGTTGCATTACTGCTGTACTATTGCTCTACCCTCTAAAACTACCCTGGGAAACCCTGCAGTTTTAAAAGCAGGAAGGTGCAGGAGGAACTTCTACAATGACGACCGAGGTAGATTCACTCACTTGGAAAAGCTGTCATGTTGAATGGCGGCCACAGGAGGGCGCTATTACAAATATGTTTGCAATCATACAGTTGGCTATATTTAAGCAAAGTAGTTGCCCTGTCACAGCTGAAACCATGGAAAATGACAATGGATAATAACATTGATGAAAGGTAAAATGACAGAGGTAAAGAGGAACAATCTGGTGGACAAACTCACGGTCTTCGAAAGAGGTGAACAGCATCCGGAAGCGGCTGAGGCGGCTTGTCTCGTCAGCCCACATCCTCACCACTCCCACGCCAGTATCCAGCATGATGTCATTAGCAACTGTGCTACAAAACTTGGCCTGCAAGAGACCACACACCATTTTCTGTTATATTAATTGGTGTGCTGTCTCTTGGAGGCCATATGCTGTAGTCCAGTTGCTATATTTACAGTATATATTAAATAGATGCATGCATGGTAAGGAAAGAAAGTTAAAGGATGCAGAAATGGAATATCATTTACAACATCATCTGAACAAGTAGCTTACAATCAATCAATCTGCCAGCCTGGTTTTACACCTACCTTTAGGTCCTCAATGGCATTACTGCCATCATACACTGCCACAAAGTTCTTCTTACATTCATTTGAGTTTTCCATCTGGTATTCCAAGAATCGCAGGTAGATCTGGAATAATTAAAGAAGAGGGATATACATTTTGTTTAGTTTTTATGCAGTGCTGTATATTATATTGTTTTACCATGAGAAGATAGAAAGGTCCCAGTTTAAAAGGATCATTGCATTAAGGGATCAGATACAAATCATTTCAAGCCAGCATTATGTGTAGCCTACTTATGTAGATTGTTGGATAATAGATGCGCTTAGATGTGCTTAAGAATCATACATATGTTAGGCTATGGATGTACTCCCATTGACTGTTTGATAATAGAAGATGTATTTATTTAAGCTTTTTTGTGATATGAATTTAAAATCCATGTGTTTTCACAGCTACGGCACAAACAGATCTGGAGGGGGATAGAGAGCACAGAGAGGAGAAAGCAAAATGTGCCACTGGCTGAAAACTCATCTTTTCAAATACCTTGTGTCATCTTGTTCTCATTGAATCATGCCCCCTCACCTCTATTATGTCTATTATATCTATTCTGAAAAAAACAATCTCTTCTATCTCTCTCTCCTTAACTCTTATTGCATTTCTTTTCTTAGCACTTCTCTCTTATATGATCATTCTGTAATCACTCTGACCCAAACACACATTACCATTTGCTGCTTGCAATTTTGGTGATCTGGGAGTTTAAGCTTTTTCTACTGTTGTGCTTATTGCAAGGAGCATCAGCTAAACACCTAAAATGTCAAAATGTAAAATGTAACGCCACACCCTGTTGTTTGTTGGGGCGCGAATCGTCCAGATGCAGTCCACCGCCTGGTCCGGTTTCACTTTGTACTCCTCCTCCACCTGACTGGAACGGATCACCCCATCAGCCCCAGTCAGCTCAAACTGACACTCTGACACACACACACACACACACACACACACACACACGTACATGGTGACAGGGGAGGAAAGAGCAAAGAGGCACAGAAAGGGGAAATGTAGGAGAGAAAAGGAGAAGGCGGGATGAGAAGAAACTGTTATTGTAGTTACGCTGCCTTGACAACACATCTCATATAAATCTCAAAATGTAGTTCAGACATTAGTGGGCTGAGCTATGTGGTTGCAATACCTGGGATAGGATTTAAGAGTCCTCCCACGTGCAGATGAAATTCAGGGTCTTTGGAGGAAATGAGGGAGACAGAGATTGGCATCAAACAATCGGGAGTTTCACCAGCAACAGTAAAAAGGCTTTTGAATGAAGGCATATTTGAGCAGACTAGGTGAACATTCAGTGAATACCAGGAAGATGCAGTAAGTAAGGAGACAACACTTCAGCTGGAGGACCTGGAGTCAAGCCCCTGTCCTGCTGAAGTCTTCTTGAGAAAAACACTGCAGAACTTTCTCTTACTTCTGTGTGAAAAGGGGGGGAAAGCGAGGAGAGCACCGCCTTACGGGGGATCAATAAAGTACCACCTTTTTATTATTATTACCCGCAGTAAAGCTGTACTGGACCTGGAAGCCGGTCCCCTCCAGCTCCTCGTCACTGAAGAAGCGGATCCACACGAAGCGTCCGCTGGAGAGCACGAGTCCCGGACTGGCCGAGCCGCAGAAGCGGTTGATGAGCGGCGAGAAGCTGAAAGGGCCGTCCCGCACCTCAATGTGGTCGAAACGACACTCGAATGACGCCTCGATGTAGAAAGTCTCATCAAACAGCAGCTCTATCCTTTGACGGGGGAGAGCTGAGGGGAGAGGGGGTGGTGAGTGGGCAGGACAGACACAAAAATATATAGAGTTTATTCATTGTAAGGGATCTAACACAATCAGAACATATACTTAGCAGGCTCAGATGTGTGTGTTGGTTACCTTCCAGTATGTACAGGCACTCCTTGTTGGGAGGGTACGTGTTTGGGTAGTTTGGGGAGCTGAAGATTCCCCCATCTGTGTTTCGCACCCAGTTTCCACAGTGACGAGGATGCTGGGGCCGCGGAGTAGGCTTAACACTTTTGGGTCCTGCACCCGCATCTGCGTGTAAAAATGACAATCCACCGAGAAATGACATGACATGCTGTAGAAGAGAAGATACAAAAAGCACTGCACTGTCCTTAAAAAAAATAAAGCTGCTGGTGTCTTGGAAGCAATGGAGTTAGATAGTTGAAATGTATTTAAAATGTAAAAGAATGAGAACAGAGAAAAGAGATTTTTTTTTTTTTTACATTTTTACATTTAGCATGTTTCAGCACTAGAGGCCATGATCTATCTCTTTACATGACATACTGTATTTGGGGAGGCAATCAGGTGTTTTTCATATGAACACAAAGACCATCCACACCTGAGACACCAATATAATTTTACACCTAATGGAGCAAAGAACATCATAATGCCAATTAATCTCTAATCAACTTATGTGTCTTGATGTTTTAAAACACCACAGTGAAGAACCTACCTTTAGTCTTTTGTGCCAAAGCAAATCCCTGCTCGATGAATATGAAAAATATCCAGACTACAGAAAACAAAGAGAAGGAGGGAACATAGTCAGGGCAAAGGGAATGAAACCAAAAGTGTGTGTGAGGGGGGGGGGGCAACAATAGAATAAAGGGATGAAAGAAGGGGAGAAATCTCAGCAGGATTTGTTATCTCTCCACACTCTCCTAATTCCCCGAGTGTACATAGCAGGAGAGTGGAGTTCAAAAGCTTGATGTTGCTTCCACCATCTGCTTGCTGAGCCCATTATCCTATTTTTGCATCTCCTCTGTTTACGTTTTGATGCTTATAAGCAGCAGAGCGGACGAGAGTTGATTCCCATGCTTTACCACTGTCATAGTTGGTGAGGTGGTGTAGGCTGCTGCTGTGCCGTCACTGTGCCTTGACAGTCTGCTGTCTGCAGTGATGCCGCGCCTGGATGCCTAACGGTGCATTTAATAAATAGACTCAGTGCCATGAGCTCATATCTTGTGACTGTTTTGTGCTTATTACATAAAATATGAGGTAAATATAGTCTAGACTAAAGGCTCTATAGGCCACTAAACTTGGTTTTGAGTTTCCACCAAAGCGGCATATCAATGTTGGTATATCAGAGCATCCACTGACAAACTCCAAGACACAAAACAGCAATTACAATACAGGCAGTGGGCATGTGGACAGTACATGTTCGCTCTATTTGCTACTCAGGGAGAGTGGTGAGAGAAAGAGAGATGGAGAGAGAGAGAGACCTCGTGTCCTAAGTAAAGCTTTAAGGGAGCCATTTTTCCAAGCGTAAACAAGATCTACAGTGACTCTGAAAGCAGACATTCAGAAACTTCCCTATTAATTTGGAGAAATCACCAAATGTAAAAGTACTGCAGCAAAATGTATTCTACTTCTCTCCATGAACTGAAGGCAAGAAGTGGAAACTGGGCTGTAACATTTACCTACAATGTATCAATCAATCTAATTGGCATGGTTTACACTGCTACATGACACCCGTGGGTTCATTTACTCTCATTACACCAATAACTTCCACAGAGACTAGTGATATTCAGTGTGTGGTGGAGGAACTGAAAGCACAGCAACCCAAATCCCCCGCTGCCCAGGCGCTGAGCCCCCACGCGCTGATGCAAGGAGGAAAGGGATTTCATGTCAAAAATGGTGATCTTTTATGTTGGTGCTTTGGCAAAATTGTTCTTTGCTTGCATGCCAATGAGGAAGAGTGACTGACTTGAAGAGAGAGAGAGAGAGAGAGAGAGAGAGAGAGAGAGAGAGAGAGAGAGAGAGAGAGAGAGTCTTTGGTGTAGTCGGAGCTGTCACTTCAGCACCATGAAACGCAAGGCAATTAACTGGGATTGCCATCATCTCAAAACAAAGCGCAGCACAGCCGAGTTACACAGATTTTTTTTTATATATATATATTTTTTGTCTTCTAAAAGGAGCTATAAAAAGCAAGGAGTTCATAATTCCACACGAGTGTTTCCCCGCATGTAGGGTCGACGTTTGGCGTGATGTATTTTGGTTTGTCTCCATGTCTAATCTTTGCAACTGCGACTTTCAGTCCGATCAACAATTTTTATTGGATTTGACTAATGACTGTAGGATGGTGACTAATTGGTTGCTTTGTAAACATATAGTAGGCCTATATTCTTCACACAAAAAAAATATGAAACTGGCATCCTCATCCTTTTATGCACGGAGAATCAAAACATGCCCTTTGGTCACCTGACAATATCGGTCAACATGCAGGCTACACAATTTATGAAGTTTGTGGACTAAACAAATGTCAGCAGTCTGTTCTGCAAATACCATCCGCATCAGACATTTCGAAAATCTGCACATGGACAGAGATCGAAACCCCCGTCTCTCTAACCCTGACCCCTTCTCTCTCTCTCTCTCTCTCTCTCTCTCTCTCTCTCTCTTCTCTCTCTCTCTCTCTCTCTCTCTCTCTCTCTCTCTCCTCAACACAACACACACACACACACACACACACACACACACACACACACACACACACACATAGAGCATAATTTCATAAAACACCCTAATCATGGAAACATGGATGGTCACACTCACCTACATGCATCCTCTCCGCTTGTTGGCTTTTGATTTCAAAGTTGTGTGTCTGTCACACCTCTCTGCCCATATCAGCGCGTGCCAGCATCACCGAACTGTAAAATCCAACTTTCCCCTTTCCGTCCTAATCCCATGGGTCAAGATGAGAGAGACGCTTCTGGGAAAGAGAGCTAATGAACTCAACACTCCAGTGCAAGGACGCTTTTCCTGCAGAGCGCGCTTCTGTGTCATTCCAACACTTGTCCTTAACGGATGGTCTGTCTGCGGCTGCTCGCGGTTTTAAGATTGGGCTCAATTGGCGCGAGAAGGGGGAAGAGCGGATTGCGCATGCGCACCATGCTACCGCACTCTGTGTGTGTGTGTGTGTGTGTGTGTGTGTGTGTGTGTGTAAGTAGTGACTTTGATGGATCATCTTCCCATATTTGGCGTACTGTTGAATTTAATTTTTAATTTGATGTAGGGCGACTGTCCAGTAGTCAAACTGTCTACCTTTTATGTGTAAACACACACCCACACACACACCCACACACACACCCACACACACAGGCACACATACACACACACACACACACACAGGCACACACACACACGCCACCTGTGCCAAGCGCATTGGGCATAAATCAGTAGACACAAATCCGCTGAGTGGTCTGTGTTCTTATGCATCTCCATACAGAGCAGCTACATCCCCTGTTGTCTTTTCTCATTTTTCCCCGAGGCCAGACGTTTCACCTAGAAAAAGCTGGCTGGAGCTTGTGGGGAAAAACAGATGAAAATAGAAGTAGAGAGATGGTGGGATGGAGATTTCCCTTTGATGTGTTCCCTTTTAACAGCAGAGCCCGACATCATGTCCACTGGCAGTTTCTGTGCCTCTTCAACTGATTGTAATCACTGTAAATCAGTGCCTTTGCTTTTGGTGATGGGCGATGCAAGGGTGCTCCTGGCAGCCAAAGATATTCTCTCTTTGACAGATGCCAGGGTGTAAATGAGCTATTCTGATGCCCCCTCCTTCCCCTCCCTCTCCACCATCCCCGTCACACACTCTTGCATGAGCGGACACACACACATGCGCACACACACGCACGCACACTCACGCACACTCAAGCCAGCACCCTAGCATAACACGGCTGGCTTGTTTCAGAAGCTAAGCAGGGCTTGCCCTGGTTGGTGATGGAGACCCAGCAGGAGGTTTTAATTCCTCTGGCCCATAAGAACCGCAGTGACCCTAAACAGTGACTTTCTCTTTCTCCTGAACAAGCTGCCATTCTTCAGACGAGAAGCAAAACCAACGACCTGAATCTCTGCGGTCACTAGAGATCGCCTGGCACAACATCAGAGTCTGAGTGATCGCCACATTGTGCTCAGGACATCCACAATTCCTGGTTAAATTTGTAATCACAGACATAAGTCCATCCTACTGTAATAGTTGATATGGCTTGATATGTTGTAGTGTAAATTGCATACACTCAGTTGGGTGCTACACACACTGGTGTTGGATGAAGTGAGACTAAATCCCTCTCACAATGTAACACACTCAGAAAAACACTATCTAGCCCATTGTTTTTGTTGTTTTTCCCAGTGTTCTTCATCTTATTTCCTCCTCTCCTTCTTACTTTTATTATTCACAGCCAGAACAGATCAGAAAAATGGCAAAACAAACTGCACAAAATAAGTCAGACACAGGAAGAACAGTAGCCAACAACCTTCACAAACATCCAGTAAAACATGCAGCTACGCACACACTCACCAAGTCCAGGGGCCATCTTTTCACAGTCTCAGAGGCCATCTTTATTCTGCAAGGTGGGACCAATTTCTCTTTTTGCAGTAACAGCCCTGGGGTAGATTAATTCAGCGGGAGACACACACTCATCCACACAATATATGCACAATCATAAAGTTGCATCATCTGGGCCTGTGTTTAAAACAATATTATTCCCTCGTGATTGATTAAAGTAAAAATGTCATCTCGGAGAGGCATGAATCATTTATTTACTGGAGTGTGTGGGGAAGGACTGCTGATACAGGGCCTTATCCTGCGCTGTGCGACATTTGAACTACGACAAGAAAATACGAGTGACTGATCATCAACAAGCCTCTATGAATACCAGCTGTTACACACACGACCAGATGCCACAGTTGGCTACACTCACTGTAATTTGTTACTCTCTCTCTCTCTCTCTCTCTCTCTGTCTCTCTCACTCGCTCTCTCGCTCAGTCATTCGTAAATGCACATACAAAGTGACAGACCGTCACACACACACCTTTGTTTACTGCACATCAAAGGTACCAACCTCCATATCTGTTGCCATGGAAACCCTACAGGAGTCTTGCCTGCTACTTCTGAGGCAATCAGAGGGACTAGAAAGCAGAGGTTTGGGTTTTCTTTCCCAGAGACGGGAATCAAAGATGAACAAAAGACAATATCTCCCTGTCTACCTGTGCTGCTGCTGTTGGAGGGAAGCTTTGTGGGATGGTAACTCAGCCAATGGGAAAGCTGTGCTTTTTTCCCGCTTTGAATTACAGAGATGTAGGGAAACTTTTGTACTATTGAGGTGTCCTTGAAGTTCCTCATTTGCTTCCACTATGCACTTTATTACACCACTGTACCACTGTTGAATAAAATGTGCTGTAAAATCCATTCTCAGTGTGCGGCGGTGTGTGTGTGTGAGTGGTCTAAAAATCTGAGCCCTCTCAATAAGAAGTATTCAACAAGCTGATGAAAAAAACACTGATAAGAATCCAATGTTCCCAAGAAAATTGTTTTGCTGAATTGGATCAGTATTGAATGAAAAAAAAATGTTTGCAGTTTTTATTTGTACTTTCTGTTTGCTGAGAAATGCAGCTGAAGCTGTTTAGGAAACAAACATCATTTCCCATAACATAGTGTATTATAAGTATGAGCATGCTGGTAGAAAACCAACACCAGCCTGTAGAAAACATTGTGTCTCTCTGCTGAGCAAAAATAAAACTAGGAAAAGTGTGCTTCTTTGAAAAGGAATTTCAGATGAGTATTTGTCATTTTAACAAACATTACAAATTTGCATGTGTGCAAATGATTGCATGTGTGTTTGATTTTATTTCATTGTATTGTATTTTTTGCCTTTTTAGTGATAGCAAGGATGCACAGTGAGGACTGATATGATACTAGAGGAAAATAAAGCTTGTAACAAAGAGCAACTGTGCAGTAAAACATCATCTCAATTCCAATCCCCAAAATCTCCCATACAAGTTAATCCTCAAAAGCACATAACAGCCCTCTTTTTTATAATACACACTGACATAACTGTGGCAGGCTCATGCAGAGCTTTAAGAGAAAAGTAAGCTGAAATGTGAAGATAATTAGACAACATCTTGCTGCAATGTCACACGATGCCTTTGCCAAACTGATGCATAACCACCAGGAACAGAAAGTAATGCCTGAGTGAGGGAGGAGAGAGAAAAGTCGAACAAAAAAGGATAGGGAAGAGAATAATGAAACCTGAACTGTTCATTTGCAGGGAGAGGATTGTAATTAGCATTTTGATTGGAGTCTTAACCAGGCAACTGATTGTTCTTATTAGTGTGTGCTTAAGGATGAAATTAACATACTTAATTTGGCACAGTCTATGGGTGAGTGAGCCAGGTGACACTGCTCGTTGTAAACACCTCTTTCTCTTTCAATCTCTCCATTCTTTCCCTCTTTCAAGACGCTTTTCCTTTGTTTCATATGAGCGCATGCTTGTGTTTTCTGCGCGAGTGCACGTACGGTTGGGTATGTGCATGCGTGGGTGGCAGTGTGTGTGTGTGTGTGTGTGTGTGTGTGTGTGTGTGTGTGTGTGTGTGTGTGTGTGTGTGTGTGTGTGTCTCGTATTGCAAATCATCTTGTTTGTCTGAGCAAAACGATGAGCAGTCCAGGGCAGGGTGACCTTTAAGGTCAGGGATTACATAGCAGAACGTTTAGTCAGATATAAAGCAGCCTTCATCACGTTGAACATGACAGTCCAACAACTAGCCTACATAACAACAGGGTTCAGAGGTTGAGGGATCCCAAGGGTTCTTTAACCATCTCCAAGTGGATTACTGCCACACTGATGCGCTATCCGGACTTGCTTTGGATCCGTGCCACTGTCACTTGATGTGCTTGGTGCAATAAAGCACGACAGATAAAACAAATTTAGAGAAAAAAAAATACTTTTATCCGCTTCCAAGGAAAAGTCATTATGGCGCCAAGAGGCTGTGATTGGCAGGAAATCCCTGTGGATTTGGCCTATTACAGTTGATGAGGAAGTACAGTACCATTCCCGTCTTTAATAGGGCGGAACAGATTACTGTGTCCCAGTGACTTCTCATTTATCATTAGACTATTGACTTCTAAGTGTTTTCTGTCCCTACACACCCAATTAAATGAGGCATCTTTTATTGCTGCTGCTTGCTCCATGGGTCTTTGATGTTGCAACTGTAGATTATGTCACAACTAATCACCCTCATGCCCAGTCCGTTGTGCCAAATCCTGCAGTCAGCCGAGGAGGCCAACACAGGTTATCTAGCATATCAGGTCAGCAGCAGCATTAAACGCCTCTGCTGCCGCCTAACTACGGCATAGCTTACGGCCTTTTTCTGTCTTTAAGTGCCTTAAAGCTGTTCTTCAAAAAGATTAAATACCCAAAGACGTCTTTATCTATAACATGAAATGGAATACAGGCCATAATTCGTTGCTTACATAATATCCAGCCTAAGGTTCGAAGGCAGACAGTTGTAGGAGCCCCAGCTATTGAGTGTAAACACAAACAGCCTATTCCTGGACAGACTATGTGATATCAAGCAGCGCGGGACAGCTGACGATAAAGTTCCATTCTTATCTCTAGCCCCTATGACAACAGATTAGACAACGAGATAGGAAAAGACGACCTCATTAGTCAAATGTCAGAAAAACAACCGGCTATAAGCCATCAAAATCATGGGGAAATCCATTGTATAGAGTTAGGGTTAGAGGGTTAGATATATTTGGAAAATGTTGGTTACTTTGAGATTAGTGGTTCCCTCCTTCGCTTTCACCACAACCCCGTATATGTGTGTATATATATATATATATGTGTGTTTCTCTGCGTATTAGTATCACTTCTCCTCTGCAATCTCCATAAGCCGTTTCTGCTCATCCGCTGCGTCCATGGAGTGCTGCATGTTTACTGTATTAATATAAATTCTCATCATATGGTTTGTTGCATGTGGCGTCTACCTTGCATCCTCAAAGCTGAGATAATTTTGGCACAGAGGCAGAAGCAATCACAGACACACACAATTCTCAGGTTTTAATTCCGCTCTAAGCTGCCATTTGCTAACTTTTAGTGACATGCAATGGGATACACACTTAATATCCTAATGCCCCACTCCACACTTATCCCTCCTCTTTCTTCCTCTAACCCTCCTCTTCTGCTCATTTTGAGATGCACCCTGAACTGTGCGCTTGTTTGTGCGCAAGCAAATGTTTTGAAGGGAAGTGAACAGGGTTTTTAGTTATTCAGGATATGTCATGTTGCTCATCTGGGAAATTGGATCCCTGAAGCATTTTCTTCATTTTCAAAGATGAAGTAGGCCAGGATTGAAGAAGTCTTGCCGCACAAGATTGAAAGGAACCCAGTCACTGAAAGACATTTTTGGCAAAGCAACCCTGAAGTGAAAGTGATTAAATATCCCTCATTGTTCCATGTTGGAGTGTGGCAACCTGTTGGTTCAGCAAACTGAAGTACATAGGATGTCTACTAATTGGCTGTTCAAATCTAATCGGAAATCTTTCGGTTAGATTTGAACATACAAGACGTGCAGTGCTGCTGCTTGAATAATAAACTGCGACATTTTCATATAAATAAATATCCATTTATCCAGCTCCAGCAATAACCAGCGATAACAGCCATGGCTGTACACACAAAGAAAAGACTGGTACCTACAGAAACTGAAACTTCATCAACAGAAGATGGACGTGACAGTACTGGACACACTGTTTGATTACCAACTCATCTCTGGGATGTGCAGCTATGAGTGCTTATCACCAAAATAAAAAACAAAACAAAGATCTTGCGGATTGCCACTTTAATGAAAAGCAACTCCAACATGCAAATATATATAAATATGCACACAAACTCTCTGAGCTGAAAGATTGTGCTTCACGTTGTCTTTGAACATGTCTTTATGCTAGGAATAGTTGGCTACCAAGTAGAACCAACTGGGAGCGAAAAGACTGCCTTCGGCTAATAAGTGACTTCCTCTTGTCCTTAGGTGTGTGACTGAGTGTGTGTGGCTCACTCAGACGTCTAATGTTGTTGTCCTTTTTTGCTATGTCAGTTCTTCCTCTTAACAAAGCTGCTTTTTCTACTCAGATAAAGGAATCTCATTCATTACATATTTAATAGATAAAGAAAGAAAGAAAGAAAGAAAGATCTTACAGCAGAAAACCCACTTCAGTATATGTATTCACATGCATACACACAGACATATACAAGTGTATACTTATACACACACACACACACACACACACACACATGCACCAATATGATGCTGTGGAGGATCTGTCAAGAGATGAAAGAGTGTCTCCCTCATGTCACCCTGCTGCAGTACCAGTGGAATATCTTCAGTCAACTTACACATACCGCTCTTCCTAAATCACGCTCGCTCGCGCCATATGGCCAATCACGACGAGCGTTCCTCGGACAGATGGCCAATGGTGATGACCCTTACTCAAAGCAGGGTTAAACCCAGGAAGAACAACTACCAGATTAGTCTGGTTCTCCCCAATTAGGGCCCTCTGAGTAAGAATGATCTGGCAAGAAGCACAGGATATGAGATGTGAAGAGGCGGCTGTGGACAGAGAGGGAAAGGCATGGGTGAGATTAGGTGAACATATGAAACCCAACACTGTCTGGCTTACAAAGACTTGTCTGATCCACAAGTCATCTATCTCTCAGACATTGTTTCGTGGACAATGGCTGCTCATGTCTGGAAAGGTTACAGAATGAAACACAGGGTGAAACAAGAATTTGCAGAACATCTATTAAACACTGGTGGAAGGTGCAACCCCAAATCTTCTATGGGCCCCTTTGAAATGGGGCTCAACAAAATAATAATTTAAGCCTAAAAGAAAAAGATCTTTATCCCGGACATCAACATCAAAACAATTTAAAACAGAACCACAGCACTGTGTGAGATACTCTCATGGCAGCAGGTTTTCCAGCCATTTTGAACGTGTTCGACCCACAAATTCGACAGGCAATAAAAAACAGTGACGAGCTTCACTCCATTAGCAAACAAAATCTTCTTAGCACACGGCCTAATCTGAGGATGTGGCAGCAGGCCTGGAGCAGGATGAGTCCAAGGCCACTTTAGGGTCTTCAAAGATTTTTTTTTTTTTCAATTACATCATGTGTAATTACATGATTTTAATAATAGCAATGACTTATAAATAATATTTTAGAATATTGGTTCATACTTTATAAACAGGGGATAATGCCATTCTTATTTAATTTAAATATAAGAGATTGATAAAATGCAACTGTCTCAGAACCCCAACCTGATACCCATGGTGTTTTTGTAAACCAGTTAATTTTTGGAGCTAATAATTAGCAACCTGCACCTAGTGGAATTTGAGTTATCCGATGGTGTTGCCTACAAAAATAAATAAGTTATTAGGGATGGGATTAGGGTTAGCCCTAGGGCTAACCCTAAACCCTAACCCTAACCCTAACCCTACGCTATATGGGGTTCACGATTCGATACAACCAGGATATGATTAATAAATAAAAGTTCAAAGACAACAAAGTCTGACTGTGCAGAATTATGTTTATTTCTGAGCCACAAATCTTTCTAGAAATGGCATTGGCTTGATAGAATATAAACAACAATTTTAAAATGTCATTACAAACTGCAAATAATATAATATCAATTAAATAATATAATATCAATGAAGAGCTCATTTGTGATTACTACAGCAGAATAAAATGTAGCTAATATACCAATTTATTTTTCTGCCCCACGATACGTATTGTCACATTTTTGAATTGTAATATATTGAATTTCGATATATCATCTCATCCCTATGGACTATGAAATGTGAAAATGTAGTTCAGTAACATTACATAGTCATCAAAAAATGCCTTTGTGAACATCAGTTGTAAATAATAACCTGTGTGGATCATTTTACTTGAGGACACCAATAAGCAAAACTGAAAGGAGTCATGGGAGGTTTGAGGATTTTTTCATTTAATACCAGTTCAATCTTCTGGTTGCGTGTTTACTGGCCGTTCCTAAAATGCGTTGAGAGCTTTAGGGAAATTGACATTGTGCATGCCTTTGGCTGTTAAAATGCCTTTTGCCTTGAGATTTTTTTTTTCCCTTTTTTCACTTTTTAATTTAGTCAAATATACAAAGCTGGTCTTTGCAATCAAGGCCTAAGCGCTCGTGGGGGAAGGGGGCTTTAGAAAAATAATTAAAAGGCTGGACTGAGAGGAGAAGGCAGCTTTGGGTACAACGTGAAAGAAAGTGAGAGAGCGATATAAGGTTGTTTTATATAGGAGCAAGTGAGGGACGGGGATAAAAAAGACAGAAAATGAGAGACAGAGAGGGAGAAAGAAAAAGGAAAAGAAAGAGGGGAAGCGAGACTCCAGGGGTTATCACCCCACATGCTGTGCCATGCGGCTGGACTAGCATGGATCACCTAGACCAGTAAACAGGGACAGAAGTCATCAGTGCTTCAGTATGCCAATTCATACTCACAACACATTTCAACAAAAAACATTACACATTCCCATATCAGTCTTTGAGGAAATGTTGCTTCATGGCTGACCAATCCAAATATCCGATGGAGAAATAAGAAATAACCAAATGACCTCAAGGAAGAAAAGAGTAGTGTAAAAATCAACAAGCAGCAGAAAATGTGTAGCTGTGCTGTGAGGACAGACAGGAAAGGGGAAGAGAGGTGAATTTGGATGATCAGACTTCATGCACTTTTAATTACACAGCATGCTGCTTACAGCCCTGATTAAATGTCCACGACAAACTGTACACTGTGTGTGTGTGTGTGTGTGTGTGTGTGTAGGGGGTGGAAGTGAGTTAGGGTCGTGGGTTGGGTGGGGGTGGCTGGGGCAGAGAGAGAGATAGAGAGAGAGATGGTGAAAGAGAGAGAGACAGGCAGACAGACAGAGAGAGAGATGGAGAGAGAGAGAGAGAGAGAGAGAGACAGACAGAGAGAGAGATGGAGCGAGAGAGAGAGAGATGCTGTGGTTGCACTTGGGAATATTATGCCTCTTACAGCCAAACATATTTTTAACCACGTATTTATTGAAACCCTATGAGCTCTTTGACTAAGTAGGGCAGTAATTAGTCACTTCAGCAATAGGCACAGCAGCGATAATGTGAACATGAGAGACAACTGTTCTTAATCAATATGCATTAGTCTGGATCGGCTTGATTGCTCTCCAGGGGCGTCAGTATCGAAACGCCGCTTCCGTCCCCGATGAGAAAGCCGGGGTGGAGGGGCTGAGTGAACGTGGTCTGCACTCTGTGGATCAGCGTCATTTTGCCCGAACCACAGACGCTGTAGAAGGACAGAGTTCCCGCGCTGTGGTCCAGGTACACCCCGACTCTGGGACTGGGATCCGCCACAAGCTCCTCCCACATGTCGTGAAAGACGGAGGAGCTGCTGTGAACACACACCAAGCTCCAGGCGTGCTCGCTGCCCCCGAACCAGCACTTCACTCCGTCCCCTGTCCGCCTGATGTCTCTGTATGAGACGGCCACGTTGACGCACCCCCCCGTCCACTCCACCTCCCAGTAGTGGGTCCCTGACAGAGCTTCTCGACACAGGACCTGGTAGTAGACTGTGAACCGGTCTGGGTGATCGGGATAGGGCAGCGCCTCCGTCGTCTCCGTTACCTTTCTGTTTCCTTCAGACAGGCTCAGGTGCTCGTTGACTGTGTTGGGGTCCAGAGTTAGATGGCACGAAACTGGAGGAGAGGAGAGGAGACGAGAGGAGAAGAGAAGAGAAGAGAAGAGGAGGGGAGGGGAGGGGAGGGAAGGGAAGAGGGGAGAAGAGAAGAGAAGAGAAGAGAAGAGGAGAGGAGAGGAGAGGAGAGGAGAGGAGAGGAGGAGAGGAAGGGAAGGGAAGGGAAGGGAAGGGAAGAAGAGAAGAGAAGAGGAGGGGAGGGAAGGGAAGAAGTGAAGAGAAGAGAAGAGAAGAGAAAATCTCAGCTTGAAGTTAACCTCACGTGTGGTGTGTGTGTGTGTGTGTGTGTGTGTGTGTGTGTGTGTGTGTGTGACATTACACTCACACTTTAGGAACTCCTCTCTTGTTTTAGGCTCAGGAACAGACTCCATCTGCTAAAAAGATAGTATCAAACATACAATGAAAGAGCTAACAGCACGAACTCAAGTCAATTTGTTTTAAATAAACTTTTCAAGTCCTTTAATAATTCTGGATGCATTTGAAGCTAATTCCAAACCATGTACGTTGTGATCAAGGAGGTTTTATATTGTTGTGATACTGCCCGAGTATATAGTTAATTTCCCAGGAGTGAGCGTCCACGTAGTGTTGTGATTAAACCGCAGCGCTCTACCGCCCCCTAATGGACAAGACTGCGACTAGCACCTGATAACACACAATCGGTACATTCGGTACATTCATCAATGTAAAAGCAGAAATGTGTACATTTGAACCACTACCTAACCTTTATTGTCACCTTAAACGAATACACTTTTTATAAATTAGATTTTAAAGATGATAGTTTGTGTTTTGTTGTGCATTAATCTCTTTTGTCCACCGAGTGGCGCTAAAAGTTTAGCCTACCACTCTCTCCTTTGCCTGCTGTGTGGTCACATGACTCATCAAAACACAAAACTACATGCTATTTTCCCCCATCCACTTCATGATGGACATGTAATACAGCTTCGGCGCAGATATACAAAGTACCGTAAAGCTGTTTAACAGTAAATAAAGCCAACATGTCGGACAGGCACCGGGTGTTGCCGTCCTGGATGGCAACGGAGGAGGAGAAAGCGAAAGAAAAGGAGCCACTGAAGGCCAGGAAAAGGAGGAGAGTTTCGAGGTAGTTCATGTTAAAAAAAACACCACAGAGTCGCGGTATTATTGCTTTAACTGAGGTTTAAGATATCCCTTTAACTAACCAATATGCTACTGATGTGTTTTCAGAGCTGCCTTCTACTGTATGAACGAGAAAGAGCTGGTAGAGGCGGCTGTCTCATACCTCGCCAATGGTGCCTGCGGAGATGTAGGTCTTCTTAATGGCCGACAGGGGGCGGTATGTTTTGGCCACAATGAAATGGCAGTTTTGGGAGCATCTTGCTTCCTTAATTTCATGTATTCCCTGTTGAAATAGGATATTGGGCAGGGATTATTTGAAGTGTAAACCAATAGGATATCAGTTAGGGAGATAAAGGCAGTTATATTGATGGGAAGGGGGAGGGGCAGGATTGTTAAAAAAAAAAAAATCTGTGATAGTTTTATTGGTTTGAATTTTTATTTACGCCCACTGGCACTATGAGGTCACCATTAAAGATACACTGTTTCCCAGGAGTAAATATAATGATTTTTATTTTATTTTTTTTAATCTAAAAATACATTTTGTTTGGTTGTTATGGTAAAATAAAGTGTATATTGGCATGGAAAATTAGTGAATAAGTCATTTTTTCATTTCATTGTGACTTTAAAGTATATTTCAACATCATTTACATTTGCAAACATTAATTGGACAATTTCTTGACCTATTTTGAAATGAATGTGATATGTATATTTTTCCCATACAGAAATGTGTCCTCAACTTGAATGATTCCTCCACACGGGTTGAAGACAAGACAGTAGACACCATTGTGAGTAAAAAGGAGAAACCCAGCAATTCAAAGAAGACAGAGCGAGTAACAGAGACTTTGGAGGACTTCTTTGACTCTGATGCCCAGGAGACGACGTACGTTTCAGAATCAGACTTGGACATCGCTGAGGTGGAAACGGTACCGTACATCGGCAGCCCGCCGCATCAGCAGGCCGAGGGTCAGAGGTCAGGACCAGCTCAGGATCACAGCACTGTGGTGAACGCTGTGAAAACAGAGGAACGCTCACAGACACCGGTGGACACAGCAGATGAGGACGACGCCTTTCGGCTGGTGCGGGAAATTTTTTTCACCTGAGAAAATAACTTTGAGCGTCACTGAAATGTGTGCTGTCACCCTTGTAACATATTACACATCACATATGGTATTCCTGCTATCTTGAACAGTTCAGACTGGATTTGTGATTGTCAACATGTCAAAGCTGAAACAAGAGAGCCAGGACTCTTTTGATATCATCAAGAGGCAAATTACAGCGCTGATCCTTTGATACTGAATGTGAGACTGACTGTGACAGTGTCCATGGTGGTTTTACAGGGACGTTGGCACATTTCCAGCTTTATAACAGTGAGTAAGTATTCTCAGCTTAGCACGGTGCAGCATGGTGGCCGAGAGGTTAGAGACCGTCCCTCAACCGGAAGACCAGAGTTCAAGCCCTCGTGTTGGCAAGTATCCACCCTGCTGAAGTGTCCTTGAGCAAAACACTCCCTGCCAGTTCGAGGGCCGCCATTCTGTAGCTGAACCCTGACCTCTGACCTGCCTGGAGGGGGGCAGGCGAAAAGAGAGAATATCCCTGCAAGGATCAACAAAGTATCACATTAAGTCGGTGAAGCGGCTTTTTCACCAATTTTAATCTATAAGGCTTTAATCCATGGTGTCATCAAGAGTCTTGACGACTTTATACATTGTTCACAGATATTGAACTGTCTAAGATCATAGGAATATGATGTTATGTTTGTCATAGAATGAATTTCTGTTCGCTAGACCATAGACTGAATTTTGACACTTTGACAAATGATAAAATAGCAGTTTAAAAATGTATTGTATTTATTTACCAAAGTCTATGCATTTTATGTACAAAAAAACACAAACATCAGAAATAAAAGCCTTTTCCCTACAAGCAGTGTCAAAGAAAGTAGGCCATAATGAGGTCACTTACAGGCTGACTAGTTGCTTCACAAACCAGTTTATCTAGAACTCAGAACGCTGTTCCAGCATGCAGAGGGCAATTATGATTCATTTGGTTAAACAAAAGACAGGGCTTGAAATAGGTAGTTTTTCAAAATACACCATTATGATAAATCTCTTGGGTTTTCGCCAGTGTATTCTCAGAAGGAAAGATTTGGACACCCTTGGGTGACAATGCAAAATTTATAATTCTAATGGTAAAAACCAACGTCTTTTGGCTAAACCCTTGCTCGAGCACATTTGCTGTATAATCCAAATTCCCCTCCTGTTCACCAAGTGTACATGATTTGTTTGTTTCGTCCATTTCACTGCAGAGTTCAGGCACCTTGGTCGAACTGAGGCTGCAACAGTTGTGTTTTAGGTTGCCTTCATCCATCTATTCCCAGTGAGCCGCCAGCCTCGTCCCTGACACACAAGTAAACGCAGCTGTGGCGGCCAGCTCGGCGCACACAGCCACACAGGTATAGTACCACACTGTCATGCCAGCCAGGCTCACATAGGACCAGTAGAGTCCCACGAAGGTGGTGATGCCGATCAGGGTGAGGAGGCTGGCTGCAGCCTGGCACACCGCGCTGAACCACAGCGTTCCTCGGTCCTCGCCATAAGCCGCTAAGAGCAGGGCCAGCAGGGCAAAGGACATGAGCACCAGTGGAGCGTATAAACACAGGATAACCGTTACTCTAGGGATGTTAATGTTTGTCTCAGGAGCAGCTCCACTGGTGTCACTCTCACCGCAAGACAGTCCGCCATCTTGACCCACTAGACAGAAGAGGAAAGGGCTGATGAGGGCTTCGCTGGACTGGATGAACACACCAGCAAAGACTATCAGGGAGGTTAACATCTGGGTGAGGGGGAAGAGGAGGAGAAGCAGAGGAACCCATGACAGCCTCCTTGTGGACTTCATCACAGAGAGAACAGGGCACTGTTGGGCCTTCTGACCTCTGACCTGTGACCTTGAGGATGTATTTGATGACAAATTGACAAATAAATTAAAAATAATATAAACACTACCATTTGCAAAAAAATCCTGAGAAATATTTGAGCTAGTACTTGTTAATATGTGTTAAAATGCAGCATTTTATTGAAAACACTCTTAGGCTACTGTTACAGCCTATAATTGTATATTTCCATGAACTTACTGCAAATAAGTTTGGAGTAATCAAGTCCAGGGAAGAAACAGCCTCGAGTGAAATGGTTGTTGACAGTGTAGCACGCATTTAGGCTGCTAAATGTGTCACGAGGTAACGTTCAACCTAGTAGATCAGCTGATCATATGATATTTCAAAATGATACCAAAAGGACTCTGGTCGGCTGCGTCACTATGCTACTTTCACTTATAAAAACAGCAGTTTCATAATGACCACGAATAGTCAACACACAACAAACATTACCATATCCAAATTTTAACACAGGTGCAGGCCATTACCATACAAAAATTTTGTCACGGGTGCAGATTTGTCATTATTAACATATCAAAACTTTGACACAGGTGCAGATTTGTCATGGCCAAATGTTAAATTACGATTGGTTCATAAATATTGACTTGGTCCGACAACGTCCTTGTTTTAGACAAATGGCCCATGTCATGCCACGGTTTCATTTCGTTTTGCTTCTACTCACGTCAGTTAATTCAGACAGAGAGCGACGACAGTGTCAGAGACCTCACTCGGGAAGTTATTGTGGTCGGGGTGTATCTGGTATTTACCATTCCCTCGCAGGGTGGACGCGCAAGGCTGTGGACGCGCACGACGCGCGGCCGCCTTTCCCAAGTTCTGTCTCGCTGGTGCGCGCTTCAACATTCAGTTGGATGTGCAGACCTCTCCAAGTCGCGAGAGTGCAAGACCTCCCGTCCCGTTCTCTCCTTTCTCTTCACCGCTAAAGATTCATAAGGTTGGTTTACCAATTTATTTTTCAACAATGCACGATGTAGTTAGTGTTTGTTTTCCCTCCTGTTCATTTCAGATAGTTTTAACAGCTTGTTCAGCATGGGAGGGAGGCGGGGTCGTCTGCAACTGCGCCTTTGTTCTTTTTGCTTTTAATTTAATCTCAAACCGAATGTCCGCGCATTGACCGATAATTAAAAACGATGAACACAATGATAGTATCGGCGTTGTGTGGGGAAAATGTTCGCGAGGTGATTAAAAAATATAAGCGAGTTTGGTTTGGGCTGAGAACGAAATCTGGGTGTGTGGATCCGTGGTTCTGATAGACAGCAGCTGGAACAAGGTGTGGTTATTTTACAGGACAATTAGCAATTAAATTAAGAGAAGGAAAACTACAGCCTTAACTCGATTACCATTTCTTTTCATTGAGGGGAAGCTATTAATTGGGAAACATTTAGCCTTCTGCGCACATGACATAACTTGTCCAGGATTAATCTTGTCTGGGATTCAAGACCTGACAGTGCAATATCCAGTCCTACGGGACAAAATAATTGCGTAAAAGTGGTGTTTTCAACGGTGACTACTCCTGTTCTTGGTTGAGCCTTAGGCACTCCAGGACCCCATGAACATGCACATACTATTGACATGCCCATCTCCCGATACTACAGCACACACGTGATTGCACTCCGGGAAGGGCAAGGAAGAGTACATAATGTTCCACTACATGCAAACTTGCATCTCTTTGGTTTCCCATTTAGACGCTTTCTGTTAGGCACATTACCTCTTTTACCATTTGTTGTTATTGTAGCCTGTAACAGAAAAGTGCACATTCATGCATTCAGATAGACCACAACTTCTTTTGGCAACAACCTAAACCACAGAATTTGTCATTTAACACGATTTCTAGATATCTATTGATGACCCAGTTGGAGGAATTTGTCCGTCCCTATTTTCATTGCTGCAAGAATCTGTTGAATTCCAAATCCAGTGGGTGTAGCCTGTTAGTTGATCCCCCTTTGTGTGTGTGTATGTGAACATTTTGTCCTCATTTTATTTCATTTTATTCTAATCCTTGACTCCTCCTGCATAGGCTCAGCATGGGAAACAGGTCCAGCAAGAGGCGGGAGGCCCCAGCCAACGGCGCAGAAGCTGCTGCCACTGAACAGAAGGCAGCAGAGGAGCCGGCGACGACACAACAAGCAGAAGCCTCAGTGATACCGCAGGGTCAGGAGGCCGTGGAGCCAGAGAAACCAGCTGCGGCGGCGGAGGAGGAGCCAGGGGCGGAGGCAGCGGCGTCTGAACCGGCTGAAGAGTCTGCACCGGAGATCAAAGCAGAGTCTGAACCGGAGGCCCCCGCTGCCTCAGCCCCACTGAGTGATGGTGAACCAGAGCCCGTGGCAAAGGAAACCCCAGCCCAGCCTGAGCCAGAACCTGAGCCTCTGGTCTCAGCCAGCGAACCCCCGGCCCCAGAACCCGAACCCGAACCCGTTGTGGAGGCACAACCTGTCGCAGCACCTGAGGTTGCCGCAGAACCAGCCCCAGAACCTGTTCCCGAACCGGAGCCTACCCCAGAGCCAGAGCCTGTTGTGGAGGCAGTCCCAGAGCCACTCCCAGAGCCGGTCCCAGAGCCAGTCTCGGCCCCAGCTGAGGCTCTGGAGCAGCAGGCAGACCTCATGACCCAGGAGTCTCTCCCTGAGCCAGATCTTTCCTCAGCCCCCTTGGTCGACCTGGGCGTCCCCGATCTCAATTCCCAGCCCATCAACGCTCCTCCCGCCCCTGCCCCGGCCAGTCTGGATGAGCCGTCAGACGTCCCAGCGGACGGGGAATGCCAAGACGCCATTGAGGCCGAAGTGAATTCCACGCCTGTCCCGGAAAAGCCTGTAGAAACCTCAGAATCTCTGGAAGAGCCGGTGGAGCCGGAAGGCGAGGCGAATTCGGAGCAGCTTGTGTGTGATACCAACAACGAGGAAAGCGTCAGCGGACTCTTAAAGCACTTAGACCTGACAGGAAATGACCTCGTCAGTGACCTCATTCCCAACGATGTCAAGATCCCTGACGACATTCCCATCACAGACATGAGCGCTTCCACTGAGCTGATGTGAATCCAGAGAGGAGGAGGCAAATGAAACACGGAAGAGGTGAATGGACATGATGGATCAATCTGTAAAAGCCTCTTAACCCTTTACTACATGAATTCTGAAATAATTACGGACACAATGTTTTTTTTTCTCACAAAGTGGCCTAATAAAGAGATTTAGCTCTTTGAATTTTTAAAAAATTATTTCCGTATGGCATTAGAACATGGTGCAAAATGTTGTTTTTCTTTTTTTTTTATTTCAACTTCCAACATTTTTTTTTCTTGATGGAGTCAATTGAACATCTCAACAACTTTATGTCTTGTCAGTTTTAGCACAAAATTTATTTCTATATAGAAGCTTACAGGAGGTGTAATGGGAGAGATTCAATTTATGATCTTGGCACACAAGCAAAAACTGACACGCAGTTAAATAGCGTTATGTAATTGCAAACAAATCAGAGCATTTTTTTAGGAGACCAAAAATGCCCACAAGGGTGCAGATTTGCCTGATGTTTGAATCACAGGCAACAACTTTTGATATGTAACCATGTTTCATTGGTGAAAAATGATATCCATAAGTATCCATACATGAGGGTTTTTTTTTGATTATTCTAGGACAAATGTCGACATGTTGTGTTAGTAGTTAATAGACTTATAGGAGCACTTTGCAGCCACCTCTTCAAAGGTGTGTGGGCGAGGGTAAAGGGAAGGGATTTGAGTCAAAGTGTGTCATCGGACAACAGATCTTCCTCTTCACAAATAAATCACCAAACCAAAATTTAAATGAATTGTCTTGAAGGTGTGTGAAGAAACTGTCGCCATATGGCCGCACCATGCAGTAAAAGGTTAAAGGCAAATGAGGAGAAAACAAAAATTACAACTTTCATGTTTGTCTTGTGCGAAAGGGAAAAATAACAGCTTCTTGTAGGTGATGCAGGTGTGTAGCACTCATATGAGTTAATGCTAAAATGCCTTGTGGGACTACGTGGGTGAATAAAGGGATTTGTGGTGAAAGACACAGAGGGGACGGGCAAGGGAGAGCAGTTCAATGAAATAATTGAGACCTATAGGCATACCACTGTATAGAAGGACCCAAGTGTCCAATAAAATGTCAAGATGCTTGCCACAGTGTGTTCACCTCATGGTCTGGCGTGGGGTTTTGAATCAGCCTGCATGTCGTAACACACTCATGCTTGGACTCTCTAATATTCCTCTTTCTAACTCTGAAACGGGAAGTGACCTTATTGTATTTTCGACTGTGAGAGGCAGTGGGGGGAGTTATTTTTCAAATAATGGCTTGCTTCAGTTGCTTGTGAAAATAAAATAAGATTATTCCACCCAAACGTGTGTTTATGTTTATGGACCCTGGAAGAAATACCGTTTCCATGTTGTCACACTATCTCTGTGATCTAAATAATGGCATAAATTTGCAGATCAAGAGCTGAGTTTGTCTTGGGGATATATTGGCTGATAAAGATATGCAGTGTGCCAGGGGAAGTGTAAGTTAGCAGCTTAATATGCTTAGTGAGCCAACAGCTGGCTTGATTTGTACATTCATTAGTTGTTAGGCCACGAAGCTACAGATGTAGTTGTCTGCTCATCCCATTAATTTGAATGTGGAATGTGATTTTAGCTGACGTAAAAAGTGCAGAGGATAAAGCATGGGTCTGTTTATGCACATATGGAGCTACTATATGGAGGGGCTTTTCTTTCTCCCGGTTATATAGCGCTTTGTATGTCAGCCCAGCCCAGTGATCTACATGCTAGAGACACAGACAAACCATGTGTGCACACATGGAAATCAAATTCCTGCCAACACAGTACATAATATGTAGACAGAGACAGTGCCTTCTCACAGGGAACGGGCCGATGAATGTGGGAGAGGGGAGGGAAGAGAAGGGGAGAGACGAGGCCACATTCTTTCCAAAGGAAGGGGGTTTTCGGGGGGCCTGGGTCAAAAGTCTCCAGTGTGACTGCGTTACGGCGCATGAGAAATCTGCTCCTCACATACCTCTCCCACCACACGCTCCCTGCTCTCACTACATTGCTATCCCAACATTTCTACATAGTAGTCAATGGATCGGTATGAGAGAGGACGGAGAAGTCTGCCTGCCTTAAAATAGAACATAGAAAAATAACTTATTTGCTTTGCTGATGCAGCTACAAAATCCTATTAGAGGAATACTAACTAAAACACACGTGCTCCTCTTGTAACGGACTATGGTTCAATATTTGATTTGAACAACAACAGCTTTGCCTGCAACCCACAAACCACACGAAGACTAACCTGTGATGTCACCAAGATGTACAACTTGAAGCCACTCCATTAATAACATGGTGTGTGATTTTGTAGACTGAGATTTTTGAACTTTTCCACCCAAATAAGCAATATTTTTTCTAAATCAGAAAGTCTCTGTGGGTGCCCTCACTGTCACCTCTTCTATCTTTTCCAGTTCATTCTGACTGGATAAACATTAAGGCAACAACATTATGCAGGGACAGATTTAGGGCTATGCAAACATATTTGTAGCTATGTGGGACAGTGGTGAAATTTCACCAAGGCAAATTGAAGTGTTGGCTGGGATAAGAAAGACATACTGAGATCCAGTGGTATTAAACTCAGCATTCTGTCTCCTCCAGCCTCTCCCAGCTGTAACCATGGAAGTATTATATAGGCTGTAACAGCCCAGGCCTCAGGGCAGGGCAAAAGGGGAAGTCCTATGGTTCTGACAACACATTGATGGGTCCCTATGGAGTGGGAGAGGCTCTCCTCAGACAGTGATCTCAGTCAAGCTAGCCCTTAGTAAAGGATAGAGTTAAGAGACTGAGCTGCTTCTCGATGCACACAGAGGATAGACGATAAGCGGCACGATTTGCACTATTTGTGATTCCTGTCATACCAGAGGCTTTCAGCTCAATAAACAAAACTGCTGGACTTGAGTCCATCCTCTCCTTGTTGATTTCCTGTCTCTCCATGGACTGTGATGGCCAAAGCACAAAAACAAAAATAACAGAGCTTCTTAGTATTTGTTTGCGTGACACTGTATGGTAAGAAAGTAAGACAAACGGGACACTTGGCTCACCCACAAGTCACATTTCAGTTTATTTAAATTTTATGAATGCTGGTTTATAGCCTTTTTACATCAATCTAATGTGAAAATTTAAATCAATCTATATAAAGGACACAAGGAAGATGCTGATGGAAACTTAACGAGACTGAAAGTAGAAAATATGTCGGAAATTTTTCAGACACGCAATTCAGAACAAAAAAACCTACAATGGGCAATATCTGTGAAAGGAACAGAAACTGCTACAGAAACTATTTTAATGCATTAGTAAGCAAAGAACACAAACCGAACTTGATACTGGGAACACTGTACAGAAGTCCTTTAAAAACTGAATAAACAAATACTCAAGCCCTAGAATGAGAAATGGTCAGCCCACTGCAGGTTTTTATACAAAATATACTGTAAAGATCAGACTCATTTAAAAAATGAAAATATATTATGACTGTATGAAGTATATGCTGCTTTGGATTATTTACAATCAATACAGTGTTTCAGACTGGATAGAGTAAAGGTCTTTCAGATAAATCAAAGCTGTTTATTTACAGAGGGCCATTATTAATGGGCTGTTCCAGGATCTCAGGGCCAGGATTATGTACAGCCCACATCCTGGGCTTTAGCTTTCTGGGGAAAAAAAACAGAGAGGACACTCAGGCAATTAATCTCAATGCAATCTGACAGTTACCAAGGAAAAGATCAAGTATCTTATTTTAAGTTGATTTGCTCTTGTTACCATTATCCGCCTGTATTTCTTAGCCAGGTCAACATTGGTGCGTCCAGGTTGGAAGGGGTACAACCACAAGATGGAGTTCCAGGAGAAGCCGCAGGTCTTCACCCCACTCAGTAGGTAACGCACCTCTTCATGGGTGAAGTCTGTCCTCTTCCTCCGCTAAGAATGAAGGAATAAAGGTGGAAGAGACGAGAAAGATAGCAGTCGTTCGTGTGAGTAAAGAGTAGGCAAGAAGCCTGCAGAAGGACAGATGGGTGTGGATCATGAGACAAATCCCATACGCATGAATGCACATGTGCACGCACACGGATACAACATGCAGTTCCTCCACTTCTGCACATGTGCAGTTCACTCTTTCACTGGATTCAGATGCAGGAGACCAAAAGACAAACAGATTGTATAGTGTGTAAATTTCTTCTCTGACTTCACGCCGCCTAGATACTAAAACACTGTCTGTCTTAAATGATCTCTCCACTATACATCTCCTACCTTCATTCTACAGATATTTTTCTGCACCAAGATGCAGAGCAGGATACATTCACCACATTCAACAGCCTGTTGGAAAGCCTATGATAGTAGACTAGGGAGTAAATAATTAACCATGTAATTATTTGACAGAAAAATGTATTCTCTTAAACTCTTACAGTGGAACAGGACTCTCTGCTAGGCTCAGTCTTCGGCGTATCATCTAGAGCACAATCTCGATTATCAAGATGTGTTCTTCTCTCTGTATTTTGAAAGATAGGAGAGCAATTGTGTGTGTGTGTGTGTGTGTGTGTGTGTGTGTGTGTGTGTGTGTGTGTGTGTGTGTGTGTGTGCGTGTGTGACAAAGACTGAGTGAGAACAGGCCAAGTACAGATGTTGTACACCTCATTCTGTTACACAACAAGACATCAACGGGCCTCAGACTAAAGTGAATAGAAAGACAATTTGTCTTTTCTCTCCTCTTTCTGTCTTGCCCCCCCCCCCCCCCCCCCCCCCCCCCCCCATCGGAGTGACATTACGTCATCCGTCACGCCTAATACAGCGGCCATGCAAACAACAATAGAGGAGGAGAAGAACAACTAGAGGACTAGAGGAAGGGAGAGGGAGGGACAGAATAAAAGAAAAGGGGGAGAGAATAAAGACAGAAAAGGAGTGAAAACAGTGGAGACAACAGTCATACAATAAAAGATGTATACTGGACAGACAGAATGAGAGTGTCTTCTGGACAGTGGAAGAAAAAACAGATCTAACAATGAAATGGGATTAGACGAGGGTGTGAGGGGACAACAGATCTGGACTGGAGTACTTCAGACAAAGAGAGGCAGTTGAAAAAGGCATTATGCTGAGAAGTATAGAGATACAGCATGAAAGCACAAAGAGGCCTAGCACAACAGACATCAATAACCTCCACTACCACACTACAACAACACAGTAGAAATTCAGCTATAGAAAGTCTGATCAAGAGTAAGTGAATTGACACGAGACTGGAAAAGTAGGAGGGGAAAAATGGAGTTGGATGGCAAGAGAGAAAACACTGGAATGTTTGGGATTGAAGCAGTAGTGCAGCATTAGGGGAATATAACCCCATAAACACTATTTACCCTCACAGTATAATGAAAAGTACAGAACATGTAAATCTACAACGTGGAACAGACTAAAATGCCGGTCCTTTCACAACCCTGTCACTGCGATAGCACAAAAGCATCAGGCCACACACTCTCTCTCTCTCTCTCTCTCTCACACACACACACACACACACACAGGGTGTTCTACAGAGTGTGAAACAGCTTAATACAGCTGTGTTGCTCTGAACCAGCTCTGGCCTGCGCTGTGAGAACACTGGCTGGCGTTCAACATTCCTTCTGTTCTTTAGCCAGTCTGCTGCCAACAACACACTGGAGAGGACAGCTCCCACCACAGGCTCTCTGTCACACACACGCACACACACACACACACACTTAAACAAATTAAACGAAATATCCATATCTGAGCCATAGATTCAGCAGTGAACAGAACATACCTCCAGGGAGACAAGGCATTTTCAGAGGAGTCAGGCTTATACCTGAGAGGGGGAATGACAGGATCACATTCCAAATGTCAAGGACAGGTACAATAAATATGTTGCTGTTGTATGATAGTGTCACATATGTACCTTTCCTGTTGCGAGCGGTGAATTTGTTCATTTCAGCTCCTCTACGCAGTGGAGTCAGGGAGATGCCTAAAATAGACAGAAATGAGACATGAGGGTGGACCCTCAACACCATCAATTTATTTACAGACTAAATACAAAGAACATTTTGGGAGAGACAGACTGCTATCTGCACTCGTGTTTATGATTCTTACCATTGTAATTCTTCCTGTGGTGTTTCACTGGTAGGGAGCCGTTTGGCTGCCCCGCTCCTTTACGTACGGGAGTCAGAGAGACCTCTGTTACAATGGAGCAGATATTAGACATTTTAATTTTACAATTTTACAGCATAGCAATAATTACAGAGAGAGTGTGTTCTTTACTGATAATATAGGTGCAACAGTGATGGAGCTATGGACGAGGCACCCTAACCCTAACCCGACAAATTCTGTAAAGTAAATAAAATATGAATTTTATACACCGGCTACCAATGCATGTTTACTGTCTGAAAAGTTCTCTTCCAATTGGTCTACACTGCAAGGCTTCCCATATATTGATCATATGTGGCTGCCCAAGAAATTTAATCTACCAAAGCAAAATTTTGTTTTTCACTTATTTCGAGTGCTGTGGTGCACTGAGCTGGCACTCAAATCATCAACATAATTTACAATAAATAAAAAAAGATTTAATGCTCTTAAGCAATGAAAGTGTGTTAGTGACACACAATCACCATAATTTATTGCAACTATGATGTACTGCATAGAGAGGCAAAGTTTGAAACGTAGCCTCACAATGCCCTGAGGAGGTAACACATTTGTATTACATTTGTATTTTTGCTGTCCTGTACATTTGCCTCACAAAACTAGCGATATGCCAGTTTTACTATAGATATAGCCTACTTATAAATATAAATGTACACACAACTGAACACTGAACACTTACGTCCAAAGAATATTTCACTACCCTCCCCACCCCCCCTCCCCCAACACACACACACACGCACACCAACCTGTGGAAAACACTGTCCGTGCTTTACAGTAATTATCAGCATGGCTGGAATGTGCTCTTTGACCAATCAGGTTGCTTGACTGAAACTATAACTGTTTAATAGAGGGATTTACTGTATGTGTGTGTTCAAATGTTCACGCTTCCTACCTCTCCAGTGTTCCCTGCTTCTCTGCGGCTCTGCTTCTGAAGCTCTGTCTGAGTGTGCGTCTCTCTGCTCCTGGGACTCTCTCCTCAGCGGCGGGTCGCAGTGACGAGCCCTGAACCTCTGTGTGGCCTCCTGGAGAACCTTGTGCATGTCGCAGCTGTGGAGGCAGGAGCTCTGGAGAGCCGCAAACGTCCTGCTGGTCACCTCCTCAAAATGCAACACGCAGCCTGGAGGAGAGAGAAGAGGGGTAAAGGGAATTGCCTTTACATTCATTTAGCTGTGGTGGCCTCTCACAGCTCAAAAAAGTTAATTAATACAATAAAAATTCCTCATCTGGCCTTATTGCTCAGCCCACCTGTAAAAAAAAACAATTACAACTGCAGCATAACTGTCCATACAGGAGGATAGAAAGGTCTAAAATAAAGCCATTCTTAAACTGCAACACCTAGTGGAGCTGATCCTGGAATGGGTCCAAGAAGTGAACTTGAGTCTCAAAAGTCCCAATATCCACAAACAATTCTACAGGAAAAACTGCCAAGACCGGGCTATTCTTTGCATTAAATAAATGTAAAATATCACATGAATTGTGGCTGAAATAGAGGAAGTAAGAAAATTCACACTGATATACCGGAAAGGTTGACCTGACTCCCACTGACCATTTGATAATTCAAGATGGAAAGTATTTAACTGAGGTGTAGCTTTATGTTCTCCTACCTGAGCACCTGATGTGAGATGGTGTGTGTAGAGCCACTGGGTGCTTTCCCATTCTCCTGTTCTCACTGTCCAGCAGCTCAGAACATAAAGACAAGGCATCTAAGAGAGAGAGGAGCTGTTATTACTTGGAGGAGAAGAGCTTGAAATTAAATATCTAATAAAAAACAAAATTCCAGCATAGAAATAATTGCGTTATCTGCTGTTGAATAATAACAGTGTGTGCTAAAGGACTGAAGCAATGTTTTCTACCTTCATCATCAGTGTATTTCTTCTCCTTTGGTACTCTGTGCCTCACTGGCGCTGGGGGCTTAAACACTTGACTAAACAGAGGGGGAAAAAAACAAAACATGGGAGTCACATCGCTCATTGTAAGCCATCTGTCATTTGAGCTTATCTGGTCAACTAGTAAACATGATCACTGTTACTGAGCCCAGTCTACTGACCTGTCTGCTGTGTGTGGCTCTCCGACTCCCTCTAGTGATGTTACATGGGAAGACATCAGGGTTCGAGTACCCTTGCACACTGAACACAGCACACCACCTCCATCCGGTGCTTGTCCTGGGACCCCAACTCCAGTATAAGCCGCTGGGGCAGACAAGGTGTCACTGTTGATCTGATAACGCTCTGCCTGAGAGCATTGTGCATTTTTAGCCTTCTCTCCCTGAGTATTTAAATTGGAGCTCTCATTCTTCCATTCCCTTGTGCTGTCCCTCTTGTGCCTCAGTGATATTCTGACAGTTTCAAGGTTGCTATCACTCCCAGTTTCTACATCATCAGGGGTGCTGGTCTGTCTATACGCTGTGTGCACTCTTTTATTGCTTTTGTTCTGGTGTTCTGGTTCTTGCACTCTGCTGGCAAGTGCGGATTTCTGTGTGCCATCATTGGCTTTGAATATCTGCCGTCTTGCGTGACCCTAATAAACAACACACATATTACAGTCTGTGATACACAGTAAATGGCACGCTTGAACTGAAATGAAATTATACAGTGTATGAAATGTGTATGCCAAGGTATTTCATAATTCAACAGCTCAGTGTGTTGTTACCTCTACCAAAAGATGCAGCGCTCTGTCTCTGTGTTGAATCTCCTCTCTCTGACTCCTCTCTGCTCTCACAATCTCTCTACCTCTCCTCTCTAGGACAGGCTGCACTGGAATAGATTCCCTCCAACACTCCTCACACCTCTCTCTTTCAACATCTCTGCACTCTCCTCCTCCTATCCTCTCTTCTCTGCATCCCCTCAGGTCAACAGAAGAAACTGGAGCGATCTCTCGGTGGTTCTTCCACTTCTCTTCTCCTCGTTTGGGACCCATCCCGTCTCCTACTTCTTTCCATCTCTCATTTGTCATCTCTTCATCTCTTCTGAACCACACCTCAGATGTATCCCTTTGCCTTGTCCCTCTCTCCACTAGACTCTCCCCACCCCCTCCACTGAATGCTCCCTTTACCTTCACCGAAACCGGGTATGAAGGTAAGGGTGAGGGTAGAGGTCCCAGCTCTTTTGTTGGACTTGGTGAGCCCACGTCTCCCTGCTCATCCTCAGCCACCTAAAGATAAACATAAGCACACATCATGAGTCACCATGCTGCATCTTTTTGCCGATTAGACTGTGGCCATTTGTGTGCTGCGGATGCGTGCCTGACCTTCGCCTGTCTCTTCTCTAACAGGTCAATCCTGTGCAGCAGCTCTCTGGCTGACCTCCAGTAACCCTCCATGTTTGTAAGGGGCTCCACAGCTTCTTCCTCCCCCTGTTTTACCACTGAGCCTGGCACTCCCAGGGACATTGCTTCACATAGGAAGACAACCAAGTCACTGACACACACTTACATTCATACCTATGGGGAATTTAGAGTCTCCAATCCAGCTGATTTGCATCTTTGAAACACATGAACATGCAAACTTCACACAGAAAGGGTGCTAGCTAAGATCTGAACTCAGATCCTTGTTGCCCTGAACCGGGTTTCCCGCAGGAAATGTGGTAGTCAAGATGGTAGTGGCTGACTAACCTAAATAAATATCACACACTCTTAATGTTTTCTATCTGCCACTTCTCTTTAATATGCAAGAGTAAATAAATTAGCTTGTATTGTGTTTGATTCGTCAAATTCATATCAGTGTACTTGGCTACCATAGTATACCAGTAAATGAAGGGAGGAAGTGCAAACAGTTTGCAATTAGATTAGATGATGTTGTAGCAACATAGGGGGTTTGGGATTTTCTGGGGGTTTACAGACTAGTCGGGATGTTCTTTTGTCAAGGTGGCCGACCTTGATGGCATATCGCTGCAGGAAACCCTGCGACTTACATTTACGAAATAAGAAAATAATAGGCTACTGCTAATTAAAGCCTATTAAGTCTACTGTCTTCAATGTAGAGTCCATCTTAAAAGGATCAACAAGACTGAAATTCTTGTGAAATGTAAAGGTGTGTTTTGACTCACTGGCCTGTTTGCAGGTCTGCAGTATGAATGTAGCAGCCTTCCTAAGCTCCTCACTTGTGGACTCAGTGAGTAGAGTAATGATGAGGGGCAGGCCTCCACACTGCACCAACTGGGACTGGTGCTCCTCTATAGACAGGGACAAACACACAAAAGGGAGATCCTCAGTACTAAGATATCACAGAGATTGAGGCTGAATTGTAACCTTGAAGAAAGGAAGTGTTGAACTCATTCTAAGTTGCTCTGGGTGAGAGTGGCAACAAAGTGCCTAAAATGTAAACTGTAAATCAGAGATAGCAACACTAACTGAAATATATAGACACAGACATCACATGCTACTGTGAAGTCCTACCAGAGGCCTCAGTGCAATGGCCCAGGGTGAGCACCACAGACAGCCTGTCTCGAGGGTCCAGGTTGGGGCTGGACAGCAAGGAGAGGAGCTGGGGAACTACACCATACTGAGCCAAACCTGTGGCCAGAGCAGCTAGAGAGAAGAGATTTTTAATGGAGAAGGAGATGCTTTTTGGATGCTTTAATGAACTGTAAATGTGTGTGTGAGAGAGAGATGCTCACAGTTGTCAGTGATGCAGGCTGACAGGGTCTTGGTCATAGTGACAGACAGCTGGCAAGACAACAGGCTTTTCTCTGCCTCAGATGCTAGATGAACCAGCGCAAGGATCAGAGTTTCCAAACCCCCTGAAGCAGAAAAACTCTCCTGGGCACAAGCTGCAAGAACAAAGAAATGGTGAGCATTGAAATAATAGATTTTTGGTATCATTTTAGACAATTTAACTAGACTACATAAAAATGTTTGGTAACACTTTATAATAACCATCATTAATAAATGGTAAATTGATAGTTAATTAAACTTTAGTTAATAGTTATTTTACTGTTAACAAACAATGAAATGATCATTAATAATGTTTACTAATTATTAGTAATGCTATAATTTATGTTATTTTATCATTCGTTTGTAATAATAATATAAAATCATTTGTTTATAAATTATATATTGTATCATAGTTTTTTACCCTTTTTACCGTCTCTTATCAGCTATGATACAATATATAATTTATAAACAAATGATTTTATATTACACAAACGAATGATAAAATAACAAATTATAGCATTACTAATAATTAGTAAACATTATTAATGATCATTTCATTGTTTGTTAACAGTAAAATAACTATTAACTAAAGTTTAATTAACTATCAATTTACCATTTATTAATGATGGTTACTATAAAGTGTTACCAAATGTTTAGAATCAGCCCTGCTCTATTCCGCCTCTTGTACTTACAGTTGTTGGCAACTGTCATTGCTATGAAGGAGCATATGGGCTGAAAAATCTCAGTGCGGGGGAGAGTAATCTGCTGAAGCCAGGTTTTCACTATGGGGAAGGCTGCCACACAGATACGCTGACCCTCCTCTGGAGGACAAAAGACACAATTGAGCAAAACTTGTTTTTAGCTTTGTCCAGATATAAACCTCCTGCATCGTCCCTTTATTACATCTATAAGAGGTGGTTAGGATGGTATATGCGTTGACTACAAAACACAAATAACCAGACAACTGTACCGTTCTGAGGGTTGTTGACACAGCCACAGAGAGCGCTAGATACAGATGTCCAAAGCTGGCAGGTTTGAGTAGCATTAGCCAGTTTCAGAGTGCCGTCTGTGGAGAGGGGGAAACTACTCCTGCAAAGAGAAATGTTATTAACCTTGTATGAGTGTGAAAACATGCACAAGTCCATAAAAGGCAAACTCTGTTGTAACACAGTGTGTAACATTGTATAGTGTCACTATTTACCTGAAGAGGTCCAGGAGAATGTCCAGGCAGCCAGTGGTCTGGGCAAAGGTCTGTCCTGACTCTACGATAGCACATAGAGAAACATGAGGGCTACACACATCTGTTAAACAACAGCTGGATTATCATATGGTCAGAAACCTTGTATTCAATTTTCCCTTTGTTCCACTAGATTTTGTTTCTTTTATGACCTTGTGATCAAGCTAATCCAAAGAAAATGTAGTGTAAAGTGTAAAAAATGCTTGCACATCAATGGGACTATCAGATAGTTTAAAGCTTGTTAAGTCTTTCTCGAGCCTAACTCTTACTGTTGTTGGCTACCAGCACAGACAGCAAATAGACAGCCACTCTCTTCTGTGTCAGTGGGGTGTCTTCTTTCATCAACCAGCCGGCAAGGTCTGAGAACGTCTCCTTTCTGCACAGAGAGTTCTTGCAATACACTAGCAGAAGGAAAGAAGCACAATATATGAATATATACAGTAAGTCCTCTACCGTAAAATGACTTATATCTGAAAGTGCACAGTACCACATTACATGAGTCAGACAGCATCTTTTACAGATGGCTGTTGTTTACAGATAGACAGTCTTGTGAACACACACAATGTTTAATTAGTCAGCGTCAAACATTTCAAAATAAGCTTTTAAATGTAATTAGCGCTTTTCAATCTTTTTTCTATTCATTTTTTAACTGTTGATATATTTTACTGTACTAAAAAACAATTACAAAAACAAGTATGACAGTCTCATTTTGAAAGCAAAAAAATTTAGCTTACAAAAACAGTCAATATATCAAAATGAGTGGATACACTGTGCTGCTTGCTAAAGCCTGCAATACACAGCAGACTGAAAAAGGTTGGAAAACAGGAAACAATCAATTATTCTATGGCCGCAACTACAGAATAAATTAACTTCAAGAATTGTGAGTTATGCACATTACAAATACAAGGACACCCACGTACACACACCCACCTACCATTAGTCTCAGCTAGTGTGCCAAGTGTGAAGAGCGCAGTCTCCTTTACATCTGGATGAACAATACTGGACTTGGAAAGGTTATACACAAATACCACACCTCCCATTCCTCTGAACAGGTCCACATTATTCTCTGAAATATTGGAAAAGGAATGGAGAAGACAGTTGGGAGGATTCAAATATATATACTTAGAAACAACATCAAGGTATTGAGCTTAATAAACATATCACAGACTCTACTAAACTAACAGCTGGTTTGATTTGATTTAGGCAAATCAAACCAGCAATGAGTCTGACTGAGGAGCTGCAAGGTGTGTTTCCATAAGACTGTGTCAGTCTGACCTTTCTTTTCACAGATTGAGTAGATGGTCAGGAGAGCTTGTTTCTGCAAATCAGGACATTTCATCTGATATTTCAGGCACTCAAGCAGCAGATTGAGATCTGTCTTTGTGGCTGTAAGAGAACAGAACCGTGAACACAGACCAGACAATAGCTGGACAGACATTTGAAATGATAAAATGTTTGCAGCACTTGCTTCTATCAGCAACAGAAGTTGCACACCTGGAGATAGCAATTACCGTTAGGCTACTTACTGTTAAGGCTGGTTCTGCTACCATCCATGTTCCTCTTGAAATGGCCTTATCTGTGGTGTAAAAGCCATAACGTAAACAAAGGTTAAAGTTTGTCCCAGTAACAATCTAATATTAACTTAAAATACATCTCTCATTGCCCACGTCTAACTTATGTTTTGTTAACTTTATCAAAACCACACTACCTAACCTGGCTAACCTAAACATCACACTACCTAACCTGGCTAACTCTAACGACCTAACCAAATTTCGATCATGCTAGCTTTCAAATGATAGATTTTGCAAACAACTACTTAATGTCCAAAATGGTGTCTCCCTAACTGCTATCCAACTGTCAGTTAAATGAAGTCACCATAGTCACAATAAAACGTCGGCTGCTTACCATCACAGTGCCAATAACTACTTTGAAGACAGTGTTGCACTGGGAGGATAACAGGCATCAAATATGTTTCCTACAATAAACAAACATGGCCTGGTCGCCAGTGAATTGTTAGGAGCGGGAAAGTGTCAATAACGAGAGGCCCCGTACGTCTGATGGTGGGAAAAGATCAGCGTTTTTTTTAGGTTCAGCATCTGTGCGCTTGCTTTTTGGATTCAGCAGTAATCCAACAGAATTATCCGTTTGTGTGAAATCACATGATTTTCCAGGATTTTCCAAGATCTAGTGGGGGCTAGTTGACCTGATAGCGGAGGGTTCAGGTTGGCAATATATTACTCATTCGCTGTCTCGCGGATGTTAGAGGGGGTGTGTAAAACAGAAATAGTGCGCCCTAAGGCTACGTCACGCGTTGGTTGTGGACCGTCGGCGTCACGGATGGACTGTCGACCAACACCGATTCATTCGTAACGTTTACTAAATTTGTATGTATCTGATTTAATAAACGTTTATACCATATAACGTTAGCTAACATAGGCACACAGTTGCCTTGTATGTAGAGTGGGAAGTTAGCGTGTAGGGTAGGAAGTTACAGTGTAGTTTTTTAATAGTAGCTAACGTTAGCCATGATCTGTTTAATGTTAGCGAAGCTAGACAGTGCCTTGGTTACTAGCTAACGTAAGGTCAGCCTTAGCTTAGCTCGCGCTTCACGCTATGTATGGACATGTCATAGCCCGTGGAATGCTACTACTGCTAACGTTAGTTTATTAGCTTCTAACGCGTTGATGTTGCTGTCTGAAGAAATGTGTCGCTTATTGAGTTAATGTAGCCAACTCAGCGTTAGCCGGCTGACTCACACACACCATCAAAAATCTAGTTAAGTTAGCTAAGTTACGTTAGCCACTTGGTTGCCAGTTCTCTTAGCAAGAAACGAGCTGACACGATCATTTAATTAATTTCTTCTTTTCCACAGCTTAGACATTGAGGTGACTGAGTTGCATAGGCAGCACTCCTTGCAGTGGCACTGATATGTCTGGACGTGTGTGCGCCAGCATCCTGCACAGAGCTTCAAGCTACACACTGACACTCTCCTCCACCGTCTCATCCCAGGTTCCTCTACTCACCTCTTAATTCAGACTGTTTGCATTCTTGTACTTGTTGTATTATTTATCAGGCAATCCTAATCTAATTGTCTTTATCTCTTTTTGTTCAACCAGTATGCCCACCTTGTAGCATCCCCCTATTCTCAACGAGGACCAACCCACCATTCTCACTTCTCATCCTGGGGAAGCTCCAGATCAGACCAGTGGTGCTGCAGTGGTGATGAGTCAGGACCTGGGTCTCAAGGTGGGCGGTACCTCTCGACCCGTCAGGATATAGACTTCCAGCTCAGCCGGGTCCAGATCAACAGCATTCTGCGGACTAATGAGCAGGTGATGAATAGCATAGTGTCCCTCTTTGGGTCTGGGGAAGAAGCCTACACATGACTCTATCAGAATGGATGTATTGGATATTAAAACAGACTAGTATGTTCATGAGGTAGAGAGGTATTCAAGAAGCGTTTTTATTCAATCAAACATTAGTCATTGTTAACGCAGTAAATATATGAGTTGTAGCCTAAAAAAAGCAAGTGGAGTACTAAGCTGCATACTAAGCATGTCACGTCTCTGTATCTCAGGTTGTGAGTGTGCCTGAGTTTGATGGCAGGGGACTCAGTGCTGTGAGGAAGTTTGAGAGCAACCAGCTACCTGCGAACACACCTAATGAGGACCGTCGCAGTGCAGCCACCTGTTTACAGGTACACATCCCCTCTATACAGCCATCTCCCTATATTTCTGTCCCACCTGTGTCTTCCTTACTGCATGTGTGATTTTTCATTCAACTTTCTCTCACTTCTCCAGACAAAGGGCATGCTCTTTGGAGTGTTTGACGGCCATGGAGGCTGGGCATGTGCTCAGGCAGTCAGCGAGCGTCTGCTATACTACGTAGCAGTTGCGATGATGTCCCAGCAGAGCCTGGAGGAGTTGGAGAGGTGTATGGAGCATGGCAGACCTGTTCCTCCCATCTTACAGTGGTACAAACACCACGGGGACTTTAACTATCGCGATTCTGCCTCACTCTACATAGACCACCTCAGAGTCTTCTGGCAAGAATTGCTGGACAGTGAGGAACACGGCGAAGGCATGAGGTGTGTGTTAGATGTGTGCGTTGCTGGCAGCCTCTGCCATCTGGGGGGCATTCCTTGGGCAGTGCTTGTTTAGTGCTGTTGTTTCAAACAAATCCTCCCCTCTTGTTTGCCTGTTTTCCTTTCCCTTCATTTGGTTATCACTGTGCATTAGCTAATAATAACACTAATAATTAGAAGAATATCCATTCCTACATGGATGGATGTAAAACACGGCATCAGCTCAATTAGAATTACCTAAACGTGTGAATTTGAACTTAAACTAGCCTTTTGGGAATTCTTGATGAGAAAGAAAAGTGTGTGTGTTTGTTTGTTGTTGTTGTTGTTGTTGTTGTCTGTGGGTTCCAGAAGTGGTGGGGCTACCATCTTGTTAATTGCATGTAGAGAGAAATTAAAAGTTATGACATTGATTTTTACGTCTCTGGACATTTTAATGATGCTGACCTAGATAACTAAATATGATCCATTTTCCTGTTACAACCCTCCATTATCCCCCTCTCCCTTTAGTCCTCCAGAAGCTCTGGACTACGCTTTTAAGCGGCTCGACACCGACATCTCCTTGGAGGCTCAGGTCCCTCTTTCCAGTGACCTGATGAAAAGCACAGCCATACAGGTAATAAAGTAAAGTCTGCAGTGCTGCTTCATCTTCCCCAGATAGTGTATGCAAGATCACACAATGACGATGCATCATAATCTGTCCAGGTTGCGTTTGCGGGTTCCACTGCTTGTGTTGCCCATGTGGGCACAGAGGGGATCCACGTGGCGAATGCCGGTGACTGCCGAGCGGTGTTGGGGGTGCAGGAGGAGGATGGGTCCTGGAGCGCTTTGCCCCTCTCCTGGGACCACAACTACCAGAACCAGGCTGAGCTGGAGCGGCTCAGGGCTCAGCACCCCCCCTCAGAGAGAGACACCGTGGTCACAGACGACAGACTTCTGGGGGTGAGAGTTCATCATGGCACAGCCTCTGTTAATTTAGAAAAAAAAGCCACTGCCTGGTATACCTCACTCTCTCTCCCCCACTAAATTAATTGGTCCCATCCTTTTGTGGTGCCGTCAGGTTCTGATGCCCCTGCGTGCCTTCGGTGACGTGAGGTTCAAGTGGAGTCGTGAGTTGCAGCAGAGCGTTCTAGCCGGCCTGGACTCTGGAGTGGACCTGGACTCTCTCAACCTGTACCAGTACACTCCACCCAACTACCTGACTCCCCCTTACCTGGATGTGGCACCTGAACTGACCTATCACAAGCTGAGACCTCAAGACCGCTTTCTGATCCTAGGCTCTGACGGGCTGTGGGATGAACTGGGGAGCGAGGAGGCTGTGCAACTCGTTGGGGAACACTTGAGTGGGATTCACCTCCAGGTTTGTGTGTAGAATGGAAGTGGCACGTATCATCCTTTCTTTTGATTAGCAGCAAGTTTTACAGAAATCACACTTTATTACCATTTCCCCCCGTCTTTTTCTCTGTAAACCGTAAGTGCTGCTAATCAGATGATGTTTCTTAGATGTCCCGTTTGATATTTCTAACTCCTCTCTGTCCCTCCTGTTTCTCCCAGGCTCCAGTGTCTCCATCTGAGAGGCAGCTAAACTTGGGTCAGATGCACGAGCTGCTGCTGAAGCGCCGAGCCCGTGCCACCCCCGCCCTCGACCCCAACGCCGCCACGCACCTCATCAGACACGCCCTGGGCACCGGGGATTACGGAGAACTGTGCCAGGAGAGACTGGCCTCCATGCTCGCACTGCCGGAGGACCTGGCTCGCATGTACAGGGACGATATCACAGCGACTGTGGTGTATCTGAACTCGGACCTGGCCAAACCCCACCACAGCTAACACATAGAATGCTAGACGGACATACAGAGATACATAAACATAAATCGTCTTCAGCTCAGAGTTGGGAACATTTCCTCCCATCCTTTTCTCTGGATATTTTTGGACAAAAGGGATAATCATTAGAACCTCTTGCAAAAAGTGATTTACAAAGAATTTTTAAATGAGAGTGTTAAGTGATGTTTTCTGTACAGCTGGATCATTTTCACTGTTCCATAGACTTTATGCAGGTTACGTTTATAGATCGTTGCAGCGGTCATCAGGTTACCACAGTACAGGCCATCGGTACAATGCAGATCTCATGTGGCATTGTTTTTGTCACAGAGGAAGTGGTTTTGCCCCCATCTGCATATCAGTAACGGAAATAGTGGGAGTAAATATTAGACTATAGATTAATGCACACATTCACTTTCTACCATGTTTGTATTCTATGTTTTTATGTGCCGTTTCAAGTTTTTGCTGTAGACAATCCATTGTTGAGATAATCTTTTCCGTTTACCTGACCCATATGAAAGCTTTTATGTATACTTTTGGTTTTGTGAAAAGGTGTTGTATTCTGTGTGATTGTAAGACATATTTAAGTTGACTTTCCACTTAAAACAAAAAGGGCGAATTCAAGTTGTGGATGCTTCATATTAAACAGTTGAGAAATTACTTTGTTTTGCTTGTGTGTTGTGATGCATAGAAACGTGAATTAAAAAACGATTAAACACTTTGTTAGTCAACTTTTAAGGAACAACTAGTGAGTAAAAGTGAGAGTCTTGCAAATTGGAACCACTAATTATGAGAGTTTGATTCTCTGTCCTCAGAAATTGTGTGGGAGACAGACATTTCAAAACAAACAGCGCGTAACGTATTATTTGCTGAGTGCCATAGGAGCCGGTCTGATCCTCAAGTGTTTTGTCAACACATGCATGTCATCCTCAGTGAGAAAAAGTTCAACCCTGGCTGTCAGATTATGCTGTGAGGTGTAAACTATAAGTATGTGAAAGTTTATATTTTACAAAATAATGAATTTTATTTTTTCTACACTTTAATCACTTAGAATTTGTGAGTTAAAAAAATGCCTGTCACAGTGAACAGCTCAGTTTTTGAAAGGTGAGAGTGTTGGACAAACGTGGGACGATTCACCTGCATGGTAAACACACACCAGCATGTCTGTCGGTGCCTGAGGTCACCTCTACCTTCTTTGTTTCTCCAGCCTTGCACTGATAAAATCAAACAATCCAGGAGTCAGTTAGCATCAACAGGAGTCAACACAGCATATACATTTAGCCACAGGCAGTTGAGGAACAAAAATACTTCTGACAATGATTGTACCTGAGGACAAAAGAAGAGGATTTATCTGCACAGACTGAGGAAATAGCAAGGTGGAAAAGACTCAATAAGGAGAAAGTGTTGATGAATGCCACCAACTTGCCGATAAACATTGGGAGAGCAGTGGCAGATCCAGTTCAGAGTCTGGACTGAGGAAGACTGAGCTGTTGGGATTGAGAGGCTGGTTTCTAATACTATGAAGGAGATCAAGGGGATGTGCAGGACTGCGAGACTCACTTTTCTGCTGTACCAAGTCCAGGTGAGTGTTTTGACACTGCAGTCATGTAATCTGTGTTTTTACCTTCATTTTGTTTCCAGCTACTGTAATGGATGAGTGTTTGTTTCTCAGTGTCTGGCTGCCCTGGTCACAGCAGACATCCCACCATGCTGCTTGGACAACACAACCAGCCGCTCTATGAGTGGAATCCCAAGAAGCAAAAATCTAAAGGTAAAACTGTTACCTTTATTACCGTTACATTTATTTCACATGTAACCATGAGCTTGCTTTATCATTTGAAATAAATCACAAGTAAAGTTCTGACATGGTGTGGTGCGTAATCATTGAAACAGAGCAGCTCTGACGTGGGCATCCAGCAACTCGCCACCATGGAGTTTCGACACTTCTCCAGCAGCTTGCATCGGATGAAGAGGGACTGGGTTATTCCAGAAATGAACTTCCCAGAAAATGACAAGGGTCCATATCCCAAAGTCATGGTGCAGGTAACTACGCTCTCAGTGACATGCAAGACTGTGGTAATGGTAAAACGGTTTTTGAATTGTTTTGAATGGATGCTTCAAATGTATTTACACTGGCATTGATATGACTAAACCCCTTTTGAATGAAATATCTTTGCTGTGTTGCTTTAGATTAAGTCAAGCAAAGACAACAAGGTGGCAATAACCTACAAGATCACTGGACTGGGTGCTGACCAGCCCCCTGAGGGCCTTTTCAGAGTCGATAGGCGATCTGGGATGATGTTTCTGACCCAGCCGCTGGACAGGGAGAAAAAGGACAAATACAACGTAAGCTGAGACAAAGCATGATCACTCTCTGTATAATTTACCCCATAACTATGTCCTTATCCATATCCACCTTCATTTTTAACGTGGTATGTTTGTTACGTTGGGTGCTCCAGCTGTGGGCCCATGCACTGACTGCAGGCGGAGAGGCTGAGGAGCCCATGGAGCTCATTATCAACGTCATTGACCAGAATGACAACCATCCAGAATTCACTGAAAACCTCTTCCATGGCAGAGTGAGCGAAAGTACTACCATCGGTGAGATACAGGATTCAACTAGACTCCTCCCACCAGTGACTTCATCTGAAACTGAGACTTTCAACTCGTAATAATCCCTTGTTATAATTCCTTTTGCTTCAACCCCTAGATCACTCCTTCATGAAGGTGACAGCGGTGGATCGGGACGAACCAAAGACAGATAATGCTATAGTTAGGTATCGGATTCAGGATCAGGCGCCAGCAGCGCCCAAGCCGGCCATGTTTGCCATAAACCCAGTGAGTGGAGTCATCAGTGTGGTGGAAGGCGGACTGGACAGAGAGGTAAAGTATGGTGCAAACTTTGCTCTCCTCTTGCCAAGACTTTTTTACCCTTCACCTGCCATCCACCTCCCCTTTAACTGCCCTTCCCTCTTAGACTTACCCGGAGTACAAGCTGATCATTGAGGCAGCTGATATGGAGGGGGCGGGGCTAACGGCTACCTGCACTGCTGTCATCACCGTTTCTGACAGCAACGATCATGCTCCACAATTCACCATCACATCTGTGAGTAGAATATCAATACATTTGATGATATCAGACAAGTAAACATAAAATGGTAAAGGTAGGAAATACAACAAATACAAGCACTTTAAAGCAATAAATGAACACAAATATAGGCTTAGTATAGCAAGACAAGTAAAGACATAAGTTGACTTTACTTGTTATGATAATGTGATGGACAACTGGCAGGGAACATCTTCGTCTTGCTGTCTCCCAGATATCTAGGCCAGTCCCTGAGAATGAGGCTGGAGTGGAGGTGGTTAGGTTAAAGGTGACGGACCAGGATGAGCCTGGGTCTCCCAACACTAACACCAAATACGCCATAATCCACGGCAACGAGGGGGGGCACTTCAACATCAGTACAGGCCCCAGTAAAATGGAGGGAATCCTCACTACGGTCAAGGTTGGCACGCACCGGTCTGTTTTCACCAGTTTCCCTGTTTGTTGCTTGGCTCAACATGCTGAATACCTCCCACTACATCTCAACCTCCCTCCTCTCTGCTCTCCATCTCTACCAAGGAGCTGGATTTTGAGAGCGTTCCCGTCTTCACTCTGCTGGTGGCGGTGGAGAACGAGGCGGTGTTTTCCAGGCCGATGTCCACCTCCACAGCGACAGTCACCATAAGGGTGGAGGACCGGAACGAGTCCCCTGTTTTCAGCCCAGCACAGATCCATGTGAGCAGGTCGGAGAACGTGGCTGTAGGCAGCAGTGTGGCCAGCTTCAGAGCCGAGGACCCAGACTCAGCCAGGAGGCAGAGTGTAAGGTAATGGATACATGGGCGTACACACACACACACACACACACATACATACTCTATGTACATGTGAACGTGCGTGTTTCTGTTTCTGTTTTCATTTGAATCAGGTTGTCTGTCTGTCTCTCTCTTTCACTTCAGTTCAATTCAAGCTTTATTGGCATGAAATACAAAACAACAAATTCAATACTTTCTCTCTGTCTCTCTCTCTTTCTCTCTCTCTCAGATATCAACTACGTGATGACACTGCCAAGTGGCTGAGCATTGATAAAAACACTGGATTGGTCAAAGTCAAAAGCCACATGGACAGAGAGTCTACCTTTGTCAAACACAACAAATACACAGTCTTAATTTTGGCTTATGACAATGGTAACGTTGTATTGGACTCATCTCATTACATTCTCATTCTTCCAGAAGGAAATCTGCTCTTTGCCATTTGTCTTTTGTTTTGTACTCCCGGGATGAATACTAACCCTACCTTTTCCTTTTCTCTTTTCACCTCCAGACACAGTCCCAGCTACAGGCACAGGGACACTCGTAGTGAGTCTGTTGGATGTGAATGACAATGCTCCTCTGATCAAGCAGAGGAAAGCCAGCCTGTGCGACACGGACCCCATTCCTGCCCTGCTAGATATTGTGGACCGGGACGGACCTGGCAATGCCGGGCCATTTACTGTGGAGCTTCAGGGAGAGCACCGCATCAACTGGACCATTAGCACCAATACCACAAGTAAGAACACTCACTAGACAGTTCACAATATAAAACATATAAATGACACCAAAATAAACATATAAATGACAGCTGTTCATCTGGAACTACCTGCCCCAATTCATTACATCATTTTAAATACATACTGTAGCACGTGAAAACCTAACTATGATGCACCAGAAGAAAGACGTCCAGTTCTCCACCAATTAGAGATATACATGACATACATGATGAACAATAACCCCAAACAAATAGGATAGGAGTGGCGGGATTGTTAAAAAATTGGTCACTATTAAAGATACTCTGTTTTCCAGGAAGTAAAAGTAATGGGAGTTCATTTCATTTAACTATCTCTTCCCTGGCTGTCCCTCCTTGCAGGTGATGTGGCAGTCCTGGCCCCCAAGAGGCTGTTGTCTCTTGGAGACTATTATGTGCTGATGCGTGTCTATGACGCCGGCACGCTGTACCAGGACAGCACGCTGGACGTCGAGGTGTGCCAGTGCCAAGGGGCCGTCTCCATCTGCTTCATCCCACATCCTGCACCTCGCGCACACATTCCCTCTCTTTCAACTGGAGTTCTAGGAGCCATTTTTGGAGTTCTGTGTACGTAACGTATCCTTCTTATCCCCAGTTTGTTTCATACATGGCTTGCTTGACTATCTCTGTTTTTAATCGGACAGTTTTCTGTTGATCACAGTGCTTCTTCTGCTGCTGCTGCTGCTGCTCCGGAGAAGGAGGAGCTCTGAGAAGGAGGTGCCTCAACTTGAACACGTAGTCCGAGACAACATCTTCTACTACGATGAGGAGGGAGGAGGTGAAGAGGACCAGGTAGGAGCAGGAGGGTGGGGGGAGAGAGGAGGAGTTTAGGCTGCCGAAAGTAGACTAAAGCTCTGTTTAGATAGGAATACTTTTCAGGACAAAAAATGTCTGAAACACATTTATCACAGGACGTCTGTAATATCAATGATCAATTTACATGGGATAAGAGAATTCTGTAATCTGCCTAATAATTATGAAGATGGAGGTGGTTAGGCAGCCTTGCTTCACACACACTCGTCACACATGTAACTAATATCCATTCACCCTGGCTGGACTAGTATTACCTGATTTTTTATGGCAAATAGCCATAGGTAAAATAGGCCAGATTTGTTACATTTGTGCACAGTAAGTAAAAGGTACTCACACCTCCTCCCGTTGAACTAATACGAGTAGCTCTGTCATCTGAGTAGAGCTAAAGTCAGGGACAAGTTTGTGATGAGGCTACTTTATATTTTGATGTCAGAACTGTTTCAGTGGGTTATTCCTAGGTGTTTTGAAAGTGTGTTTCCTCACTTGTGCAGGAGTATGACCTGAGCCAGCTCCACAGAGGGCTGGACAGCCGTCCTCAGGTCTTCTGTGCTGATGTGTTTCCCACCGCTCAGACTCTCCCCCACTACCGCCTGCTGCCCCAGGTGAACGAGGAGATCAGCAACTTCATTGAGGATGTGAGTGATGTTAACTTTTACATATTAGGCCAATGTTTAATAGAATACACTCCCAGTCAAAAGTTTGGACACACCTGATTGAATGCACTATGTTTTTCATTATATTAAATCCATCTTGATCTAAAGGCTTATGCTTAAATGTTTGAATGTGTTTCTTGGACAAATATAAATAGTTAAGTTGATGCCTATGTATGAAGTTCTTTCCAAAGCCTTTGCCTTTCTATCAAGGCAAAGGGCGACTACTTTAAAGAATTTAAAATATAAGATAGTTTTGATTTATTTTAAAATTTTTTGGTCATTGCATAATTCCATTTGTGTTATTTCATAGTTTTGATTTTAAAATGTGGAAAATAGTAAAAATAAAGAAAAGTGTGGTGTGTCCACACTTTTGACTGGTAGTGTATCTTTAGCATGTATGTGAGAGTTCTGAAGATCAACAGTATGTATTAGTTTATTTCATGTTTGTGAGTGTCATATAGCTCTGTAATATGTGCTGAGTGTCACTGATCTATCCTCGTTCGCCCCTGCAGAACCTGCGTGCTGCAGACAGCGACCCCACCGCCCCTCCCTACGACTCTCTCCTGGTGTTTGACTATGAAGGCGTCGGCTCGGACGCGGCTTCTCTCAGTTCCCTCCACTCCTCCAGCTCAGACGGGGAGCAGGACTACCGCAGTCTGGCCGGCTGGGGGCCGCGCTTCAGCAGGCTGGCCGACCTGTACGCCGCGGGGCCAGAGGAGGACGATGACACTGACACGCTGCCAGGGAAAACAGAATGGGTCTGATTGCGTGTCGTTAGAGATTCTCCAACTTTGTGTCCATCTGTTTAATGTCCTCAGAGCGCTGCCTGACCTCTCTCTGCTGACTCTTATGGCTTTTTGTGACCACAGTGGCAGTCTGGGATCGAAGCTGCTCATGCTCTCTCCTCGCGTCATTCACAGCCTCACTGCCCTGTTTATTGCCCTGGCATAATGGGTGAATAATGACAACTGCAACAGACATTTTTCTAAATAATGACCTTCCACAGAGTCCAATTTAACTCCTGTTATATTCACAGGGATTGTTGGAATTCTTGGGAATAGAATTTGTGGCCTATTTAAAGCTGTAACAGGGGGGCTGCGCAGTTATTTATGGAAACGCTGTCATTTTTTGTGTATAATAAAGTAAAGAGGGGGAAACAACAGTTCATCCTTGGCCTGCTGTTGCAGAGTCTTTTGCCAAATAAAAAAAAAACAGTGTCTTTCAAGGTCAGTTAACAAAAAATGTGATAAATCCTGCTAAAAGTTTAAAACTCTGTGCAAGCTTTTCCTTTCTGAGTTTATAGAAATGGCTGATATAAATTGTAGTGGTTGTGTGGTTTCACTACTAATGAGTTTTGATGTCTGTGTACAGTCTAATTTCAGTGCAAGGATCTACAATCACAATTGCAAGTAGCGATTCAATTATGAAGCCTATTTTAGAACATGCACTGCTCATTCTTGATGGCATGGACTACCTCTAATCTGAGCAATGTGCGTAATATGTGTTGGTAAATGTAGAAATCTCCAGGCACGTACAGCTCTATGTGTCTGATTGTATTCCATCAAATCTTTGGGTCTGGGAATCATTTCACGTTGGGGCTGTGAAACTCATATAGCTGCCTATAACCAGATTCATAATGAACTTGGCACTCAACAGGAAGCAACGGGAAGCCAGCAGCCTGAAATTTAGGTGTAATTTTTTATGCTGAATTGAGCTTTGATGTACAGGTAAAGACAGTGGTGCAGTCTTTGAGCAGGGAACCATTTCTAAAATCAAGCCATTTTTATAATTTACTAATCTGGAGGAAGTGATTGATGCTTTTATTTTTTCATGTTTAGACGACTGTAACTCTCTTTATTCTGGCATCAATCAAAACTCTTTTATGTCCCCAGTTTGTACAAAACATGGCAGCTAGGATTTAAACATGCAAAATCACATCACTCCAGTCCTGGCATCTCTTCACCGGTTACCTGTTAAATTTAGAATTTCAGATTTTACTGATCACTTTTAAAGCACAGTTAAGTCTTCTCCCCAGGCTGTATCGCAGACATGTTAATCCCCTATGAGCCAGTGTGCAACCTCAGATCCTCAGGTAGGGTCCTGGCTGATCCAAAGTCCAGGCTCAAGACTAGTTGTGACTGAGCTTTTGCCATCAGAGCCCGAGGCTTTGGGACGACCTGCCTGAGGAGCTCAGGCTGGTATGGGTCGGTATCATCTTTTCAATCACTCCTTAAAACTTATTTGTATATGTGAAGCCTTTACTTTGTTATTTTTACCCTCATATTGTCCTACTCTGTGTTCTTACCTTTGTCTTGTGGTACCTTGTTTTTACTTGTTTTATCTTATTTTATGGTTATGCTGTTTTATTTGGTTTGATTAAGAACTTTGTAAACAGTGTTTTAAAAATATCGTGCTTTTCAAATAAAGTTTATTATATAATTCAGTCATTTTGGTTCATGTACTATTTGAATAGAAAGGCTAAGGTGAAGAATGTATTGAACACCCGTAATGTTTAACTACCAACCTGTGGTGAGAGAGGGGGAGAGAGAGAGAGAGAGAGAGAGAGAGAGCGAGAGAGAGAGGTAATGGGCTATGACAGAAACTAAAATCTCATCCTGTCTGGAAAACAAAACCTGCCTTCTAACACCATGGAGAGCATTATCTACAAGTTTATACGCTCTTTGCTCACGACCAATAAGCTCCCTGTATCACTTCCTCATGTTTGGACTTTATCAACCACATGAAAGAACAAACTCAAGTGAACTTTGACCCTCGGGATCTCGTACACTGAATGTAAGACGAGTGAGAAAACTATCCTGTTTAAATGCTCTCTTTTCCCAGGTAGCAGATTGTTTTTGTTTTGCTGTTGATATGAGGGCCTGTGGATGAAGGAGTTGAAGCTTTGTACATTCACTGGGGAAGGTGAGCAGCAAGAAAACATGGAGTGAAATCAAGTGTGAAATCCGAATCCAAGATCTGTGTTTGTTTGTGTGTGTGTGTTGGGGAGGAGGAGGGGGGGGCTTGGTGTGTGTGTAGGGCATTTCTACATATATTTTGTTTTCATTCCAATTAAATGAGAATGTTGTTTTTCTTCCACAACAGATGACGCAGAACATGTTCCAGGAGGGGCTGTACCAGGTGTATTTTAAGGAGACACCCTCGACCCGCCCACTGGCTCTGGCTACCAATCAGGGCGAGCTGAGAGATGTCAGGATTCAACGCTGGTTCGGGACAGTTGTGAATACCCGGCTTTTAGTCACAGGGGTGAGACTCTACCTTCCTCTGCCTGTCCAAACTGTAAAGATACTGTTAGTTTTGATCCTTCTGAACCCTTTACTCCCTCCGCTGCCCCTCAGGTGGTGCAGGTCCTCAGTGCCTTGGCCTGCATACTAACCACAGTCACCCATGCCTGTGTGAGCTACAACTGCTCCGTCTCCATGACAACACCGGTCTGGTCTAGCCTATTTGTAAGTCCACAATTTCATGACATACAATACCAGTCCAAAGTTTGGACACACTGCATTTTTCTTGATTTGAACTATTTTTCACATTTTAGAATAATGGTAAAGACATCAAAACTATGCAGTAACACAAATGGAATTATGCAGTGACCAAAAAAGTGTTCAATTAAAACTATCTTATATTGTAGATTCTTTAAATAGCTGCCCTTTGCCTTGATGGAAAGGCAAAGGCTTTGGAAAGAAATTCATATATAGGCATCAACTTCACTATTTATATTTGTCTAAAAAACAAATGTTGAGCATTTAAACACAGTTCAATCAGGTGTGTCCAAACTTTGACTGGTAGTGTATATTCGCTGATGTGTTTTCAACCAATATAGCCAGTTCAGATTTATATACAGATCCTTGAGACAGGGTGGGTCATGTCTATAGCGACCAATAACAGTTTCTGAACAGTGTGTGTTGTTACAGTATGTGGCCATTGGGTGTCTGGCAATGGATACCCAGAGGAAACCAAACAAACTGAAGGTAAATACTGTGTTTAATTCTTTCTTGTTTGATTGTTTGCTTATGCCATATGTGTTAATTCGTTAATTTTGCGTTCGTCGTGAGCAGGTCACCACTCTGATGGGTCTGAACCTCTTCAGTCTGCTGTTGGGATTCTGTGCCTTGCTGGCCTACAGCCTCATCTCAGCACAGCCAGTCACACTCAGCACAAACCAACAGGTAATTAGGAAGGAACAGGAAGAACTTTTACTTCGTTTATAGCATGGAGATTCTGTAAAGGCTGGTCTGATTGATTCTGTGTATTCAAGCAGTCAAATAGCATCTGATTTCTCATGAAAAGTTGTTTCAACCTTTAGCTTTTTAGATGTGCAGAGCATCTAAATGTGTGGAACAACCAGCTTTTATGAAATCTCTGTGCTCTTCTGAAGTGTATTTGACCTCTCCCCCTCACTCAGTCCCTCTGACCTTTTCCCTGCTAGCGTGCTGGTTCCTATGTTGCAAAGGGCAGCTCCATAGCGTTCACTGTACTGTGTCTGCTGGCATCCATCTACACGCTTTTCCTGTCCTGGAGAGGCCTGCGCCGCTACAGTTCCCCCCACGTTCAGACCTACAGCCGCCTCACACAGGTCAGTAGGTCATGCACACACACACATAGGAAATACAAACGGTAGGCTATAACACCAGAGTTGATTGTTTTCCCAATAGGAGTTCATTATGCTGATGAAAATGTTTTGCATGTATCCACTTGCCTGCTTCTACAGTATCCTACACTTTCAATGCATTACTTGTTAGAAAGCCAATGCAAAGGTGGGAGATTGGATCATCAAACGTTTCTGGTCAAACCAAATTTGAAGGGACGTTGGCTGGAAAATCAGCTGATTTTGGATGTTGCAACTTCCAACGAAATGAGTCAGTTCTTTGGAACAAACACTAAGCCGTCGGTCAGATGCTGATCTTAGAAAACAGGAAATTCAAACCGGAGTATTGTAAGCTGTTTTCTTTCTCTTTTTTTGCCCAGGATCCAGATGAAAACACAGAGCCTCTATTGGAACAAGGGGAATTTAGCCTGTGAATATAAATGAGCTAAAGTCTATTTGTCTATTATAATAGTATTTGTATATTATTTAGTTCTGCATGTGCCCATTTTTTCTAAATAATCACCTTGCAGAGTTTTGTAAACCTAGTTACTGTTATAGACCAGGGCCTGTTTGCACAACATTTGTGCAATAGTAATGCTGATTTCAGATGTGGTTGCATTTCAAACCATGGTGAGATGTTATCATGTCATCTGACTCATGACCCAGAGTCACTTCTCCTTCAGAGTTCCGAAGAACTTTATGCATCCGGCCCTGAGATTCACTTCCCAAACTTAAAAAAGAAGTGGATGAGGAGGGAAAGTGGACAACTGAATGAAACAGTCCACTAGCTAAACAAGTAATAATGTACACAGCAGACAGAAATGACTCATCAAACTGCAACAGGGAAATATAAATACAAATTATATGTGCCATGTTTCGAGGGATATCTGATAGTATGACACTGCTAATGGATGCACTTTTGTGACAACCCATTGTAACCTATATCCATGCTATATTTATTGTATAAAACATAAAACAAAAATATGTTTTCACAGTGAAGCTATCTTGACCACATTATCTAATAGATCCTTGTTAAAACTGATACTACTGAAACTCATAGCCCATGAAGTCTGGATTCACATAGCTCGTTTCTCATTTCAACATTGCCTTTTTATCTTCCACATGCTTATCAATTTTCCTCATTTTGCACAGATGCTACTCTGTGGTCAACACTAGAGGGCAGCATTGCCATTGACTTTGTAACATTTCATATTGTAGTCCAGTCTGATTCAGAGACAAACTCTCATGGTGTTCAGTGTCCTCTTTCTGTGTGTATGAATAGAATATGAGATTGCTTTACTTGAATTGCCTGACATATGTACTATGTTCTGAATAATAAAAAGGTTAAATATGTCAGGAACATGGTTGTATACAGTATGCTCTGTACAGTATGTAATCTATGTTGTGAGATTGAGATTGCATTAATGATTTACTCTTTCTTCACATAGTTCTCCTTTTTCTTGTGCTAATCATAATTTACAAAGCAGATATGTTCAGTGAGCTGAAACTGATGCTGAATACATCTTCACCTGTACAGTTATTTTACCTTCTACCTTCAATCTTGGACTATCAAACACACACAGACACACACAGACACACAGACACATGCACACACACACACACACACACACACACAGGCAAGCTAAAGGACTGCAGTGTTTGTATTTGCACTTATGCCCCTCAAGGATTGCATTAAGAATATAAAGCAAGGTCGTACACCAATCTTACAGCATACACACAAACACACACACACACACACACACACACACACACTGACGAGTGAAAAAATCACAGAGGAACCAGTTTCTCACGGCATGTCTGGCTAACAGCTTCCAGCTGTTCCCTGGTTGGGAGTGCTGCTATGGGAACACAGAGTAGAAATGGTAAAGTGGGATTTATTAGTAAATGGACATAAAATAAAAGAAAGCAAGAGGACGAGGCTGGGCGTTTTTATAGAAGCTGATATCTAATTCTTATGGTAGGAATCACATAGAATCAGAAAGGATCACAAATACTACGTGTGTTTGTGTGTGTAGCTGATGTGTGCGGCTGTTGTTTCTTGATATGAATGTGTGTGTACAGTGTGTGTGTGTGTGTGTGTTCAGTGTGATCCAAGTTGTAAACAAGCATCCCAGTTTATGGTTGAACCTCATAAGATGGGCTTCCTCCTTCTTTATAGTCAGATTATAACATGGTTTGCATGGTGCTGACATGGTGGCTGGGCCTAAAGAACACAAATCAGAACCCCCCCCCAAAAAGTCCTGCCCGGATTCCTTTGAAGAGCTTTCATATGTTGTGGTCTACTGTTAGCAATGGTTCATATCTTTTGTCTTTGGAGTGGAATCTGATTTCAGGCTCCACAGGAAACCCCCTCCCTTCTCTTCTTGGAGGAAACACTGCAACAGGAAAGTGACTGAGGCTGAGCTGTGGTGACTATGAGTCTGGCTGAGGCTGTCTTTGCTGACTCAGTGACAGATGCCCCGACCTTTCAGCGGAACGGTCCGGAAGGATGTGATGGCGACTGAGGGATTGTGTGAGCAAAAAAAAACTTGAAAAAAACAAGTACCCCCCAAAATTAGTCTCAGTACTCACGTGTGCAACAATGTTTACACAACACCTATCCTGCTCAGTAACTCTCTCTTACTCTGATTAAAACTGATCAAGCACAAACCCTCCCTCCCCATATTCAACAGGATGGGTGAGACACCCCTACTCCAAGGTAAGCCTACTCAATAACATCAACTATTTAACAATCTAATTCAGAGTTTCTGACCTATCTTTAAAGAACAGAAACTCTCTGAATCAGATTGTTAAATGGTCTAGTAGGCTGATTGGTGAGTCACAGCTTAACCCAGCGTCCCTGTACACCAGACAGTTACAGCAGATAACTGGCTCGATTTTAAACGACAACTCCCACCGTTTGCACAGTGAATTTCAGCTTCTTCCTTCTGGACGAAGGTTTATGGTCCCAAAGTGCAGAACAAAGCGGTATAAAAACAGCTGTGTTCCAGCAGCCATCACTCCGATGAACAAGTCGCAGCAACATTGCACAGATGATATAGAAGCAACGTTTATTTATTTAATTATTTATTTTATATTTTAGTTTTAGTGGTTTAGTGATGATTGGAACTTTGAGTACTTTTATTATGTTTGTCTACTGTCTGTGTTGTTTCTAAAATGTGTGTCAAGATGGATGACTCTCTGCTGCAAATCAAATCTACCAACGGGTACAAATAAAGTAACCTGAACCTGAACCTGAACTGGAAACTTAGTTAACATCGATTAATGGAGGACATTAATTTAATCAGATTGTATGAATTATTCCCTTCTTTTGGGTCTAATATGAATTGTCAGTAGACCAAAATCATCAAAATGACAAGTAAATTATATATGACCAATATTTCCTATCTTTACAATAAACACTACACATTGCAGTGAAATCAATGAAACAAAATATTCCAACTTCACATTAAGTCTTTGTAACAGGTCCCAGGCTTGGTGCCGTTGACAGATTAAAGTAATCCTGTAATGTTAAACAGTCGGAAAAGGAATTGAGATGGCACACCGACTGTCCTTTTCACCAACTATTGGATTATGTTTATTTCTCACATGCATCATTATACTATTTTCTTCTGTTCTTTTCTGTATGCATTCACCCTAAATTTAGGCTAGACATAACCTGACATCTTTCTCTTAAAGAAAAACAATAGAACATAGTTCACTATATGTCTAATTGTACCCTTTTGTATTGTGTATCACAAATTAATTCAGCTTTGTATAACAAAAATAAAACATCTCAGTTCAACACAGTCTCTATTTCTCCATCGTTTCACATATCATTTTCACCATACACCAGATACAGCATAGCCTACTCTTATATCAAATAAACTTTCTTATAGAAGAAGACATTAGTGTAAATAGTTTACCATACTCATAGATACTATTGTATACTAATAACAGAATTGATATGTTTGCACCTGAGATAATTGTCAAAATACATAAAGATCAACACAAAGTAATCAAGTGCCCATAGAAACTGGTAAGGATCGATACACAGCCGACCATTAGGCTACAACAAGGCGGAAAATTGCTAATGTGAATAGAGGCTAACACCTAAATTTAAACTGGGATATATTAAATTAGCCACCGGTAACTCTTAACTAATCTAACAATGTAAATTATATCTCCATACACCCAATTGTTTCTACAAATTATGCTACCTTCAAAAATAGTGATGTAGCCTACATGCCCAGGAGCCGACAACTGATATAAAAGGACAAACAAAATAGTATGTGGCAAAACCGCCATTACGGACACACAAAGGAAGCTAGGCCTACTATTCCAGTATTTTTAACCTAGTTATCAACCATGTAGTGTACGATAAACGTACATTACATACACACAACACATAAACTTTCTACATCAATTTTGAGTGATTTTGGGGTTACAACCAACCAGTAAACAGTCGGAATAGGAATTGAGACGGCACACCGACTGTCCTTTTCTCCAACTATTGGCTTATGGACGCGATCGGTGTCCGCGTGCACTTTCCCAGTCCCAGTGAGCCTTTGTAGAGGTACTGCCCCCTGCTGTCGTGAAATAAAATAGCATGGCATTATTTGACCCATAAATCTGTAATAGTAAATAAGTAAGTCTATAAAGTTTGACAAAAATAAAGAAAATACATCTTCAAAAATAAACAATAAAACCTTTATGAAAACAAATATATATATATATATCAAAACCCTTTTTGTGAGCATCTTTAATATTTCAACTTAAATACTTTTCCCACTTCACAAAGTGTTCAGTAATAAAACCATCAGATTATCTCTGAATTTCAAACAAGTCCATGCTCACACTCTTTCAATAAACAAAAACAATAACTGACACATAGAAGAAATTTTACTTTTAACTGTGATCACGTATGCTATCAGTCAATTTCTCAATGTCCAGTTCAATAAATGATAAAACTTGAACACACCTCCATCTCTGGTATAGAATAATTAATAACCAGCCAGTCTGTTGAGATGACTCATGAGGTGAGACGAGTTGCTGGGAGAATGCTGTGTGAATGGCAGGGGAATCTCTCTCCTTGTAAATAGTTCTGATGACTTGGATCTCCGGTGTATCTCCCGCGACGCAACGTGCAACTCTCACTGCCGAAGTCCGCGCACTGGACCAACCAACCGCCGCAGAATCCTCTTCAGTCCCGAACAGCAAATCTGATCCAAACCCGTTCAGTGCTCAGTCAGCTTCCTCCAAAAATTCCTTACTTTAAGTTACTAATGCACCAACTTCTTATTCCACACATTCCCCGACTTTCCATATCTGTGTAGTAACCATTTTCATTCATTCATTCATTCATGAGCAAGAGAGCAAAGGTGCAATCGATGACTGCACCCTGTCATGGATCATCCAGTGGTGGTCATTATTATTGGTTATTCGTTGATTCACTGATGCATTCATTCTTTTATTGCTGTATTTGTTATTGCATTTATTTATTGATTGATTCATCCATTGATTCCTTAATATCATAGGCCTGGCCCTCCGTTGAACACATTAGTCTTGAAAAGTATGACTTGTAGCCTACTCCAAACAGATAGCCTATAAAATTCTACATAATAGGCTAAATGTCATTTCAAATAATCCAAACTCATTTTTGTCATTCAATCGGCGGTTTGGCCCGCTGTTTCTCCTCCACCAATCAGAACACGGCTTCGCTTCGCCATTCTAACTGATTATGACATCATTGGATGGCGCTGGACTCTGCTCTACCAATCAGAGCTGTCTCAGCTGCACTGATGACGTCACAATCAGAATTCTGCAGCAGCTCAGGGAATAAAAAACCATGGTTGCGGTCAGACCGTTACCGCGCTCCCCGAGGCGCTGGTGCAGCTGTTGTTTGGACCGTGGTAAGAGGCTCTCGTTGGGAACCTCTTGACAGCTTAGTATAGGATGCTTGATGGACATGGTAAGAAGCTTTCTCTTCCCAGTGAGCATTTTTCAGTTGAAAAGACGTTTAAAAAAAAGAGACTATGATCACCGGTGAAAAGACGTTCAAAACAGGTTCAAAAGTGAAAGTTTTTTCACAGACTAGGCTATTTGAAGACGTTGATTGAACGTTCACATTTAGACCATATTTCACCGGGATATTACACCGGTGAAACATGGTCTAAATGTGAATGTTCAACGTTAAAAGACAGGAAAAATAAAGGGAGAGAGAGAGAGATGGGGGGCAACATGCAACAAAAGTCCACAGCCGGATTCAAACCAGTAGGCTACCAGAACACATTGCATTTTTAATTAAATATTTTAGTATATAACCCTTAGTATATACACCACGGTGTCAGTGTCAGTTGTAGTCGAAGCTGTACCGCCTTAGTACTTGCGCTGTCAAATATGGGCAAAATATGGTTAAAATAAACTTTCACCCATTTAACAATTACATATTTAAAATCTGATTACACAAATGAGTTTACCATCCCCTTAAACTCCTCAGTGTACTCTCAATTCAGTATTTACAACTTCCAATTCTAGGAAAAACACTAATAATTTTTAGAAACTACAATTCCCTAGAGCCGCGCCATGCAGCTTGATACAAATCGCCATCAAAGTTGTAGTTCCTCCGGTTTGCAAAGCAGGGTGGAAAACAGGAGTCGAACGCGCCAAGTCCACCCACAACAGCCCTTCCGTGAGCCACGTGTTTTAGCCAAAACAGGAGTCGAACACACAGATGGTGTGTGTGTGTTCGACTCCTGTTTTGGCTAAAACATCTGAAATACATCAACATCTTTACCTTTTCTTAACATAGATCATCTAGATGCGGTGTAATTACTAGTTCGGCTGTACTACATATTTGATATATTCAGTATATATATATTTTATATTGTTTTTCATTGTAACAGTCAAAAAATGTAAGAGAGGTGTTAGGATGAATGATATATTTTGCAGTGTAACAAATGCACCTCATCTAGTTGAAGTGACACCTACACTTTTTGGGGGTTCAGCATTCGGTTTCAGAACCTCAGCCTATTGAATCATTCATAAAATTCATATTCTTATGATCTAGGGCGTAAATGAGTTGGTGTAAATGCTGCTGTACTCTGCTTTGATAATGTGAACCACGTCTTATCATGCCAACAAAGCAACAGAGACAAATAGAGATAAATACACATTCACCATAATATTCCAAATGGAAAGAGGTTGATAACAACATAGACAACATCACCCTCTGGTGTTTAATTAAGACATTGCAGCCTCTCAGGCCTCTTGTTTAGGTTGCTCCATTGACAGTGAATGGCAGATTGGCATTGTGGACACAATACCCAGTCAGTCAGTATGTAATGATTTAATAGTGACATGGACCCATAAGTTGCTTATGGGTAGTAGTAGTAGTAGAATTATGTCTTCTTTTGAAACTCGCAGTGCTATCGAAGCCTCTATTGCTTTCACTCTATGACCATTTCTTAAACACTAGTCCGCCATTGTTCCACCAGCAAATTATCCACAGCAGCTACGAAGCGAATACTTTGTCACTTAAACAAATAGTCCACACAACTTCAGCATAGCTTCCTGTTTCGATGTCTCTATTTTAAGGCAATTATCAATTTCACCGCGGTACTCAGAAAATGGAGCTTTCTACTCATTCCACCATTTTCCTCGTCTTCTCTCTTCCTTCAACTTTTTAAAATTCACTTGAACACATTTTACCTATTATAGTAAAAATTGTCTAGTTTCTTCTTTCTCAACTTTTTTACAACACAACCAGTCAGCTCCGCGGCTCAGATTAAACTGTCTGTGCTTGTCATTTGATTGGGCTTTGTTTAATGTGTCCCTGCTTCCCGGTTGAGTGGAGTTTTCCGTTTTTAAGCACTGTCGTTGCCGCGAAGGTCCAAACACCGCCCAGCCGGAAAACTAGAGGCCATCTAACGAAGCCACATCTCACAAAGCGTTACCTGACTGACTGACTGACCTGAATTTGCCATGTGATGCCCTTGGCTGCGCCGTGGGAAAAAATGACATAGGCGTCATCTTGAGAACATTCAGCAATAATTTATTTTTCATAATCTCAAGAACCACCAAGTCTTCTCATCTGGAAAATTCATCATCAGTTGCCAACAACACAGTTTTGAAAAATGTAAAGTTACTATACAAATTCTTAATAGAAAAAAGAATAAATTAACTGTGGAATTCAGTTATTTTTTTGTTTTTTTGTCAATTCCACATTTTTTCTACAACACCTTTAATGTCTGGTTACAGTTGAACAGAACCAATAAAATCAAGTTACATGCTCTATTGTCTGGTAGAGGGGGGTGTTCTACTATTAAACTGTCTGTTAAAATAAGCTTTTGCACATCTGGTATTGAATCTATTGATAACAATGAAGAGTAGTCTAGATCCTACGTGACAAAGCAGTAACTGGTCATTTTGTAGCACCTGAAAGGGTTGTTACAATGTCAGAACTAAAAAAACAATACTGGTTCATATAAAATGGAACATTGTTAAAACAGTGGTGAATGTTAAAAACCCCACAAAAGCTTACAGTGCCCCTCCGTACATACAGGAAAAGATTGATAAAAGAGTTAGTTCATTTTTCTTGGGACTATAAAAAAACCTCATACATTTCTATGGAGCACAGAAAGTATGGTGCGTTTGGAACTACAGAGGAAGGATACATCACACTTCATCACATTGGGCTCAGAGGTCAGAGATTACCACACGGTCAAAATAGGACATTTTGGGGGGGGCGGGGGGGGCAATATTATGTAGCAAGACGAGCTCATGTCAGGGTGTCGAAGGTGGATGCTGGATGTCTTTTGGGTTTTTCTTTGTCACTGGATCTGCAGGGCATGCACGGGATTATTGTGTCAGACAGCAGTAGTGGGGGAAATGGTTAGCACACAAACCATGGGCGAAGAGTTTGAGTGAGTAAAGCAGGGTCGGATTTGTACTCGGATGAGGGGCTTTGTAACAGCTGGATACACTGCTATGAAATAGCATGGGAGCCAGGTATGGCTGGGTGTGTTCTGGGGTACAGACTTATTAAATTTGACCAGGCATGGATGGGATAACTCTCGGAGAACCGACCATTCACACCACCTATCCAAAAGTAATAGTGTTTTCAGTGAAAACACACAACCACCTCCCTCTATCGCTGACGTGGAGTTTCCCATAATAACATCTGATCATTTCAAATTTTGTGCAACAATTACACAATGATAAATAATTCTCAACATAATAATTTGACAGGGGAAGATGAGAGCTACTGATTTGGGGACAGGTAAGACATGCAGAGTCCTCACTCCTCTGTACAAAACCTGGTGTGCTTTTAAAACCCTCTTCTGACAATCTGAAGATTACGTTATATGTTTTTTTTCCTCAGTTCTGGGTATGGCTTCTCTTCTGTCCTGACAGTGGGGGTATAACAGAATTAGCCTCCACCTGAAATCCATCAAAGTCCATCTACAAATAATAAGAGCACTATGAGATAACTCCCTGTTTACCTTCGGGGTGAGATTGCTGCTGAACGGGAGGTTCTGTGTGTGTGTGTGTTTTGGGTATGTTTCAGTTTCCTCTGATGTCATGGACTACGATACAACTCACCATTAAAACGTTGTGAGGAGAGAATGAGAGCATACTGATTGTTAATCCAGCCCTCATAGACGCTATGTATATGTTGTGCTTTAAGACCAAACTAAGAATGAATACTTCCTAAACAACTGTAAGTGCCAGAGCTTCACACGATACCCAGTTGTAGAGTCTGTAGAGATTTATACAATGGCTATAGACTGGGGGGATTTGAGGAGATCTGTAGCTTGAGGGAGTGTCTGTTTCAGTGCTGAATCACAGTACAAACTTAAAGCACCAACATATTTGGCACTGATAAACTAGTGTTTGTGTGTGCCCATAAAATGATGCATTGACTGTCACTGTGTTTGTTTTGGCCAGCGCGGTGTAAGAAGAGAGAGGATGAGTTCAGACTGGCTGTATGTTTGTTCAGTAGGGATGCCACATTCTCCTCTCGGACGGACAGGAAGACAGGCAGATAGACAGATGGGCAACGACATGCAGTCAGTTTTTTTTTTTTTTACACTGCAACAAAGGGACTGACAGATACACAACATGGTGAGGACCAGTATAGAGCCAAGACTAAAGCAAGAGAAAGAGAGATACTGTGGAGAGGAAATATGATTCACTGTAGAGATTTACCACTGAGCCACCTCAATGTGAACCGATGAGCGACTCACACAGATGTCTGCAGTGAATCACCTTTCACTTCCAGGGGTGGAGCTGAAGTCGTGCAAGGGGTGGAATCAGGACCAGTTGTTTTTACGTGTAAATTACAGCAAAATGAAATGGAACTACATGACTGGATGAGGCCAACAACCCCTTTTGCCCCCTCACCCCGACCCTCCACCTCCTGGCTCCACTACCGTTCACTATTCACCATATCGTCAAACAAATTGGTGTGGACAGAGGAATCTCATAAAGACCAAGGACATTAAGTAAACATGAACGATGAAGTCATTGAAGTAAGCATAGATTGTATTTACTGCCAAACCCAATAGCCACCAGTCCAAATTATCTCTATGATGCACTGATGATCCTTTACTCCCAGCATCACAGGGCAGAGCGTGTCAAAATGCCTGCTTCAATTCACTCTGTAATTTCCAACCAGTTCATATACTTCTACAATGCATGTTATTGCTATAGTCCTTGTCAATAGCCCAGACAGTGTCCCAGAATCCATCCTGGTATTGTCACTCTGAGTTCACTCTCTTTCAGTTGATTGACAGTTGCTTGTGTGGTGGTGTGGTGGCAAATTAGTCTGTATGGGCTCCAGCCCAGGGACCCTGGTGAGACCAGTCAATCTGGTGGTTGTCTTTGGTTGTGGGATAGACTGAGAGGAGTTGAATTTTTTGTCATCTCAATGTTTGTCCATCAGTTAATACAGATTTTTTTTTTAAAAAGTCTTGTATGTGTCATTTAGTCTTTTTACAAATACGCAGGAAGAAATGAACCAAAAAGACAAACAACATCGATGGGACTAATGAAAGCCAACACACACTTATCAGTTGGGCCAGGAAATGGGTATAAACTGGTGGCTCAAATCCAGCAGGTATCCTCTGATTGGGTGGCAGTACATTGGTTTCGCTAAGGTCAGGGGTCAAAGGTAAGATATGAGACAGAGCCTGGGATGGCTGATGTTGGTTTTGGTGAGTTTGAGTGTGTATGTTATATCTTTTTCTGTGCTCTCTCCCCACCAAGCTTAGCCTCCTGTGCCTCATTCCCTGTGTTGTGAGCATGGAGAGGGCTCTGTGGTACTGTGGGGTAACAGTTCAACAGCTGAGGCCATGGTTTCCCATCTGCCCTGCGAAATAGTCCCTTATCAGAGCCCAGCGAGTGTGTCCCTGCTCAGCTGAGCTGTGATGGAGGGAGCAAAAGGAGAGGTGTGTCGATAGCAGGATAGAGGGAGGGGTTAGGGAGGAGGGAGGCTCGTGTCCAGGCCGCCGGCCCGGGCCGGTCGGGGCAGGGGTTTTGTAGGGCCTTAAGGACGAGGTTGTCAGTTGTCGATGGGTAGTAGTGAGGGACAGTGGAGAGGCAGTAGGAGAGGGCGATGGGATGTTTCAGGGCCCTGCGGGAAGGTCTCAGACCAGGGTTCCAGGTTTGGCCTTGTCATGTCCGTACCACTGCACATCTGCCAACTCTGAACACAGGGGGCTGCTGAGAAAACAGCTGTCACTGAAAGTCCTGCAGAGAGAGACAGAGACCAGGATCAGACACACTGCAGAGGACAATTATTCCTCTCCTTCTATTGGTTCATGAGATTAATTAATCAAACATAACAAATGCTAATCACCTATATGGTTGCAAATGTTCATTTGCCAACGAGATTCTTTGTTAGAGAATGTTGTCTGATTCAACAGATACATGGTTAAAAGTATTTCTATTAGTGAAATCTGTAGGAGATGAGCCACAGAGAAGCATCCACAGCCAAAACACAGAATAGAGCACATGCAGAGTCCAGATACAGATACAGCCAGAGAAAGAGTAAATGGCACAGATGCCTCCACCACCAAAGAGCGAGAAATAGTGAACCCTCCCCATTTTCAGCCCCCAGTAGTTGCTGGTTTGTCATATTAGTGACTTCTAATTAAATCAAGTACAGTACTTAACTCTACTGCAACGTCTTTACTACAGTCCAGATTTCTAAAGCAAATTTTCCATAAATAAAAGTTTGATTGTGTGTCGCATTGTCTGTGTGCTTCAAGGAGTGTTTTTCCAAGTCTCTGTCATTGTTGCTGCTGTGTTTTTGCCCCTATAGTACCCTCTAAGTTTAGACCACTAGGAGGCAGAGCCCACAGACAGTACCTCTATGCATCAGAGCTGGGCTGAGGGGGAGACTGACAGACGTCCTCAGTAGGAGAGCTGTCTGCTGTGCCTCTAAACCAGGAGAAAGGACACACACACAAGGAAAGGAGGGTTAGTACAGGATGAGAGTGGAAGAAAGAGAGAGAGAGAGGAAATGACGATATTAGGGAATGAGAAATGGGTATGTGAGGATAAGGTAAAACGGGGTGACAATGAGAACAGATGGAGAGAGGGAACAGAACAAAGAAACAAGGAACAGAGATGAGGTAAGGGAAACGGTCAGAGAGGAAGGAGTAAGAGTGGATGAAAAGTCAAAAGGAGGAGTGATATATTTTGATTGAGAGAAAAGTTGAAAAACAGATGTTAATAACACCAGAACATATCGAAAACATCCTTAGGATTGGAACCGAGTTGATTCAAAGACCTTAAACAAATGACAGTGTAATCAGTTGATACAGATACAACAGACATGTAAAGCTTGTGAGTATATTAGGATTAGGATTAGATAAAGACTGTGAAAGAGAAGCAGAAGCCAAGATGCAGAGGAGAGCAAGATGCTGTTTGTCCTTAATTCATTCATTCATATCTGGGCTACAAACGTCTCTTCACCCTGTTGTGCCCCTGTGTGTGTATTGGTGTATATCTTACCCGCTCTGCCAGTTGAGAATGTGCTGTGGGCTACAGGGGGGTGTGGGTGTGGCTGCCTGTTCGCTGGAGGGGGTCATACTCCTCTGGCTGTGAGGGGATGCAGCTATGGGGAAAACTGACACAGTTAGTATAACACAGTAAACAGGAGAGACAAAACAAACAGATAAACATATACAGAGACACATGGGTGCACAGACACAGAACAGACACACATAACAGAGGCAACAATGAGGTGAAGGGCCAGAGGAATTCCATCTATGCTGTTCAGGGGGGTGTGGCCACAGTTACTGAAAGTCCATTTGGCTCGGGGATCATGTTACACACACGTCACACACATGCTTTGCTCTCCAAACACAAGCCTCGTTGGCGCAGTAGGCAGCGCGTCAGTCTCATAATCTGAAGGTCGTGAGTTCGAGCCTCACACGGGGCAGTGTGTTTTTGTATAGAAAATAAACTTGTTCTAGAAAACTGCAACTTTAAACTAAGAAGGCCTATATTACCATAAGCTTGCCCCCTGCCCCACAAAAGCAAAAGATAACAACTGTGAAAGTGAGAACTTTGAAGTAATGAAAAAATGTTAGAATGGTGACTTAACAGGAGGTTATTTTTTATCCTCTAACCCTCCTCTGACAGAATGCTGACATACAAAAATTACAGTTAAGTTGCTGCATTTTTCTTTTGTAGGGCAGAATACAGTTATGGTCTCTGGGAATTTATTTATGCTGAAATACTCAACTAGAGTGATGTTTCTTCTTTGCTTGGACCATTGAATAAAGAGAACTATCTGGACTAGACAAGGCTGAGTGTAAACAGATGAGTGTACCCACCTGGTGAACCCTTCGCGAGTGTTCCCACCCTACTCCCTCGACCGTGTCCCAGAGTGCCTTGCTGTGACCCTGTGTCGGAGGAATTGGACCCCGAGTGTGAGTGACTCCTCTCCTTCAGGCTCCCTGAGGACCTCTGGTACCAGCACCGCAGCTCGTCAGACACCGCCGCCCTCCCCCCTCCTCCTCCACCCCCGTCTCGCCCCAGCGAGGGAGTCCGTACAATCTGGGAGCGGGACGGCGTGAGTCGGCCGCTCCCCTCTCCTCCCTCCTCTCCCCCCCAGGTCTCCTTGTAGAGCCCCCCGGCCGTGTAGGAGCTGGATGTCTTGAACTGGGCCTTGACGCTGTAGTGGCCCTCCTGGTCGCTCTCCAGGCTGCGCACCACCACGGGGTTGGGGCTGCCCTCCACGTAGAGCGGGTACTCCTTGATGCGGTACTGGGAGGAGGGCTGGCTCTGGCTGTGGAGGTAGACTCCGTGGTGTCCCCCTCCTATCCCGCCTCCCCCTGTGCCCCCCCCAGAGCCGTTCTTAGCTGCCAGGTTTGGCATGGAGCCGGAGTTAGAGGAGCCCAGGTGACCTGCAGACCTGGACAGAGAGAGAGCGAGCCCGCAGGCAACGCAGGCATCAATCTCTGCCATTCCAGAGCAAAACACAGTTGCAGTGTTTCCTCCGTATTCATTTAGCAGTTTACCACTGCCAGAGAAAATGTGAAATTAAAATTAGCATTGTAATTTAGTCTTGCTATAATCTAAAACTAAAATAAGTATAGTTGAAATGTTTTATAAGTAATGACTTTATAAAGATTAAAAAACATTTTTAGCAACTTGAAAGATAACTTGGACCCAAACAGCGACAGTTATGGGACAAAACTATAATTATCCCCTCAAGCACCACAGCTGCATAAAATTACAGAGGAAACACTGAGCTGGCATATTTCTTGATATACAGATGTTGTAGATAATATCACAAAAACAGGGCCATCAATAAAGCCTCTTTCTCTGCTGTCACTCCCCTTCCTTACCTGTGCCTTTGCCTTTGCCTCTGCCTGGCTTTGGAGGGTGAGTCCTCTCCGAGAGTGGAGTAGTTGGGGTTGCTGCCGGGGGCCAGGGGTCCACCAGAGGGGTAGTAGTGCTCAGAGCTGCTCTGGCTGGTGCAGGACGAGCAGTCATCCAGCGGGTCAGAGCCGTTGGAGCTGCGGCCTGGGCCCAGGAAGAAGTCGGGGCTGCCCAGCGTGCCCAGGGTGTGTGGGTGTGTGTCGGGGTCGGACGCCAACAGCTTGCCCTGGGACTCAAGGCTGGAGCTGCGGTTCCTAAAGTGCTGAGCCAAACTGTGCAGACGGGTTGGACTGATGTCCACTGACCTGAAAGATGCAGAGGCAAAGAATAGGTTGCATATAGGTGCTGAACTGCAGTGGATGTGTTAATGTTCAAAAACAGTTCTACAGATTGAATCCAATGGTGAATGTAATATTATGGCAATACCAGGTGTTTTCTTCTTGAAAATAGAGTGGGCAGTCCACTCACCTTTGGTATTCTTAGTCTTTATTTAGACAGTGGGAAAGTAGCGAGAAAGACAGAATAGGGGAGACACAGGACAGGGGATCCACAAGTGGGGGTCTTAACCACTTGTCCATCTAAGGGCACTACTAGGTGTTTTTAGCTATGACTTTACTGTGCATGTGTCACTGTGGGACAAAGCTATAAAGACGCTATGAGCAAGACTGCCACATCACTTACAGTTTAGCTTGGTAGCTAAGTTTGCCACACCAGAGACGGGAGTTCAAATCCCAATTCAGTCAATTTTGCAAGCGCCAAATATAATCTACTGTGTTTGCCAGAGTGAAACAAGGTTTGAATAAATAGTGAGCAGTTGAAGGTAGAAAGGCTGACCTGGTGGAGTGTACATAGTGTGGGGTCCTGGTCCTCAGGTCCGGGGTCGAGGGCATACTGGACTGAGAACTCCAGTGAGGGAGGCTTCTGATGGGGCTGCTCTGCAGAGAGTTACTGCCTCCTGCTTCTGCACTGCCAGAGCTCGGGAAACGCCTGTGACTGGAGGGACGGACAGGGAAACTATACATCATTTAAAACATATTCAATCACACAGTCAGTAAGCAGACAAAAGAAAAGTTGACAAAATGATCATTTACAAAATGGATAGTTCAATCATCAATCCTGATTGGATGAGTTACATTTGAAGCCATTGTAAAATACCTGATAACAGAAATACGCTACGAGAGGCTGTGCCCTACAGTGATTTCAGAACAACTAAGAGGATTTTAGGCACAACGGCTCTATCAAGACCTCTTAGGAGTTCTAAACTCACTGTAACACAGGGCCTTGGGTGGCATATTATTTAATTAAACCACTCAATAATAATTCCTACATATACCAGAGATATGCACATCCACATGCCAAAGACCTAAAGGGCTAGTTAAGGCAAATTCCCTCATACCTGGAGTGTGAGGAGCGTTTCTTGACTTTCTCATACGGCTCATCCAGCGATGATTCGCTCCACATCTTGGGTTTGATGGGAGATTTATCATAGTCGGTGCGTGTGTAGTGCAGGTGTCGCAGGCCATCCAGGGATTGTGGAGGAGGGGGCCGGCTGTGAGATGGGGGCCGAGGAGGGAGGCCCTTGTGTGGGGATGCTACTGGGGAGAAGGTGGGAGTACCTGTGACTTGGGGATCATCTGAAAAAAAATAACATTGGATTAAATACAGCACGCTCGTTAATTTAGATAGGATAACATTTAAATATGAAAATACATCATCATTACCAGCTGCAGAATCAGCATAAGATATAGCAGTGAGTATTATCAGTGGTATCTCTAAAAAAATGTGAGGGATAGAGACTCACCGTCGTCCAAGACCAGAGCGTCAGACAGGGAGCTGTCTTCAGAACCAATATTGGCCTCTATGGGACAGAATAACAACAACAGGGGTTAGAGATCACACAATTGCAAAAGCATTCTACTTCACACTGAAAAGCTTCAGACCTGTTTCATTTCTACATGTATTAAATGTATCTAAACAGTTTTGCTCATCCAATGTGTGGACTATTATTACTGCTCTGACCAACACCCTGGAAGAGTACTGCCGTGCACATGGCATTTACAGCCTACAGATGTTAGGAGATTTTTGAAGAATGCTGTGAATGCTTTCCATGTTGATGTTGGCAAAGTCTGTAGAGTAGGAGTATATTGGTACCTTCTATAATAAGCGACGCCCTCTGTGTGGGCTTCTTGCCAGAGCGAACCCGGTACTCATTGATAGAGTTCTCTATCTCCTGGAGTTTCTTCAGGGCGTTCAGGTAAGAGGTCTTCCTCTGTTTCTTCAGTTTTTTGCTGGTCACATGAGGATCGCTGGCCAGACGCCTGGCTGCCTCTGTAATCTGGGACTGGATGGCAAACTCCCGCTCCAAACGCTCCAGCTCCTCTTCCTAAGATAAGGCCATAGACAAACATGAATGCACGCACACACAGACATCACACAATTTGAGTGAAACAAGCAAAATAATACTGCACTCGCTCACATTTTTAGGGACAAAAGTCCACACTCAAGCCAAAAAAAACAAGGCTTGGCTTGCAAACACGTATTCACACTGTAACTCTCCCATGCAACACATTTGCTTAGACACATAAATTGGCCTTGCCAGAGAAAACACATTGAGGAAATCATCTATCTGTACTGCAGCCCCCCACTTTCCCACCACTGGATATACTCTATTGAGACTCTCTGTCCCTCAGTAATAACACCCCACCATCAATCCCTCTCCACCTCCTCTCCACTTCTCCAGGGATTGGCAGAGAGCAGAGACTTTGAAATGAACCGTGTAAAACAGACTTATGCTTTGTCATGCTATAGCCTTATTGGATATGTGAGTGTTTACTGTACTGGACATGTGTGTCTATACCCTGCAGTACATACAGTATTGTAGTAGTATAGTAAGTATAGTAATATAGTGAATGGTTGTGTGTGTGTGTGTGTGCCTCTGTGACCTAAGGTCCAGAACAGAGTGTTAAAATAACAGCGCTCTACTCTAAATGTGATTATAGATAAGCAAATAAACTCATGGCAAGCCTGTGACGCACACACTGTATACTGTGTGTACGTAATGTGTGCACATGCATGAATGTGCATGTGTGAGCACACACACACACACACACACACACATATACACATGATTTCACTTGACTCAGGAGGGACAGAATGATGATGTATTCACTTAGGTCAACATCTTATTGGACTACCTCAGTTCTGAGGAATCCCTCACTAACAGTGCCTTCACACCACTGCCAGAGTGGCTTCTGTGTGTGTGTGTGTGTGTGTGTGTGTGTGTGTGTGTGTGTGTGTGTGTGTGTGTGTGTGTGTGTGTGTGCGTGTCCTAAAGGAGCTCAGTTTGAAGTATTCAGTGTAAAGAAAGAAACATCTTTCTGCTTGCAGGGCGGTTTTGTGATACTGTGTCCCTGGATTCTTTTCAATGCATACAACCTCAATGACACACACACACATGCTCGTGCACACACAGACACACACACAATCCTACTATCACCACTTCCTGTGGTGAGAACACAGCCAGACTATTTTTAGAAGTTCTGCAGCTCTGGAAAATCTACCCGTGGCACAAATTGGACAAAAAAAGAGAGCAAGAGAGAGAGATTCAGCACAACTACTTTTACAAGATCCAAGACTTCTTTTTCTGTGGCTTTTCAATGTCCCACTTCCTCTGCTTACTTAACAAATGATTAGGGATCAGTTAACTTATCATCACCTCAATCACCACCCTATGCCATTTAAACGTCAAAGACTAAAACTGTCCTCTAATAGGTGGTTATATGAGTATTAAGTATGGGGTGTACTCTGTTTTAAAAAGAGCTACTGTTGAACTAAACAAGCTGAACTGAACTAACAAGCCTAGAGCTGTATTTTGTATTACCAGCTGTTAAACACAAGTTTTACCCATACCTAATGTGATGACACATGGATTCATAACACTGGGTCGGCTCAAAGGGGATTAGCACTCTCAATTGGCATTCAACTACGTGATTACCCGGGGCCGGGGATGACTGTTTACATTGGTTTTCAATGTTAAAGCTACTTGTCCAACAAAATGTACAGTTATCGGTTGCGTTACACAGCAATATTTTTGAGGCGAATATATGAATATATGTCCTATAGAAAGTGCTAGTGAGGAGAACGGAGCGTTGGGGCCTCACCTCTCCCTTGGGCAGGATCTTCTGCTCGTCCAGTTTGAAGGCGGTACCGATCTTCCTCCTCACTGTGGGGGGCTCCTCTCCCGGGTCCAGGGGGTATTCCTTGGGGAGCTTTCCTGTCAGTTCCTGGAAAAGAAGATAAGGAGACAGATACAGAAATACAGTTAGAAAAGGAAGAGTGAGAAAGTAGTCAGGGTTTCAAAATATTTGCCAAAATGTGCGCCCGCCTATCTGTCTGTGTGTATTGTCTTACCGCCTCTCTGATGCAGATGCTCTTGAGTTCCTCTAGCCTCTGTCTTAGGGTTTCCTCCAGAGCTTCCTGCCTGGCCCTCAGCGCTGCCAGCATGTCCTTCTTAGCTGTCTGGGAGCTATCCGACTCCTGGGAGCCTGCAGGGAACAGACAACACACAAGGTAAGCGCAGGAGTCAGGAGCGTGTGTGTGCGTGTGTGTGTGTTTGGAGTTGTGAGGACTTGTTCTTCCGAGGCAGATTGAGGAGGGGTAGGGGAGGTTGTGTATGCACCTGCTGGCCTCGCAGGATGTTTACAGGGAAGTGAATGGAACGTTTCGATAAGGAGACTTAGCTCTGGTGGTGTGTTTGTGCATGTGTGTGTGTGTTTGGGGGAAGGGGCAGTTTAGGACAAAGTCTGTGACGCACAAGCTCCAAAACCCAAGTTCCCGAGATGGTGCCAGTCTTGTTTGGACCATGCCTTGTTCATAGCAACACATACATTCACCCACACACATTCTCTCTGTCGCTGTCTTTTTTTTCTCTCTGATTGACCCTACATGGTTTACTCTGCGCTCAAACACAGCAACAATACAACACTACTTGGCAGCTTCGTACAAAGATAAACATATTGCTACACACAGATTAAAAAGCTCTCTTTTCTGTTACAAGATAAGGAGAGTGTCACTATTTATACTTCAATGTTACTGACAATTCTTTATCTATCTTTAACCAGACACAAACATCCCTAGCACTAACCATCTGGCATTTCTTACAGATGCAATGCATTCAAATTGGTGTTGATCAGACGTCTTTCTGTGGTGCCTCACTTCCAACCAGGACGAGCTTCAAATTGATTTGGCAAACTTTCTACGGATCAGGCTGTCAAGACAGCCACAGTCAGAGGTGAGGCGCATAAATATGACATCACAGTTTGTATGACATGATACTGTTGCTGGGCAGAGATGGCCTCCAGCCAGCAGTGTGTCATGAAATCAATACAGTGACACGACACGAAGGAGACAACTGATAAGACACAGACAGACAAGACAGAGACACCCTGTAATGATATGGGGCGGGGGTGGAGCTAGAGAAGTACAGAGAGGAGAGTAAGGGGGAGATGAGGAGATTAGGAGTGGGGAGGACAGATAGCTGGAGAGATAAGAGGGAATTAGGGAGGGAGGAGAGATATTTATATACTCTGAGAACGGAGAGGTAAAGAGAAACGGATCAGGTTAGAAGAATTAGCTATGGAGAGATGAAAATGAGGAGAGCATGCAGGACATTACTGCTGGACAAGGGTGCTGTGTGTCAGTGGAAGACCTTCACGAAGACAGTAATTGATTTAGTAAGGTGTTGGCCTGGGCTACACTCTAAATAGCTGACCTCACAGCCGTGTACAGCACACATGCTTGACTCTTCAAACATAGATGGTACATTGTTTTGGTCTTAATCTGGTGCATGTCTAGCCATTTCGTAAGAGAACAAAGAGGGGTCATATTACAGGGTTCCCACATTCACTTGGACATGAAATTCAAGGACTTTTCAATTACTTTCACTTGTGTGGTGAAATTCAAGGTCTAAAATTGTCATGTTTTGGGGTAAGGCATGACATTGGTCAAAATTAAATATCATAGAAGCCTAAGATGTTTTACTAATTTTAAACCTGCTGCTGTATCACACAAATCTCCATCACAGGGGTTTCCTCTGGATGTGAAGTGTTGATCCTGGGATGGATAGAGCTGAGGCATACAGATGAATTTGGGTGCTATATTTTAATAAAAATCAAAAATAGTCCAAGGCCATCCATTCATTTTCAGAAGCCTTATTTCATTTTTCACAAATCCACAAACTTTGCATGATTTTCAAGGCCTGTGGGAACCCTGATATTAGCTCAAATTAACTTAGCTTGTCTAGCATGGGGCATATACAGTACTACATGGCTGTCTAGGGTCAAAGGGGCATTTTAAAAACATCTTTCCTTCCATCTTTGGCTCACATACAAGTCTTCCTGTTACACTCTGTCTAACCTCATTACCTCGTCCTACACAGACAAGCATTGTTCTAAAGGCTACGGCAAAGTTGTACACCGCCCCTTTCTAAGCCGCTACCCTCTTCATTCCCACACACACTAAATTTAGAGGCAGGGGCCTCTTGAGGATGGGTCAGGGTGACAGGCAGGGTGGGAGTTGTGTTCTATACATACAGAAAGAGACTGGGTGGGGTAGGTGTGTGTGTCTGAAATCATTCAGCACAGAATCAATGCCCTCTCTCCAAAAGCAGCTGTTTCTGTCTCTCCAGTTTTCAGCGAGCATGCACACACACACACACACACACACACACACACACACACACACACACACACACACACACACACACACACACACACACACACACACACACACACACACACACTCTAACCTGAGGAGAGCAGACTGCCACTGCTGCCACTGATAATCTTGCCCTTGCTGCCCATGTTGGCCAGTTTGGAGGTCTTGAGAGTTCCAGTCTCCGTCAGGTCTATAGCGATCTCACTCAAACTACGGGCTGCATGGATCTTAGACTGGACAGAGAAGAAGGTCAGAGAGGGTTAATCATTGTATATCATTACACTGCTTGGTTTTTTTTACATCCAACACCAGAGGCACAGACTTGCTCAATAAATCACTATGTAAAAATGTGCACAAATGTGCACAGAGTCACAGTTAGCACACAAAGCTTTGAACATCCCTGATGCCTTTCTATAAATGTCTGTGGTGTTGTGTGTTTTGGAGTGTATGTCTGGTGGGACTGACTGACCTTGCTCTGCTTGCGGTCCAGGTAGAACTGGTGTTGGCTGATGGCCATGGCCCAGATGGACTTGATGAGGGCTGGACAGGCGTACCAGGTGTGCACGGCGATGCCACTGTGGCCAAACGTCCTTCTCGTCACCGACGCCCTACAGTAGGAGCGGACACAAGGCCTCCTTATATACACTGAATACAATGGATGGGTACACATCTACAACAATGAAAGTACTCCAACCCAGCTATGACCCCACTACTACTACTACTACTAATAATAATACTACTACTACTGCTGCTGCTACTAAGAGGGAGAAAAGATGTGAGATGCCTGAGAGACCAAGGCTGATAGAAAGAGAGAGAGATTTTGCAGAGCCACACACGTTGTCTCCCACATGGTTTACTCATCCTTATTTAAACACACATCTGTAGCTGAGCAACAGACCAGCTCACACTAATGACGGCCTCCTTTAAAGAAAAACACCACTGCTCTCTCTTTCACCCTCTCTGTCTCTCTTTTTCTCCCATTCCCTCCCTCCCTCCCTCTGTCTGTAGAATAACACTCCACATATGTAGCCATGTTAAATAAACAGAAGAAAGGTCACTTCCTCCGCAAAACAGCTATCACACAGCCATCCATCCTTCTGTGGTTAACTATCGAGGGCTCACTGTGTGTGTGTGTATGTGTGTGTGTTTGTGTGTATGCACACATGCACGTGCATGTGTGTTAATAATCAGCCTATCAATCTGTGTCAGGCACCACTGGGAGATCCCCCATATATCGCTCTATTGCCAAGAAAAATGCTGCAACTATTACTGAATTAGATCCCAATCTCTCTTTTTTTCCTGTATGTAGCTTGAATCTTTCACATATGGTACAGTCAGTGTACAGTGTAAAAGCTACTGAAGAGTGGACATAAATAAAAGCAAAATGTTATCACTTCTGATCACCAAACTGTCTGGAATTTGCTAACATTCAACACCTAAAGTAGGACCAGGCTGAGAGTCTAGAGTACCATATGACCAACCAGCTTTGTTCAAGAGCTGAGTCTCTGATATTCACAATGCACTGCTCAGCAATTAAAGCAGAGAAAATCAAACTGTTTCCACAAGAGCATTGTAGCAAGTTCTTGGCAAGACATTACAGAGACAGTGGAAACAAACAAGGGCATATTCGGGATGGAAAACCCTGCATGCTGCAACAGAGCTGTGAAGAGAAGTTGACACCAGCATATATTTGTGATATAAATTTACCTTCTGGGGTCATGAACTTCCACTGAAAACTTCTTCTCTCTGAAGTAGAGGTTCTCCAGCTGACGCCATTGGAACACCTGAGGTTTAGCAGAAACACACAGGGTTGCTCATAGAAGCACACGCTTCACAACAAATCCACACAGCCTTGAGGCAAATCCTCTATTCCCACCACTGAAGGTTCCACTTCGTTTTGAAAGAAAACACAATGGATAAGGAAAACAGAAAAAAAATGGAAGAAGACGGCAAAGAGGAGGAGTTGGTGGAGGAGGAGGAGAGCAGAGGACCTCGTCTGGGGCTCTGTGATCAGGTCCAGACCGGGCGGTCTTGTCCAGAGCAGATCCCCGAGCTGGATGACCTCACCGCAAAGAGAGACAGCGAGGGAGGGAGGAGGCTTTCTTTCCTCCGCTCAGCTTTTCTTTATTCTCTTCCCTTCTTTTCCGTCCTCTTTATGAACCATCAGCTCCTCTTTAAATGAAGCCAAACCCAGTTGGGCGAGAAAATTTCCCACACGATTTACTCCACAGCGTGTCAGTGTGTGTGTGCGTGTGTATCTTAAATCCTCCCAGGCGCAGGGGAACAGAAAGTTTTGAGCTGGCGGGTGTTCACCATCTGTAGGCGAGTGTGTGTGTGTGTGTGTGTGTGTGTGTGTTTGTGTGTTGGTGGAGCAAGAGTGTGTGAAGTAAAGTTTCCTCCTCTCCTGCAGCTTCGCTAGGAGGGTTGAGGAGGGAGGGGGCGTTTAAACCTCCCCTCCTCCTGACCCCTCCTCCCTCCCTCAGGGACTATGCTTCCTGCTCTGGGCTCTGTAGCTGGGAGGTGTGTGTGTGTGTGTGTGTGTGTGTGTGTGGGAGAGAGAGAGAGTGAGAGCGAGAGAGAGAGAGGGGTCAGGGGAGGAGTGATGAAGGGGGGAAAGAAGCTTTCTGTGGCCCCACCAATTGAAGTGCCCTTGCTGTGTTTAGTCAGACCTCTCTACACACACAAGCATGAGCAAACATACACACATACACACACACACACACACACACACACACACACACACACACACACACACATTCACAAGGTCTGAGTCTGTTTCTTGTTAGAGAAGGAAAGTAGAGTGTAGGTTGTTACAGTACAACAACACAGGAGGGCCTGCATCTATCAGCTGGAGCAGACACACACACACATACACACATACACACACACACACACACACACTCATTAGTGGTAGAGCCTTGAGCGATACGTAAGTTGACCAACTATAAACAGGCAAAGTAAAACTAAGTCGTAAGAACTGAGGAACAACAGGAGAGAAAAAACAAAACAAAGTGAAAGACTGAACTACGGCAGGATAAGGGAGGAAAAGAGGAGAAAGCAAGAGGGAGGGAGGGAGGAAGGGGGCACAGCGCAGGAATTTTAACAGCCTGGGAAAACAATGGAGTGAGGGATGAGAGGGAGAATAGAGGTGGAGGGGGAGAAATATTCTGAAAACAGTATGTAAACATAGCACAATGTATGTGTGTGTGTGTGTGTGTGTGTGTGTGTGTGTGTGTGTGTGTGTGTGTGTGACTCCAAGCACGAGGGGAGAAAATCAGTGCCCTTATCAACACGCTTGCTGCACGGTACACTCTCAATGGAGTATGAAGTGCTAATGTTGCATGGTGCTAAAAATAGCAGGCAGGGTAGATAAGAGGTAGCATAGGTATAAGTGTGTGTGTGTGTGTGTGTGTGTGAGAGTGTGTGTGTGTGTGTGCTGGCTGCCTACGGTCCAGAGCCGCTGAGATAAGGTGGGTGTTTGTAACAACTTTAAGGCACGAGACAACTAAAGCTGTCTTCACCATCAGCAGGACAGCATGTAGTTCAAACTCAGGTTGCTGCAGCTGTGGAAGCAGGCTGAGATCATCTTTGATGTTTCAGGATCTGTGTCAGTGTGTGAGTGCTGTTCAAATGCAATGTGAGTATTTCAACAGGAGCCACGTGATTCACAACAAAATACAACGAGCAGTCACTCTCCAGTTTAAAATTAGACTTTAAAGTTGTGATTTTGTGCCTTGTTTCAGTGCTCCAGTTACATAATCCTACTGTATTAATATAACCTTTGTAGTCTTTGTGACAGACTGTGAATAGACTGAATAATATCTGATAAAGACATGCTGACAGACCCAGATGTTACAAAAAACCCACGGGTAGAGGACGTGACGGGGCATCACTCATAAACAACTGTACGCTCACATGCAAAGACCCACATGTCACATACTAACGTGTGCGCACATTCACTACACAGACGAGAAAGGTCAGATCTGATAGTGTTAAAGGCCTCCATGTAGTGTCGAGTAGTGTACTCCCTGGGGATTATGGGAAGAATAGAAAGTGTAAATAGCATAGTGCAGTACAACTGGAGTGAAGCCAGCATTTATTCTTTTCTAGAACTGGACCTGGGGGTCTGAAGGACTATTGTTTCACCCACGGGTGGGGCTCTGGTGTGTCCAGCAAGTTCACCGGTTGTCATAGAGATGCCGATACACCCCTTGGCCACTTCCTGTTGTTTGTGTTTTGGTGGTAGTGTTTTGCAGGGATGACATTGATGGAAACAGTAATACCACAATGGGCAACACGTGTCTATTTGTTATAAAGGAAATAGAGAGCAGCTGGCTAAAGTAAATGGGTGTGCACTGTGGTCCCACTGTAGAAAAATGAATCAGTATGCATTGATGTGCATGGGAGATAAGATGACATTAAATCAAGAACAAACTAATCGGAAATTACACATCTTTAGTAGTGATACTGAAGTAAAACCCATCCTTTGTTTTTCTGTGTTTGGTCTCTGATTGGAATCTTCTTGCGGCTCCGTCACAGTGTTGACAGAAGCTCTTCCATGTTAGCCAAAAGTCAGTCAGTAAGTTAGTCAGTCAACACATAAACCCCTTAATCTCTGTCTAAATGAGTCAGAACACACTAACGAGACATTTTTACTGTGTGTGGTTCAGTTGTAAATCCCTGGCTGTGTGTGTGTGTGTGTGTGTGTGTGTGTGTGTGTGTGTGTGTGTGTGTGTGTGTGTGTGTGTGTGTGTCTGCGTGTGGCCTGCGGTAAGGAGAGGGGGGAAAGTATTTAAACATCCCCAAATAAACATGCAGAGAGCGGTGGATGGTCTGCATTTACTAACAACAGGATGTCCCCTTGTAAAAAGACTAAACTAATAAAACACAACTGCCTCATATTCACACACACCAGACACACACACCTATTTTGGAGCATAAGTGAAAGTGAAGACCAAAAAAGCCAACACTCGCTATTTTGACAAAGTATTTTTATACCTCTACTTTAATCACATATTAATGAATGATAAAGGTTTGTGTTGAGAATATACAACACCTTTTTCACTGTGGCAAAAAAGGAAAATGGCCTAGACTATCTTTGAGTCACAACATTGAGAGCTTGAGCTATTAGAAGCTACTGATTACATTCTGAGTCACTGGTGTTACTGGTACTGGACTGGCTGGCTGGCTGACTAACCACCAAGTCAACTGGTCTTCCTCTGGTCTGTTGACAGAAGCGATGACTACCATCATCTGGACTACTTCTAGTGACCTCTCTTCCTGTGTAACAAATCCTGTGAACAGCTTTGAAAACGTGCACCGTCCTCTTTTCCTGCTCACCGGTGGTAAAATAACTTTGTTTTCTTCAGGATTAAGTCAGTCTTGTGATGCTGCATTAACAAGACATGAAGTCCACAAATCCCTTTTCGGTCAAGCTCCTCAGCATACAATCACACTTTTGTGGTGAGGAGGCCCCGTCTTACTATGTGGCATGGGCCAGTGCTTCCCAATATGTGTGTGTGTGTGTGCGTGTGTGTGTGTGGATAGGCATGTGTATGTGTGTGTGTGAGTGGGTGGGTGAGGGAGAGAGAGAGAGAGAGAGAGAGAGAGAGAGAGAGAGAGAGAGAGAGAGAAAGAGAGTATTGAAGTTTAATGGACGAATGATTCACACCGACAGTTACCATGGAAGCTGAATGCTTGATAAGTCACTTGTGTCGTCCCTCCCTTCCCCTCTCCCCCTCTCTTTTTATGTTATGTACCTGCAA